>NC_136772.1:2167478-2519978 GCF_947034865.1 Barbatula barbatula
TCTCTATCCGTCCGTCCGTCCGTCTGTTCTGTCTGTCTATCTATCTACTCTGTCTAGTTTGTAAGTCGCTTTGAATAATAGCGTCTAAATGACTAAATGTAAATGTCTACCTACCTATCTACCTACTTACCTACCTACCTACCTACCTACTTACCTACCTACCTACCTACCTACCTACCTTATCTACTTACCTACCTACCTACCTACTTACCTACCTACCTACCTACCTACCTACCTACCTTTCTCTCTCTCTCTCTCTCTCTCTCTCTCTCTCTCTCTGTCTCTCTCTCTCTCTCTCTCTCTCTCTCTCTCTCTATCTTACAAAGTACACAAAACACAGCATCTCCACTAAAATGATCAAACATTGGTGTTTTTAAAAACATCATTATTATATGCTACGCGTCTTCCAGTGTGACTAAGGTTGTGGTCTGCTACCCAGGTGCCATCATGCTGGACCTGGATCAGACCACACTACCTGGCATCGCCCACCTGCTGGTGGAAACTATGATCATCTCGGACCAGATCAGAGCTGAAGATCGAGCCAACGTGCTGAGAGCCCTGCTGCTCAAACACAGGTTAGTGGAGTTCACACGTCAATATTCCAAACAACGCTCATATCGATCCTCTCGGCTGTGGATGCCAATGTCATTTGTCACAACAGCTGCGTCTATTGGTTTCCTGCTAAGTGAGGTGATTTGGTTACATAACAGAGGTTTTTCATGTATTTTTATAGTCATAGTGGACAAACGCGATTTTGTTCAATCCAAAGATGTAAAAAATGTCACGATTTACTAAGCCTACCACATTTCAAGTTCAAATTATTAAATTTTTCAGTGAAATACAAAATGAAATATAGAGATATAGTTTTGGAGAGAATGTGATTTTTCCCCTAAAAATATTCATTTAATTGCTGCAAATTGGACATTGAAGCTGCTCGCCGGTGGCATTTGTGGTCAGCTATTGGCGTTGACTGTGCCAAGCTTAAAACATGATGAAGAGTCAAAAACTAGTTGCAGGACACGTAAGCCTTTGGTGATTAAACCTGTCCGCGGCATTTCCCATCATCTCAAATGCAGCAAAATCCCTACATTATAAAAGATGTCTTTCTAATATGGAAAAATGACATCAAGGTGAAATTCTATAAGTTAGCTCATTAGCGACTCGATCCTTTTTCAAGTTTTTGGGAAGGTTTTCAAACACAGTCCATTATTTCATGTCACACCTTGCGTCTTTGTTTTTCTCGTGTGTTTGCGGACCTTTCAGTGAGCAGTTTGGCTGGAGCGTAACGTAACTTCAAACCAGCCGTAACAAGCTCGCCGCGTGATGAAATAATCACCCGCGTGTAACGGAGCCGGGCGGGATAAACATTCTTTAACCTGCAAATGAACGATTGGTTTATTCTAGAAAATAACAAAGGCATCTATTAATTCATCTGGCGGTGGATTTTTCGACCGGGAGCTCGTATTCTGTTTAAATATTCCCTGATGTTATCTAGCCACATGTTGCTTTTCCCTCATCTCGAGCATTTTTTACTGATTGCTTTGGCTTGTTTTCCTGCAAGGGAACGGGGGATATGGGTTTTGGCTTGGTGTGCAGTTCACATCTTGAAAGCTTGACATGTTGGGTTCTGTGTTTGCTTTGCAAATATTGAAAGCGAAGATGGAAAGTTGCCCCTTTGGATGAGATAAGCAAGGCAATCGGCGTCCCCGTGGAGCCAAATCAACACAAGAATACGATTATTTGTCTCACAGAGCAGAACTAATATACTCACGGGTTGACAGGTTTAACAACATTTTCAAGATTAATAAAGATCAGAGGAGGTTGGACGCGTTCAACGTTCTCACGTGAAAAATGGCTTTTCAGATTTAAAAATGGGCTTTTTCTTGTGCAGTCACCCCAACGACGAGAAAGAAGGCCTTTTCCATCGGAACCATTCTGTCACCAGTCTCGGCAGCTTCCGTCACAACCACAATCATGTTCATGACACAAGCCTGCCTCTGGTGTCTCAGGACCACGTGGAGATGCACGACAGAAAAGCGGCAGAACATGACAAAGAGGTGTGAAGTTGTTTATGAGTTTTAATTCTTTAAGTGTTGTTCACTCAAAACTAAAATTTCTCACATTGTTTATTTACCTCTTAAATATTTTGAGACATGTTTTTTGTTCATACAATGGAAGTTAATTGGATGGATTCGGTGTTAAGTGGTTTTCAACGTTTCTCAAAATATCTCCTTTTGTGTTCTGTAGAAGAAAGAAAGTCATACAGGTATGGAATGACATGAGAGTGAAAAGTTATTTAGATTTTTGTGTAAACTATATATCTTGTGGGGAGAGAACGGTTTCAAAGCAACAACTTAAACAAACGTTAATGCGCATGCACGCATTTGCGGTCCAAACTTAACTTCCGGTACACATCTGAAAAGAAAGTTCCTGTAGATTATTTCTGATAACAAGCAAAAGAAAATAACAAGTGAATACATTAGATAGCAAGTTAGAAGTATCTCTAGCCGGTATTATTTTGGGTTAACAGTAGAAGAACTGTTACTTGGCTAAACTTAAATGCTACAAAGTAACACAACCTATTCAACAAATTGTTTACTAAATGCAATTATTATACAATAAAATATGAATATAAATGAAATAAAATAGGTATATTATTAGCCAGTGATTAACAAACACAACTGGAAGTGAACTTCGGCCAGGAGCGTGCGTATATAAAAAGGTTCTATAAGTTAAGCTTTCGGGTACGAATTTGCATCGGTTTGACATCGATTGACTTTAACACAGAAAGATACCAACCTGCAATTTTATGTTTTAAACAGAGGTGGCGATCAAGAGGCAAAAGTTGGATTACATCTTAAAAACATATACAAAATAAATGTTTATATTTTGTCTAGAAATGTTGGCTCTATATTAGGGAGTTTGTAGTACTCTTAGCTGCGTTTAACACATTTTATCGTGTTTATATTCATTCTGCAGTAACTGCGTCTGAGTCTGGTTGTGTTAATGTTTGGATCATGTCAAGCTGTTCTTCCACATGTGCCGGATTAGACTTTATAATGACTTTACAGGTGCTTCTAGTTAAACTCTTGATACATTAGCTGTGAAACGTTGACTGTTCCCCATGGTTTAAAATGTTGGCAAGTTCCAAACAGCCCATGTTTAAAGTAAAGACGTGCTGCGTTAAATTTAAGTGAAGTGATTTACCATTTGGTTTTGACTGTCACCTGGATCCGTCGATTTACATTCAGGCTCTTTTATACTCAACAGTGGGTCATTAACATTCATGAAAACATCTTGAACCCCCAAAAACTGACACAGTCATGGAGCGAGCGAAGCAATGCATGCGCTGTCTGTCAAAGCTTTAGGCCGATGTGAGATGTTAAAATAGCACTAACCACTTTCTCCTGTCGACAAAAGAAAAACCTCCACCCAGTTCCAGCTGACTCTCACGCCGCTGCCAGATCTCTAAAACTCCTGGCAAAGATTCCCAAGGATGCCGAGGCAACCGTGGTCTTAGTGGGTAAGCTAAGAAGCGCTTTGTTCCAGTGTTTGTTGTTTCCAGGTCCAAAGATGATGTTGAGTCATCGTTTTAGAGTTTCCAGTAATGCCTCAGTTAGATGAATACTTTATGATTTGTGATGTATTTACAGTCGGTCCCCCGCGGGGCTCGATTTTTACAGCAGTTCAAATGTGTTTTAAGGTTGCGTCGAGTTCCTGGAGAAGCCTGCGATGGCGTTTGTCAGGCTGAACGAAGCCGTCCTGCTGGAGTCTGTTCTGGAAGTCCCCGTCCCGGTTCGATTCATCTTTGTGCTGCTGGGTCCCACGCAGACCAACATGGACTACCACGAGATTGGACGCTCCTTCTCCACCCTCATGTCTGATAAGGTTCATACACAATGTCAGTCTCAGGGGTTTGTGGGTATTAGAGGCAAAACCAAAGCCAGAGGAAGCAAGAAGTGAGATTTAGGGAATAGTTCACCCAAAAATTTTAACCGAAACAAACCTGTGAAATATAGCAACACCTCAATAACTAAATTACATTGGCTCTCACGTGTCTTGTGCCAAAATATCATGAGACATGTCAGAACAAAGTTAAACGCTGTGGCGTTGCGTTGTTCAGCGTCCCACAGCTTAAAGCGGTCTGAATGCATCAAAGCAACTGTTTCAAATCGTGCTTAAAAGGCCTTTACATGAATAAGAGCGTGATTATATAATGTAACGCTAGACAAAGGATGCGTTAACGTTGACTGCCCTACTAAAAATATGCGTGGTTTTCTCACACATCTTTTGTTTTGCTCTTTTTTGGATTACTTTTATAATGGACGCATGGAGCAAGTGACGTTTATTTACAATCTAAAAATAATAGACTGAGGACTTCCTTTAAAAATGACATGAAACTTTGGTATGTCTTCGGGACAACGGGCTGATGGTCCTTGAAGTTTCAGGACTGCACCTCCTGCTTATAAATGGTCTGCTGAAACTTTGGAACATTATGACGCCACAACACCATTGTCTTTCTCATCCTTTCACAGAACTTTCACGAGGTGGCGTACTTTGCAGATGACCGGCAGGACCTGCTCAATGGCATCAATGAGTTCCTAGACTGCAGTATTGTGATTCCACCCTCAGACGTCGAGGGAAAAGACCTGCTGAAGACCGTGGCTTCCTTCCAGAAACAGATGCTTCGCAAACGCAAAGAGAGAGAGCATAAAAAATGCGGCAGTACTGTGACGGGAAATGAGCAGGAGACAAAAGGTGAGCTGTCTTGTGTCTTGTGGGGATTTGCAGGGAACCTGTATAACAAATTCCCGAGCACGGTAAACCACTAAATGCGTAAAAAGATTTCAGAAAGTACGTTGAAAATACTGATTCTTACAAGAGTAAAACATCACAGTATTTGAAATATCAATCCCTAATGCTTCCTGCTCTCAAAGCACTTTTCTTTGGATGTTGATGTGTTGGTTTTGTGGTAAATTACTCTGTAGATGTGAGTACGGATGAACAAACGGAGGAGGACCAGTTTGACGTCGACCCTCTCAAGCGCTCTGGGATTCCATTTGGCGGTCTGTTCCACGACATCCGGAGACGTTACCCGCGCTACATAAGTGACCTGAAGGACGCCGTGGACACACAATGCCTCGCTGCTGTCATTTTTATCTATTTCGCTGCTCTTTCGCCCACCATCACATTCGGAGGTTTATTAGGCGAGTGAGACTCTTTGTGTGATGTCAGAACTTGACGAATTATTCTCAATGTTTTGTTCAACACCATGCTGTACATGCTGTAGGTGAGAAGACGCAAGGCATGATGGGAGTCTCTGAGCTCATCATCTCCACGGCAACCGTGGGAGTCCTATTTTCCTTGTTAGCGGGGCAGCCGTTACTCATTATTGGCTTTTCTGGACCCCTTTTGGTCTTTGAGGAAGCTTTTTATAAGGTGCTTTTACTTTTCACGGTCATGTACTGTAGTGTCTGTAAAAAACATATATTCTTTTATTTGTTTTGCAATTTTTTTACGTAACTTCATTGTTTTTGAGCATCCCATGCCATTAGTGTTGTTTTTAAATAGTAACTTAACTGATATGCTGTCTTGTTTTCAGTTCTGCCAGGCGCAGGGCTTTGAGTATCTCACGGGCCGAGTGTGGATCGGGTTCTGGCTCATCTTTATAGTTCTGGTGATAGTGGCGGCTGAGGGGAGCTTCCTCGTACGCTACATCTCCCCTTTCACACAAGAGATCTTTGCCTTTCTCATCTCCCTCATTTTTATCTATGAAACCTTCTCCAAGCTCATAAAGGTACAGCGCTGACAACAATATGATACTAAACGCAAGAATATACAGCAGGCCGTGTAAAAAACTAAGAGACCATTTCAAAGACGAGAACCATGTGTTTAGGTCAAATGATCATTTTTGTTTCATTTTGTGAACGACTAATAATATTTCTCACAAATATCAATTCTAAATTTTTCATAAAAAAATATCAAATCATTTATTTGTATACAATGAAAACTGGAGAAACGGGTGAAGACAAAAGGAAAGGTGGTCTGTATTTCTTCAGACCTCAAATACTGCCAAAAAACAATGTTTACTTTTAATGAATACAATTTTGATTATTTTGGACTTTTTTAAAGTGATAACCTGGATTTCTATCACAGTTTTCATGTGTTTAGTCATACTGGCAGTCTTTCACGTCGCTTTTGGATGATTTTGTCACTCCTGAGGTTTCACAGTGGACTGGAATGACCACAATACACCTAGAAATGCTCATTTAAATAACATTTGGAATGGCCTCTTAATCTTTTCCACGGCTGTATAAATAGATATATACATATATATATATACAATGGGTATACACTAATCGAAAAACAAAATGCATTAATGAACACTGATAGCCTACTGGTTCGTATTCCTCTTCATGCTGCGTATAACTGATAACAAAATATATTTTGTTAGACCTACTCTTTCAAACATTGGCGTGATTTTTTATTTCTGATGAGAGAAACAATACGAGGAATAAATCATTAATTATCACTGGCTTTTCTGGCACATTACTGGCAAGTTATAAGCTATTTCTGATCATGCAATTGTTTTTTATTTTCAGGTCTTTCAAGAACACCCTCTGCAGAAAAGCTATCCCACCACTTCCGTATTCAATGCATTCCCACCCAGAATCTCTTCTCCGGAGGTCGATGGGATTGAGGAGCCCATTCTCAACCAGCCCAACACGGCCCTGCTCTCACTGGTGCTCATGATGGGAACCTTCTTTGTGGCCTTCTTTCTCAGAAAGTTCAGGAATAGCAGGTTCCTCGGTGGAAAGGTTCATTTCATTTTATTTATTTATTTGATAAGTGAACCATTGAGGTTGATGATCTTTTACAACAGAGACTTGGTCAAGCTAACGCACTGCAAACAAAACCCTCTTGGTTTTGATTTTTAATCAGTATTCTTTTCTTCTTTCTTTATTGATGCTCTTGTACAGTAGTTGATATGGTAGAGCATCAAGGGTCAAGGGTTCGATCCCTGGTTACACACATGCTAATAAAATGTACAGCTTGCTATGCACTGTAAGTCCCTTTGGATAGAAGCATTTGCCAAATGCGGAAATGTAAGATTTTATGTAGCGTAGAGTATTGGAAAATGGTTTTCTAGCTGTAAGCATAAACCACACAAATTATATTTTCTCCAATACAACTTTCTATATAAAATTCATGTAAGGTTTACGACACAAATTGTTCTACAAGCTATTCTTTTTTCTATTTTATCAGGCCAGAAGAATCATTGGAGATTTTGGGATCCCAATCTCTATCCTGATCTCTGTGCTGGTGGATATCTCCATCCCTGACACATACACGCAGGTAAGCGCACCCTTAAATTCGCTCCATGTCTCTCATGTGCAGTATATTAACACAAAGGAACTTCTCTGCCAATTTATTAAGTACTCGGCTGTAATTGGAGGCAGGTTTATTCCGAGCCTGTGTTACAGTTACAGTGTGGTTGACTTGGCAGACTGCCGGAAGCAATGAATCCTGGGATCTCTGGGATGTAGGCGCTTGTGTTTCTTGTGGTTGCAGAAGCTGAACGTCCCCTCTGGATTCTCGGTCACGTCTCCGGACAAGCGAGGCTGGTTTATTAGCCCGCTCGGAGATAAACAGCCTTTCCCCATCTGGATGATGGGCGCCTCGGTGATACCGGCCCTGCTTGTTTTTATCCTCATTTTTATGGAGACTCAGATCACCACGTGAGTATAGCTAACAGTGTGATTGTTAAACGTTCCCTTATACTAAATAATGAAATAAATAAATGTGAAAAATGTGTATCGTCCTTTACAGCCTGATAGTGAGCAAGAAGGAGCGGCGTTTGATGAAGGGTTCAGGTTTTCATTTGGACCTCCTGCTCATCGTGATTTTAGGAGCTTTCTGTCCGCTGTTCGGTCTGCCCTGGCTGACCGCCGCTACCGTACGCTCCGTGACTCACGTGAATGCTCTGACGGTCATGAGTAAAGCTACGGCCCCTGGAGAAAAGCCCATGATCCAGGAGGTCAAAGAGCAAAGGGTGACAGGAATGTGTGTGGCTATACTAGTGGGTAAGAAATCAAATTTACTAGATAAATATCTCAATGTAATAGCATTTGTAAAATTACAACGTTTCAAACTAGTAAGTTTACAAAATTGTGAATTTATGAATTTCTGATACATTATGCTTAAGTGAACATTTATTTTAGTAGTATGCGATTTTCAGGAAAAATAACTTTCCAAAAGACAAAATTACGACACAAAAATATGAGATGTTTACAAACCAAAACTCACAGTAATGTATTGATTCAAAACACTTTAAATTCTAAAGATTTGTGAAAAATCATAAACAATCATAACAAACAAATTTGAAAGTGGGGGGGGGGCACGAGTGGTTTCTGTTTTATAAGATGCTGTTAGCAATGCCAAGGTCATTGGACTTTATCAATATACTGATAAATGCCAAATAAAGGTTTTATTATTAGCTTCAAACTGTGCACCTTAAAATCACTGATGCCTCAAATGTCTTACAGATTGATTAAAAGCAATTGTTATTGGCTTACAGTAGTATTCATGCAATACATAGTTTTTGGGGTCATGTCTTAGATTTGAATATTTTCTATAGAATAAAACACAATTCTTGAATCAGGAAATCTTTCAATAACTCTGTCTCTTCTGTCTCCTGCATTCAGGTTTGTCTATAGTTATGACTGATGTGCTGCGTCACATTCCTCTGGCTGTGCTGTTTGGTATATTTTTGTACATGGGCGTCACGTCTCTTACTGGTATCCAGCTATATGAGAGAATCACGCTGATGGTCACGCCTGCTAAACATCACCCTGACCACACCTTTGTCACCAAGGTAACCGCATCCCAGTCATTATAGGTAGTAATAATGGTATTAACTGATACATCTGTGTTTGATTTCCACACAATATATGCTACTACCAGAACTTTATTGAAGTGCCACCGGGTGGCGCACATTTTCCTATGTAAACTTCTTTTAGCAATTTCTTTTGCTAAACAAAAAGTTAAAAATGAATCTTGCTTGAGATGTTAAGGGAATACTTGTAGGATTTTAAAGTATTTTAAACTTAGGTCACGTTGAAAAAGGAATATCTAAGATTCTGCACATTTGTGAGCATGTCTTAATGTTTTCTTCATCCATGGAAGCACACGTGATCGGTCACAGAATCTGCCGTGAGGTTTTGGACATACTTTCTGTACTTCATGCCAGATGAAGTGCACGCTGTTATTCTGGTGTTTTAACACATTTGCAATTGTTACAGCGCAAAAACAAAAAAACCTCACTGTAATTCAAAGCCTGATTCATTTCACACACAGGTGAAGACGTGGCGTATGAACATGTTCACCATCATTCAGTTGCTGTGTATCATCTTGCTGTGGGTGGTGAAGTCGACTGTAGCGTCCTTGGCCTTTCCCTTTATCCTGATCATGACCGTACCTCTGAGAAGACTCATCCTGACCAGAATCTTTGCGGAGAGAGAGCTCGCTGCGGTATGATCTCTAAATTTACGTGTATGCATTTGATAGATGACTTAATCCAAAGCAACTATAATTATTATATATTATTATATTATATTAATAATATTATATTATTATTATTATTAGTGTGTATGCGTATTGCTGAATTGCAATAAAAAAAATCCACCAATGTGACATTCTTTCAATTCATTTAAATTGGATTCGGAGAGCATTTGTTTTCAAACTGTTGTCTATCATTGTTATCATTTTCCGGAGTTAAAAGGTTGTGGTTTATCTTGCAGCTGGATGCTGATGAAGACACGCCTAATTTTGACGAAGACGGTCGAGACGAATACAATGAAATCCACATGCTCGTCTAGACACAGAACAGCTCGACTCCTCAATGACACAAGCCACCAAATACACAATACTGTCCAGAGGTGTAAAGAACTGCACTGCCCTCTTTCACCATTATTTCATGTGTGTTTAAACATTTGAAATCATTCAGTCTAAATATGGATTTTTTCTCATTTCATTTGTATTCCTTTTGCTGTAATGTTCTACTTTATAAGCGCCCTACATCTTCGCTGCTTCCCAGGGACGTCTGAAATTAAATGCGTGACCTGTCTGTTTCAATGTTTGAGCTGCAAACTGCAATGACACCGAGACTAATGCGGTTTTTATATTAGATGGTAAACTTTCCCCTGTTCATCTTGTACTGTACTGTATGTCAGCTATTGACCTGAATGGCACAGAAGCACGACCTCTCGGTTAGTTTCTTTATCGAACAGCAGCGCAGTTCCTTTAGATGTGTTGTGTGCACTAGCAAAAGACGTTTATGTCTCATGGATGAAGGTGCTGTTAGTAATTCATCTGATTGTTTTATGGAACAGCCTGTGACTGTAAGGACGAGTGAATCCTTTGGATGCTGCTGTCGAGCCAATGAGATGCTTGTGATGTGCCATTCTGAGGGGCTGGATTTGCAAACATGAATATGAGAGACAGTTAACGTTGGATACCGCATATGTAACAGCTGTATTCAGCTCCCTCAGAACAAAAAATGTGTTTTGTATTTATTTCAGATTGGGTTTTGATTTATTTGTATATTTTTTAGGGAGGTTACTCCAAAGGAGTCATTTATTATAAGTTGCTCGAATGATTCGTGTTCAGCGTAGCAACGATAAACAAACGTTATGTGGCTCAAACGTAACTTCATAGACCTCCGCAAAGAAGCTATAACTGTTGAGTAGCTTTGATTGAATTTAGTAGAAATTGTTCTTTCTCTAGCCAGACCGATAACTAAACAGACTGCAAGTTAACTTCTCGTGCGTCCGATGAAAACATTTGTAGAAAATGTTATTTTAGTTGATATATAGAATTATTGCCCAAATATGTTATTATTATAATCTAAATTTGTGTGTATGCGTGTTGGTGTGCGCATGTGTGTTTTAATACCTTTGCTGTTACGCTGCACAACGTTGAAAATAGGTTAAAGCCATAGAATCTTGGATTTCGTCGTGTGCATAAATAAGAACTTTCTGAATCAATGATAGTCCAAAGGCTGTTAAACTGCCAGTGTATATGGATTCACTCACCGCTGCGGTTTAGACACTTTGACTCCAACAAAACTTGCTGCCAAATTGTCGGAGAGGGTCGTGCACAGACTTTTACTGTAAAACGTTCATCAAGTCCATTTACATTTTATGCATGAAGTGATTTACTTACAAATCTCTCTTCAGTCCCAATCTTAATACAATATGCAGATACTATAAGGACGCCATTGATCATTTCTAAGCGTTTCTCTGTTCGGGACGGGACGTCTTTGAGCCTTTGAGGGGGTTTATAGACACAAATCGTAATTCTAGCATTTCATCTTTGTGAAATAAGAAGTAAGAAGAAACAGAAGGCATACCCTTTCTCAACTTTTGTGTTTTACACATCACACTTGTGACACTTTAACGTTTAATACAATCTTGCATTAGTCTGATGTCATAACAGAAAGTATTGCTCCATTACGTCATGTTTTGAGTTCTGACGAAACCTTGGACCTTTGGACTGTAAATACCGCGCTGGCCTTGCGTGCAGCAGATTTGTTGAACTTCTGAAGCCGGTCACGCAAGGACTAGCTCATTTCATCACAAACACATATTCCACATGTTTTCTTTTCGCTCTTTGTTACCCTTTTGAAAAATGGAGAATTGTGCAATATCAGAATATCTGTTATGCTACTCTGACTTTTGGTTTCTAGGAAGGCAAGACTCAAGTGCGGCTTTCAGCCCGGTCATGTTGTAATGAGAGATGTGGGGTTCTTTGAAGCAACTAATATAAAGGAGTAGATGCATTCAGAAGTGTAACCTCTATACAGACGCCAGAAGGGTAAATTGATGACAGACGATTGGTTGTAATGTTTTTTGGTTTCAGTGTTTGTCATCAGGGATCGATCGGAGAGGTGAAGTTAGACGAAGACAGATTTGCTGTAATTGATCAAGTATTCCTAGCATGGTGTGTGAAATTCACTTGCCAGGTTTATCAGATGTGAACGCAACAGATGTTTGATTCTCAGAGGAGAGGCCTCATGCTCAAAGGTTGATCTTTTAATGAAGTACTCCGCGTTCTTTCACGTGACGTTGAGAAGAAACAGCAACCTAGTTTGCAGAGTGAGAGGAAGATGTTGAACTTTTGGGGGCATTATCGAATGCACCCTCGAATCGTGAACAATGAAACAATAGAAACAATCTAGAAAGACATATGATATAGATTTTATGTTGAAGTCTTTGATGTTTCCCATAGAAAGAGTAAAAATAGAGACACGTGCATCAGGCAACGTACAGTAAGAGTACAGAAAGAAATAATATTCATCGGAAGCTCTTGCAGCGTCTCGGAAGATCTGGAGCAAGTCTCCGTTAGATCTCCTTTAAGTCTTGTGGATGTCCAAACGATTCGTATATTAAAGAGATCTCCTGTGTGATTTCTCTTTACTATCTCTCATAGCTGCTCTTTAAAGGAGTTATTTACTGTATATACTGTATATATAGGGAGCATAGATCATCATTGGTGCTTTATCTGTTTATTACAGGAGTTTTTTGCACTTCCACTAATATTCACACTGCCATCACACTCTTTTTCTGAGTAAACAGTCTAAGCAACTGGAAAATTTTTAGTTTTGGTCAAATGAAAATGTGTTCACGATCCCTTACTGTAAAATATTACTGTAATCACAGATCTGTCGTTTGCACTATTTAATGTACTTGATTTGCTGTGTTCTATAGGACGTTAGCGGACGTTAGCTGATAACTGATAGACTATTGATACCGTGTTTATAAAAAACACATGATAATATTATAGATGCACCGATGCTCAATTTCTCCACCGATAACTGATAGTCAATTATAGCGAGAAATTTCTGCCGAAACTGATTCTGAAGATTCAATTAATATTTCTAATCTGAATATTGTTTATTTAGATAGTGACGTATTAATTTATTAATAATATTGTAATTTAACATTTTGCCTTAAGAGCCACACTAGTAACAGTCACATTCTGCCGCCCTAAATTTTCTTGGCCAAAAATAAGAGACCTAAATAAAATAAGACGCACATGATAAATAGCATAATTTTAAACATTTCTCAATTTCAATGTGAGTTATTTTAGCCATGATAATCATACAGTGAAAATCTGATATCGTGACAGCCCTTATTTAAGCTTATTTAAAGGATCAGGCTTGAATAATTTAGCTGGGTGTGTATTGCCAGTCAAACCCACTTGCGTCACAGAGTTGTCGACTCCTGAACCCTTTTGTTTGGATACACTATTGGTGCACAGCTTTGATGCCTGACCGTTCTCTTAGTATGTATGATCGCCAACTGTACATTTGAGCATCGGGGCTAAAGATCTGGTCAAGTGATCTGATGGTTCCAACCCTGCATGTGGCAGCTCATGAAACGCCCTGTTTTGCAATATGAATCATAACCCTGCAGTGCTTGGCCTCATAACTGCTGATTTATTTCTGTGTTTAACAGTTCATGCTTTTATTTATTAGCATACTGCATTTTTTGAATGGATTTTGAATGGATTTAGCCTGCCATTTAGGATTAGTACCATTAGTCCCTAAAGCACAACAAACGGATATTGAATGAGTAGTTTGTCTCATGCTGAATGTATATAATGTAGTGAAACTGTACATGATGTCTTGTTGGAACATCTGGATGCAGTTTCTTGAATTTGTCCGGTTGATATACACCCAGAGACAGGTTTGGCGTGAGAACATGGAGAAACGCAGAATTTGCCGAGTACCCGCTCCAGCTAAATGTAGTTGTAACTCCTCTCATAAGTGCTTAATCCCATTTTGTACGTACACGGTTGGGTTATTCATGGTAGTGACGAATGCATTCAATACTGAAAGTGTATTTACATTCAGCTTCTAGAGCGTTTGCTGTAGACCCGTCAACCATTGCAGGTTCAGGTGCCAATCCAATTCTCCTGCATTTTTAAAGGGATAGTTCACCTAAAAAAACAAGTCTGTCATCATTTCTTTACACCTCACTTCACTCGGAACCAGTATGACTGATATTTTGGAAGGACGTTGATAATGATAACCAAACAACACTGGCCGACATTGACTTCCATTGTATGAACACAAAACCTCTGAGGCATTTCTCAAAATATCTTCTTTTGCGTTCCACAGAGTTGAAAGACCTTTTGAACAGAAACATAAGCACCACTGTGTAGTTGAGGTACAGACGTGTGCGGAGAGCTCGGAGACATAAGCACCTCTGTCATTGTAAGGTTGTGAGAAAAGAAAAACACATTTTGCATGGATTTTGGGCTATTAAGTGAGCACTTCTAGACTGCCGTTTCCGGTTTGGGGTTTTTAGATGTCGGAGCAATGAAATGAAAGGGAAATGGTATTACTGGTGCAGGGGTGAGACGTCTACATTTTGCTAGGTGATGCCACCCTAGTTGTGCAGACCACCCACCCGTTCTTCTGGAAATACTGCAGTTTGCCTTTATGCCTGAATTGTCATTCCTTTGTTATTTGTCATTTTGTTTTGGTTTTGTTTAATGCTGTGTGTCCGCTGTATGCCATTCTTTTTTTTATGACACAGACAATGACAATCAGATGTAGATGGAGATTGTATTAATATATTAATACCCAACACTGTACATTCAGCAGTTCTGACAGGAAGCATTTTTACATGAAGAGACAAAAGATTTTATTTGGCTGTAAACGGCTGAAAAATGGAGTGGTTGTAAAAGAAGAATTTGACTTCTCTCACATGTTAATGGAAGCAATGTGAATTGCAATTTTTCTCTTTATACTTTTAGGTGGAGATAGGATGAACACCAGATTACACGTTTAGCTCTTTAAGACAAATAAGGATGAAAAAAATCATAATTCCTTGAGTTTTATTTGTGGGTTAATGGATTTATATTTGCATCATTTTCAGAAAGGCCTCTGGTTGATCTCAAAGTGTTGCCTGGTTATAAATAAGAAGTGTAGTTTGTCCGCAAATATGACAAACATTTCAAGTTCGTATATGTTATAAAATGTATTACTTTAGCATTAGCAATACTGAAAATACGATGATGTTATGTGGATATTTTCATAGCAGTACCAATTGCTATTCTGTAAAAAGAAAAAAGGTTTTCATAGCATTGTAAAACAAATTGTTATTTTTTTGTCTCAGAATAAATATTTATTATGTGTTTCAAGTTTCCATGCCCACTGTCAGTCATTACAAACATTTTCAGGCTTTTGATGTTAATACACTTTCGCTCAATATTTTCATTAAACAGTAATACTAGCAAGCAGTTATAGAACAATATATTTCACAAGTAGCACAGCAAATAAGACATTCACATGATTGCTGAAATTAAGTAAACACAACATATATAAGTGCCTATTATTGTCCCGTTTGACATAGTGGGCTGTCATGTCTTAAAGCAACTTAATGACCAAATAAAAAAGTGCAATTAAATAATTGCTTTAATGTCCTCTGAAAATGAGTTATATTGCAAATAATCACTAAACGAAGCCGTCCTTTTAAAAAATAATAAAATTACAAGCTGGGTTATTTGGTTGGATCAAAGATGGATATTTTCTTCATCAATTTGAACCAATGGTTGACTTATATTTTATATCCCACATTTTTACTGTACTTTTATTGTCTAATACGCTGGCCGGTCAGTAGTGCTTCGGCAGTTTCTTTTCATACAGTCTGAAATTTTGGAAAAGGGCCGGCGTTATTAAGGTGATGATGATGCAGGGCGAAATGAGAAGGAACAGGACGTACGGATCTGGATCCTTCAGACGTGAGCACAAGGAGAAATAGATCTTATGGGTTTCCAGCAACATCTCGTGTCTGAAGGAAGATTGTGTGCAGCATGTGAGTTTGCCCCACATCTCCATGCATGCAGTCAGGCCATTGTAGTATCTGACAGTGACAAAAACAGAAGGTGTGAAACAGAAATCTAGAGATCATCAACTCATTCACGGAGAGATCAAACTCGGAAACATGTGCTTCTCAAGCCAGTCCTGGAGTTCTTTCTTTCCTGATCTGATGAGTTGAATCAGGTGTGTTGGATTAGTGAAACTTGCTCCAGGACAGACCTGAGAAACCCGGCTCTATTCCATGTAAGTTTATCAAATGTTGTCTTTTACAGTGAAACGTAAACTCACTGTCTAGCGGTTGGCCAGGGACATTTGAGTTGGTAGTCAGTTGTTGCCATCGTTTGATTGAATTGAACAACACAGTTTTCATAAACGGCAGCATCAAAGCTTGTTTTGTTACATGGCAGTTTTCGGCAGTTGATATTTACTGTTCCCTCCAACGAGCCTAAGCGAGGAAAAAAGATGGAAATGCATCAAATGCCTCAGAAATGGTGCATAAGCCACGTCTACAACCATTGAGAGACACATCATTTACACAAATGATCCTTCCTGTCTGTAAATGCCCATTTCCTCACCAAACTAATGACATTATTTCCTACAGACAGAACACAATCTGTTGCATTCAGTGCTGGGGAAGCTGAAATGATATTTGTTCAAGATAAAAGCTTGCGAGCTAAAACACTTCTTTACACTTTTTAAACAATTATTTCTGTCCAGTTTTTTTTAAGCTTTTCAAAATAAAATTCTATAAACATTCTAACATTAACATATACTTGAGAAGAAAAATGACTTAAGATATTGTTTTGTTTTCTGAGAAAATTATAAAAATAGTTTTGCTTTTGTCCTTAAAGCCTGAAAAAATCTTTCAATTGCATGAGAAAAAAGATGTATTTTTTAACCATGACTTAAATGAAATGCACAAAATCTATAGCATCACTATGTTTGGTTCCTTTAACAATACCGAATGTTAAAATGTGTTGTTTGAATCCATTCTTTTGAAGTCGCTTTGGGTAAAAGCATCTGGCACATGCATGAATGTAAATGGGATTCTGATCACTGTACCTGTTAATGTTAAAAGAACGATGACACCGGCGGAAATCACGAAGGCCTCTTTCCTTTCCATTTCTAAAGAATTCTATAAAAGTTTTTGTTAACAGGTGTGTTAGTAGTTCAGTCAATGCATGTTGCGATGGTGAAATTTCTAGCAAACAAAATTAAGAAAAAATAGCACAAATATCTAAGAATGCAAGATGCATTTATTTAATAATAACACTATTAAGACAGTTTTCTATGAATCAAACAAAATGTAGAGGGGTTGTTTGGTTGAAATAAGAAATGTTAAAAATTCAAACCCTTAAATTTGAGTTTAGCAAGAAACATTTGTCTGAAGTTAGATTTCTCTGAAATCAAGGCATCATTTAGTCTATCAAGTAAACAGTCTTGTTTGTTTGACTCGAAAGAGAGAAACAGTGTGTCCAAAAGGACTTTCTTGAAGAGAAATGTTATCCACAGTGGGTAAGGAGGTGGTCTCATAAAGCATAATTTAAGTGCTTTCTTTGTTCCTCTGACACTGTTATGGCTGTGGTCCATTAGCTCATTTTATCATGTTTCCACAATCCTTGTTTAGAGTTTCCCTCTGATGAATCTCCCACATTTCATGATTTATATTCTCTAAGTATGTCTGACTTTTACTGACATGGGCAAGAGGTGAACTTTCTTTTGGCTCTGATCTGATGGAACGATTTTTCCACCAGCGTGTGTCTCAGTCTGGCTTAAACAGTATCAAAACATTACGAATATCAGAGAAAAGCATCCTATTACCCAAAAGCCCTTGTAAGCTTCTGTAGTATTTCACACTTTACAGCTACCTCGCTTTATTATGAAATGCATGAAAGACCTTAAACTTAGAAAAAGCCCATAATTATCAAATGTTGCTCACTTATATCTCAGGAGACCGATGTAGATTTCATATCATCATTCGTTTTATCTTGAACATTGAGTATAGTTGTCTTCGTTAATGTATGTAATCCCACGTTTCTTGTTTTGGAGAGACCGTGAGATTGGAAACATTCGAGAAGCACGGACTAGATCAAATATTTTTAATACAATATGATTTCTGTCTAAGAAAAAATTATTGAGAAAAAAATTGACAAAATGTCAGAGGTTGAACACAGAACCGGGTAGTTTTTTTAAACCTTTTTTTCAATTTAAATTTTAATAAAAAAATCACGTTTGAAATGATAATCTGCACTTACCTTCTGAGCAGACCTTTAAATCACATCTCCTGTTAATGCTGGATGAAGAATTTATGATCGATTCCCGCTGTGATCCACATTCAGCACAAAAACACACGTGCAGTGGCTCATTACAGTGGGAATTTCTTTTCTCAGCGACAGTCACTGAACCTCTGGACGTCTGTTTCCTTTCCCAGGCTCATCTGTGTCTGTCCCTGCTGTTCTCAGTCATGTGCTCCATGTTTCTAGAACGTCCCAGGAGACCAAGACAAGCTGATAACCAGATCATGAGTGAAGAATCAATTACAGCGGGGTAAACATGCACATTTAATTCAATTCATTTTTCGGACAGCTTAAATGGCCGACATACTGTAAGTGGTTCATATCGACAAAGTACTTCAAAAAATTATTTTATGTTGTGATAATATTAAATAGTTGTGCTTTATTTTACGGAATTTTTAAGGACGTTAATCTTAAAATCAAAACAAAAATGTCTTTGTTTCGTTTTAAACGTAAACTTATTTTTACTTTGAAGTTTATTTGTATTTAAATTTTCAAGTGTTTAGACGTTTCCACAAATCTCAATTTTCAAAATGTTTTTGTACAGTTTATAGGAAGCGAGAAATCGACATTATATGTTAAATGAGCAATTGTCAGTGTGTTAAAGTACACTACAATGTCTAGTACTGATCTTTAAAAACTTTACACACAAGTCAACATGGAACAGTGTTTGCAACCCATAATACTTTCGTAATGGCAATTGTAGAAAAGGACTCGATTTTATCCATCCATCACCAAAATTCACATTGTTTAAGAATGATAAATGTTGTAGGTTCGATTCTCACGGAACACACAGTGTATTGCTTGAATGCAATGCCCCTTTGGATAAAAGCCAAAAGCATAAATGGGAATAACTTAAGGGATTCATAGTTATTTCATTTTGATGAAAGACCTTTTTTAAACAAAATGTACATATAAATGATTTACAACAAGATCAGAAATGTGGATTGAGATTGCAAACAGACTTGATTTCATATTGCCTTTGATCATCTGTAATGCGCACCGTACCGCCGAATTATCCATCTTTAAGTTATCTTAATGAATAATGACCTCCCGAGGTGCGGTGGGGATGTATTTGTGTGCGCTTGTAGAGAGAAAACATTTGTAAACATGAATTAAGTATGCAAGTGAAACTGCAGGGGGAAGAGGAAAGCTGGCTCAGGCAGGGGTAATGCCTTGACCCTTTACCATCAAATCATTTCCCCGAAATCTAACATAAAGCTTGACGGCTGTCTGAAGCTCAGCCAAAAGACATTAATAACCCCCGTGTTTGCTTTGAATGTGAATGCTTCTCCGGTCGAAACTTGGATTGGTCCAACAGAACGAGAAAAGAGATTAAGTCCATTGCAATGATATAATAAACAAAACGATTTGTACACATTGTCAAAAGACTGAAAAACATTTCTGCATTTGGCCGCTTCAAACTATATTTTATCTTACAATGCTGGACACATGCAAACATGAAATCTTAAGATTAAATTGATATTAAAGCATATTTTTGTCTGGCTTTATCAACAGTTTCACCCTTCTGTGTATTGGTTTTCATTCCGCCCCCTCCAAACTAAAATATAATGAAGAAGTGATTGGATCTGAGCACTATTCTTGGCGTTTTGTACAAAAGGTCACACACGATGGATTGTTCCCAGATAAACTTCAGGAGTCTGTGCCAACTTGAGAGCATGCCGTCACAGTAAAAGAGAAGAGTAAAGGTTTTTTTGATGAGTAAAGAGCTTACACAAACCTTGTCCGAGGATTCAGATGACTTATAAAACACAAAAACTAATTTAAAGGGACAGTTCACCCAAAACTCATCATTTATTCACCCTAATCTGTATAAATGTTTTTGTTCTGATGAACACAGAGAAAGATATTTGGACGAATGCTTGTAACCAAACAGTTCTTGGCCACCATTGACTACCAAAGGAAAAAGGACATTGGCAGTCAAAAGTGCCACAGAACTGTTAGCTTTTGTACATCACAATATCTTCTTTTGCGTTCAACAGAACAAAGACATTTATAAAGTCATTTATGTTTTGATCCTGGGGTCAGTTTCAGATCATCCTTTTCTCCGTTCGTTTCAATTACACTCAAACATGAGCAATGGAAACATTCCCTCTTCTGCGCATGTTACATTTGCTTTGGTGGGACAAATGCTTGAAAGACGGACAGCTATAAATGCTGTGAAAATACCTTTCAGCAACGTTCTGTGTGTTTTCTCGCACACAGCGTAAAATTACCTAATGCGCATCCGTCTGGAGTTGCTAGGCAACATACACATATTACAACCACAATCCGCTTGCGATGGGAAAAATTTCCAGGAGCGGTTATGTGAAAACATTTCCATTTTAGAGAGATGCAGGCGTAATCCTTAAACAAACACACTGTTTGGATCTGCGTTGGGATCTTACAGCATGCTTGGCATTGGATGGTCCAGTTGCTGTTTTTGCCTTGTTCTGGCCATCCTATTTTTAGCAGTGCATTTTTAAATGAGGTGTCAAAGGCAAAGTAAAGGCCTGTTTTTTTTTATTAAACACGTTGTAAAAAATGTAAACTTGAAAAGCTACGTTTAATTGCCGCCTTAAAGTTTTAAGTGGAATCAACGAGTTACAACGTACCATTGAACTGCATCCCACAGCTGTAAAACTCTCGAAAAATGAAATAAAAATCACAGAAATTATTGTGACAAGTTGGATAAAAACAAAGATATTGAGTTTTCAACAATGCATCACGATTTCTTTAAGTTGACAGTTCATTTTCAGCTATTATGAAAGGACTCATAATGGAATGTTTTCAGCAGGAAAAATGTATAATGTGCTTGACATTATACTTAAAACCAAGACAGAAACCAAGATGTGTGACGAAAGCAAAATTTAGGGGCAGATTTGCAAAGATGAGGGGAAACTAAAGAAGTATTAAGTTCATGAGCTTTTCTTCCCATCCACAATTTGAGCCCAGCTCCCATCTTTATTATATCATTTTAAAACTATATTCTACGACGCCCAAGCTCCAGCTTAGATCTTTAACCATCCCCATGTGTCTCCTATTGGAAACTACACTAAATGTTAAATGGAAATACTAAATACATAATAACAGGAGTCATAGATCAGCACTCAATCTGACTCGAGGGAAAGAAGGAACCAGTGGTTAAAGTTTTAATGGCGCATTGATATGAGCAGCCTCAAGAGAAAAGAAACTGCGTGCCTTCTCAAAATAAACACAACCAATTATCACGTAACTATTACAGTCAAAGTACAGCGATAAGAAAACAACAACAACTGATGCTTTCGTGGGCTGCTGTGGGAAAAACAGATGTAAAAAAATAAAGACATTGGCAAGGTCATTCCTCAGATGACAGAAGAAGAGAGAGATTTTAGTTTGTGGTCGTCAGCAGGAGCGTTGCCTTGTTGGAGAGAATCTTTGGTTGTGACTTTCCAATGGATTTGACAGATAAGAAAACACAGAAATAGTAAATAGTATAAAAACGATAGAAGTTATGAAATCTGTTTAAAGCCACGAGGTAATTTTAGCCATGTTCAGTCTGTGGTACCATCAAGTCCACTCACCATGTCTTACATGCGTCCAATCTGTTTGACTTCTGGAAGACACAACAGCCATTAAACCTTTGAAAAAGACTCTTGAAGAAAGTGCAAAAAAGCTTAAATTGTTCTTTCATGTTGGTCTATTGTTGACTTTTTCAGATAAACCAACACAGTCTCAAGGGAACTGATGACATTGTCACTGACTTTAATCTATTCATTCGTGTTCGTGACACAAATTTCCTCCCTTTTTCGTGTCACCAGCAACGTATCTTAATACGCGGTATCTTTCATGTGTATATATACATGTCAAACGCAATCTGATGGGAATTCATAACTATTTCACGTCGTGGCTCATTCGTGTGAATTCCTGTTTCCTACGATCTCATTGGCACGTCTTGTTATGATTTGACTTTGCCCCTGTGACGTTAGGTTTAGGGGCGGGGTTAAAGGAGCCATTTATCATTGCTTTGCCAACCCCATAAACCCGTTTTTAGCCTTTGCTGTTGTGATTTTAGGTTTGCTGTGTGGATAGAGTGTTAGTTAGCCACCACCATATATATATATACGACTTCTTTTGATATCAGTTTCTAAATATATAAATGTACATGCACATGCGGTCTGTATATTAAAAGTCTTGCTGAGTGACGCGAAGAAAGGGGGAAATTCATGTGCACCGTGTGTCGTATATTTGACCTAAACCTGTACTCGATCTTATCTTATCTTATTACGCTTGTTTAGACAAAGTCGGGCCGAGTACCAAAACAACCTTGTAGCCAATCATCAGTAAGTTGCACAGGACGGACATTCGTCTAGCCGAGCGCTGACGGAAGCGAAAGATGGGGGTAGGGGTGAGTTCGTATTGGTGATTTGAACATCAACAACGATGATCATTTATTCCACATAGTTAAAATACTTATATACGTACATGTTTATAGGAACAAGTCAACACTGGGGTGGAAAAGTATGATGTGCCAAGTAGGAATAAACTAGTTCATTTACAAGTATGCTACTAATACATTGATAGTAGTACGCTCTTGAATAGTCTTCAAATGTGGACATTTTTGGTCAAGTTTATTTAATCCACTGTTTGGGTTTGCCCCTTTTTAATTCAACCAAACTGTAGGTTGAAAACAATTCGGCATTCTTTAGAGTGTCATTCCTACACAAAGCAAACTTGATAATATACTTTACTTCAGTATACATACTGTATGAACTACACTCTTAAAAATAAAGGTGCTTTACGATGCCATAAAGAACCTTTAACATCCAAAGAACCTTTCTGTTCAACAAAAAAAGAGATGGTTCTTTATAGAACCTATGACTAAATGGTTCTCCTATGGCAACGCTGTGAAGAACCTTGTAAGCACATCATTTTTTACTTATTGTTTGTAAGCATGAACACAAAGAAGAAAGTGTGTACCTTGTCATTGTGAAGCATTCAGTGCTGCAAACAAACAACGGTGTGGTAGGGGAAAGTTAAATGAAAGGAGGAAAATACATAATTTTACCTCATCCTCATGCGGGAGTGAAACTGCAGACGACACATGAAGTGTAAAATTAAATATCCCCGATCTCCTAATATAAGACAAAATGTGGCGACAGACCATGTCATTTATTGTTTCACACATGGCACATTGCAATGCACTGCAATGTCCAATAGCCCTGTCCAAACTACAGTAAACAGGCCATAACAGTGGTAAGAAAATCTGTAATGCCACGGCTCCTGAATATACTTCCTTGTGGAAAAGTCCCTGCCAGGAATCCCGATGCCAATGTAAGTGGATTGGGATGGAATTTCTGAAAGGAAGTTTAGAGATGGTGTTGAGGGAGCAACGTTTTAGACGTTACCTCACAGACCAATCCAAAGCGGCTCAAACTTCATCCTTTGCAAAGTTGTACAACCTCCGTCTGGAAACCCCTGAATTTACCCATGGGTCGAACGCAGGAAGCTTGTTAACGGTGGAAAAGCGTAAAAACATTTTTCCCTGAAGTTCTCCGCTCCCATGCATGGGTAGAAGGCAGGTGCCAGTTTCTAATTATGGAAAATTTTTGTTAAGATTGAACAGGAAACGTGTTTCCCACACATACACGTCTATTTTTAGATGCATATAATAAATCCCACATTTAGTGTGGTAGAAGAACATCAACTTCGAGGATGTTGTTTATAAATGGATGGGTTTCATAAGCGGTGTGGTGGGAATTCTTCGATGTTCCGGTTGGTGACCTTGGAAAGGCACATGAGTAATATGGCAGCCTCTCGGGTTCATTTATTTGACTTTCCAAAATAAGAGACATCATGTTCTCTCTCTCTGTTTTATTGCTCTTTCTGTTTCTATCTCCTTCACCCCTCTAGGAATACTTCTTCCAAAAATGAAAATTCTCTCATCATTCACTCACGCTTATGTCGATCCAAAGCTGTGTGATGTTCCTTTTCAATGGCACGCAAAGAGATTTAAAGAAACAACTCTGAAATTTTTATTCTGCGTATTGAAACCAGTCTCATGTGTTTACATCAAGACCGGCTCAAGATCCGATAGCGTTTGAGACATCAAACCTAGCAGGATGTTTCAATCTGAAAATGATCTCCGACATTTTCAATTAAAAAAGAAGAAAAAGCTAAAGAATATGGTAAACTCTTAAGAAATAACACAAAAAGGTGTCATGTATATGATACGAGGGTAAATGATGACAAAAATATCATTTTGGGGTGAACTATTCCCATCAAAGAACTAGTTAAATAATCAACATACTTTATCATCCATTCCAGAGAGACAATGACAGATGGTACGCAAATGTCATATTGGAAGTACATTTGATGACATGATGACATATATAGCTGAGAACCATCTACACTAGTCGAGACTTTTTATTATACCTCTGGCCTCACAGGCACGATTAACTTCTAAAATTATAGGCAATCCATTAAACAAACTGACAGCTTCTTACTAAAGGCTAAAGTTGCTCAGTCAGCTCCTGTTTCTGTGCTCACAAATCAACATTCAGGCAACCCCACACAACCCTGGATTTATAAAGGGATTCATGGTTCGACAAAACAAACAAACAAACTAACTAAAAAGTAATAAGCTCTCACTGTCAAGGCCAACGTTTCTCCCAAGACAAATAAAAGTACACAACCACATAAAAAGTCCTAAATATTATCCAATACAAAGCACAACCAATTTAGTGTCATAATCTTTTGGTTTTATACAGTTGTGTGTTTGTGTTTTTTCATTCATCAGAAGCTTTTATCCAGCAAGACTTACAAATGACAGAACGTTTCATATTTTGATGTAGGAGCCAACAATAAGAGTGGTCTACAACTGTGTTTATATGTAGGAACAGAGTTGACACTAAAACAAGCAACATAACAAAGTTAAACAGTGGAAAGTACGGAGTTAGTCAAGTAAAACACAGTCAAATGCACACCTGAAAACACATATTTTAGGCATTTGATGTCCAGAAAATGTGTCCAAACAAAGCGGGCAATATTTCAAAAAACACTAAGAAGTCGTCAAACAGGCAGGGTACCTTTCCTCAAAAAGCACCGTGGTCGTTACTTTTATTAATGTTTAAATGAGTCCCATGTAAACAGTATGTTTCAAGACTCTTTGTGTTTTTCTTTTTGGTCTCATATATCAAGACGCCACCGTTTTATTATTGAAACGATCAAGGGCATTTGCCTGGAACCCTGCTATGGTCATTTTTGTCATGGGCCAACTCGAGAAAATGAACAGCACACAGCCACACACAGATGAAAAGCTAATACCAGACAAACATTTCAACTTGAAACAGGTGGGAATAAAACTAGATCACAGAAAAACTGAGTCATTTTGTCTCCCATGTTGACATTTTATTCTGTTACAACAATAAATGCACATTTCTCACACATGGAAACATCAAACATATACAGTTGGCAGACACCTTTTTCAAAGCATCTTACAGCGCATTTAGTGTCTAACATTTTATCAGTATGTGTGTTCCCAAAATGCAACATCAATCTGCCATTTGAGCAACAGGAGCACAAACATATAGACTTAGAATGTACCATGGTAACCACAGAGCAATTTGTTTCTCTTAAAATACCAAGTCACCACAGTTTTACTGTTACAACAATAAACGTGGAAGGCTAATGATGGTGTTTTGGCCGGAACTATGGTTACTATGGCAATTTAATTCAGGGGCCAAGTCAATAGTGCAACCAAAACAAACATACGCGCATGCGCGTTCCTCTCCAAAACGCGCTTAATTCTCTAGAAACCCGTGGATGAAACAACCAAAAGTCGACCTTAATCGATTCAACGAGCTTCACTTGACATATGTGCGTGCCTTTGGATGCGGAGTAACATGGCAGCAAATAGGACCCTGCAGCGCTCTCCGGCGGACCTCACCTGTCTCCAAACGCGTTTTAACTTTTCCACCTGAAGTCGCCAGCAGAACATCCATCCCTCTGTAAAGATGGTGTTTTCTGCATTGCTCCTCACTTTGTTCCTGCTGGACGATTCTCTCATGGAGATCGTGTTCCGCTGCCCGAGCTGCACCGCGGAGCGCCAGGCGGCGTGCCCAAAGCTCACCAGTTCTTGCGCAGAGATTGTACGGGAACCGGGTTGCGGCTGCTGTCCCGTTTGCGCCCGGCAGAAGGGCGAGCTGTGCGGGGTCTACACGCCCAGATGCGGGAGCGGGTTGAGGTGTTACCCGAGCGCGAATACGGATTTACAGCTGGAACAGCTGATCCAGGGGCTCGGGAGATGCGACATCACAGTGGACCTGGAGACCACCATGATCACCCCGGAGCTGGGACATAACGGTACGTTATGTCATGGCTTGTTTGTGAAAAATATATGGATGCGTAACTGCATGCGTATCGGGAAAGATGATGTTGCGCTTTGATCTGATCTCTCCTCGTATGTCCCTGGTCTTGAGGAATCAACATGAAAGTCAAGTATCAGAGCTGGGTCTTTGTTCTGGCACTGTTTTCCATCATCATGTTGGATTGTTTACAGGCCTTTGTTACATGATCAAACTTCTGTTTGATCTGCGTTTTGGGAATCTTGGCACCCTCTGCGCTCTCACAGTCAACTCCTGGAAACATATTGTGAAGCTTTGTCATTGGAATTATTCAAATCATACGAATGTCTGAATTTTTATATATTGGCTAAATTATAGTGCAACCTTTATAAAGTCATTTATTAAAATTATAGTAACATTTGTTTAGATTTTTCTTGGGAATATCAAAGGAACCACAAGTTTACCATGGTCTCACTAGAGTATTAAAGGCATTTATTGATCAACTGTCATAAAACATGATAACTTCACTTTTACTACAATAAAACATTCCCAAGACAAGAAGTTATTTTCAAGTTAGTATTCACAAACAACTAAAGGATACACGGAAATGTATTGTTCAAAACCAGTTATATTAAATCGGAATAGACACTTTATTCATTACGTTTTTTAGTTGTGCACTCAAACTAGATCAATAGCAGTCTGATGTCATCTGATGTTGTGTTAGGAAGCAATTGATGATCTATAACACTGGGAGCAGGATTTTGAAATCACGTCTTCTGTGTGCAATAGAACAGCTCGTGTGGAAACAGTTGACCATGGGGTCATTGTTGTCCTTTGTAAGCAAACAAGCTTATCACCAGTTAAACTGTTGACACTGATGTTTTGTCGTTTCATTGGTTTTCATTGCGTCTGTGATCTGCCTCTTCTGTAAACCATGGCTGTAACACCACAGTTATGTATTGCAACTTGAAAGTTAAACAATCGTTTCCTGAAGTTACGCTTTATGCAAAGGTTTGACAAAAGTGTGTGCGGTTCTATTTTCCCTTTTAAAAATGTGAGATAATGCTCAAATAGTCTTGCCAATATTTAACTCGCCATTGAGTGAAGTGTACTGCTTAAAAGTTTTTCCACATTATTTCTGTAAGCATGCTAAAGCCTTTAGCTGTTTTTGCCATTGCATAGCAAGTCATTGTTTTTATTTGCACCGTGACTTTAAGATGGTGTGTGAGATTTTGAAACTATATATATTCAATACAAAACATATAAAAAGCACGTGTTGAAAGACCCTTCGTAGCTCTATGTTGTGTGGTTTTTATCTTTTTGAACTAAATCATTATTATTAGTCACCCATTATACGTTTCATTGGGTTTTGCAAATATCTTACAAATAAAAAGTCTTAAAACGTGCTTGTCAACTTTGACAAAACAGTATTTAGTCATTTAAAAAGCACAGTGTTTTAATTGGAAAAAAACAAACATTTGAGGTGTCAGAAGGACACATGATGTGAATCTTTGTTCTGTGGCTCATAATAGAATATATTTTGAGAAATGTCTTTGTGGTGTTGTGACAATGGAAGTCAATGGGAGCCAATGTTATAAGGACACCGACATTCTTCAAAATATCTTCTTTTGTGTTCTGGAGAAGATAGAAAGTCCACATGTTTGAAATGATCCGTTTAAGATATGAACTAGTCAAGTAGAAATGTATGTTTTTTGTTTCACTTTATACCATATTTAGCTTGTTGCTATACTGAATATTATTAAGAGTATATTTCTGTTTAAATGGATAATAATAAACAGTTCTACCCTGACGGTTCCCTCTAAATGTTTTATTTGTCATGAGACCTCAAGCAGCCAGGATGACCACTGTCGGCCATTGCTATACAAGTAAAGTATGTGACCTAGTTTCCTAATAAAATAAAGAATTTTCAAATTACTGATGATTAAAGTGTGCCAAATACCTTTGCTTTGAAACTAAAATTTGCTGCCAATATTCCACTGCACTGTCAAATGTCCAAGAAATCAAATGTGAAAGGCTAACATCGCCTGGCACAAACTGGACTTTTTCACCGTGGACTTTGAGGCCCGTCCAGACTCTCTTGTGTCTGAGCAGCATCTGAATGGTGCATTTTGGGATAAACACTAAACAAGAGAACCGGCCAAACTCACTGGTATTTAATCTGCTCATTTCAAACCCTTTGATAGAGTTTGACACATAAGTGACTAGGCATGGGCCGAATACCGGTTTCAAGGTTTACCGAGGTTTGAAAGAGTCAAGGTTTCAATACAACTTACATTTCTGTGATACCATTTCCAAGGTTTACACAAAAATAATTTATAGCTCTGGAGATTTCTTGAGTTCTAGTTGTGTTTCATTTTTTGGTCAACGCAATCTCAGATGTTTTATAAAACCCTGTAGAAGAAATATAAATGGACACAAATGAGACCTTTTGTGAGTCAGTGTGGATGGATGAAAAAGAAAAGGTCATATTATTCGATTTTGTAAGAAAAAAAAGATTGAAAGTATTTCTTGGCACAGATTATTGTTGAACTCCAAAAGAATACTCTCAAGAGGACAATTTGAGAATCACGAGTCTCCATTTGAATCTTATTGCTGTTTAGGAGAAACAGATATTGAAGAGATCGTATTAGTGATTTTTTCTTTCCTGTGGGCGGCACTGCATGCCTGTTCTGCAGTCAGATTTGAACGCATTAATTAATGCGAGGGAGCGAGAGAGAGAGAGAGAGAGAGAGAGAGAGGGAGAGAAAACTTTAAATAAATGTTATTCATGTTATTATAAAAACTCAGTGTTGAGCCCATGACCTTTGAACTATCTGTGTGCTCATTGCATGTTTTTGTGTAAATGCTGCCTGTTGTGATTTGGCGATGTGATATTGCATCTCTGCAGTGTTGCTTTAAAGCTGGTGATGCAGATTGTAAATTCTCTTGCATCATCATCTAGACTAGCTGTACATATTAGGGAAAGCGTGCTGTAAACCGTGAGTGAACTGAACGACCATGTAGTTTGCTCCATGTGTCAGTCTCTCGTCTTTGACATGATCCAACATGCACCCGATGAGACGATTTGGGTCACAATTTTGTGCACAGATCCCTCCTTGCATGCAAGAAGTCTAGAATACACGTTTTTCCAAATCTAGTGTTGCAAAAATAAGCATCTCAATTTGAGACCTTGTGAAGCTGCATGATAAAATGTCAAGAGACCATTTTTGCAAATTCTAGGCCGAAGATGATGAAATATGGTAGTATAATATATTATTTATAGTTTGATTTATTATTAATATCAGTCACAACATAAGTCTGCATATAATGATATTAATGTGCATAATCTAAAATGTAAAATATCTAAAATAGAAAAACTTTTGAACAACAGCGAATATGTTTGACTACACGCTTAGATTTTCCAGCAACACATATGCTTATTATTCTCTCATATTTGTCCAAGTTCGCAGTTTATACCTGATGTTCTGTGTGTACCGTGTGTAGCGTGATCGCCCTCGTCTCCCTGGGGGTTGTGATGTGCCGGGACACGCTCTCATGCAGTGTGGATGCCTTGAGTGTCGGCTGCTTGTTGAGACCTGCGACCCCAGCGAGGCTCCATGTAGGCGCCGTGACTTTACTTTTGCTCGGGGGCATCTGGGGTGTCAGACATGTGATTTAGATGACAACAATGTTTCGTCCTTTTTGCCCCAGGCCATCTTAGAAAACCCTCCACAGAGCAGGATATATGGAGAAAAATACAAGTCCATACAATCTTTCAATGTGCCATCGTGCTGCACACGTGAATGTGCTAAATAAATGTATAGAGCTGGATTTTCTGTATATATGGCTTAAAATACAAAGTGTGTCCCATCCAGACACCCCTTAGTAAATCTTGGCCATTTGCACCACTAAAGATATCAGAAGAAAATCATACTAACAGAGCTTGAGGAAATGCGTAAAATCTTGCTTTGCCCTGTTCAAGTATTTCCGGTGTGATTTTTCTCTCTCTTCTAAACTCATCATTGCTGTACTTAGCAGCTCATCTTCATAAGCCCACACGTAGCACCGTGCCAAATGTGTTATGTTATCACACAGTTTTATAAGTTGTCACGCACTAGAGCTCAGGCACTTCTTGACACGAGGCAGTTGCTATGGTGCCAAATAGAGATCACCGCTATTCTCAAAATGAATCCAAGGCATTTCCTGAGGAAAACAGTGACTTGAAGCTGTTTCCTCAAAGGCTGAGATATTAAATTTGAAAGTAGGTCACAGGTATTCATCTGATTCCAATGTTGGGATATTCATTTGAGGTTTATGTTTGTTAATAAGTCAACCAGTCCGACTGTTGATCTTAATGGTCATCTTCACATTGCGGTGCATTTGGGGCATATTTCGAAAAGCCATTTACTTTCGGTTTATAAGCCCTTTACTTTCGATTTTAAGGTAAGAAACGACATTCAAATGTCACGAACAGGCCATTTGGTTGAATCATTTGTAAATATAATGACATATATGTTATTAAAAAACGTATTTATGTTTCATTTGTCAAAGAAAACCTGTCAAAATGATTTGCTGCATCCGGGTTACCGTGCGTTATTAGTTTATATTAATAACGAACTTGCAAATGTCGTGACTGGCCAATCAGAATCAAGCTTTCCGTAGAGCCGTGTAATAAAATGTGATACCATACATTTCTATACCAACCCTTTCTTCTAATAATCTCTATAATAGACAGCATACATTGTAGTGCTATGTGCTTGTGTTGACTTGAAAATATGAGCTGAAAAACACACACAGTCATAAGACACAATCTGTTGTCTGCATTGAACTTTTTTCTTGTTTATACAGTGGCTGCTGGGTTCTGTCAGTATGCCTGTGATTTATGACGGTAGAACAACTCTGTTGAGTCTTTGCATATGTAATTTCTGATATGATGAGAGAGCAGAAGCGAGAGAGGAAGTTGGCACGATATTATATTGGAAACCGTTTCATGTGGATTGTTTAGATGTTAAGAAACCAGGACCTGTATTGGATCCCTGCATCTGTTTTTGGCAGATTGATTGGCATCTTCTGTATATTGCACTTTCCAACCGTAAATATATAAAAGCTTGATTTTTGTGAGAGGATGCAGCAAAATCGCAAACAAAAATGGCCGGAAACACGCCTACAAACTTCTATCGTTGTTGCCCCGCTCTTTGGGAATTACACACTGAAGTTTGTTGTCTATTTAAAGCTTAGAATTTCAGCTTTGAGTTGAGCCAAATTGTGTCCTATATTAACAAACCATATACCAATGGAAAGCTTATTAATTCAAGGTTCAGTTGGACTTGAGATATATTTTACCTGTCTAGATGGGTCTGTCTCGGTGGAAGATGTGGTTTGCAATGTAAATACAATTACTCTTTACACTGATGGGTGTTTTCAACCCAGCGTTGGGTCAAAAAGGGATGAACCACTGGGTTATTAACCTATGCTTGGATGTTTCAAGTGCTGGGTTGCTTTAGCCCACTTTTTAAATGTAGCATGACATTCCAAATGATGTTTTTTCAGGAAGATTTTCAGTCTTAAGGTTTGTCGTTGAAGAGTTAGTGTGCACAGCCTTGCATCTATTGTGGTTAATACATTTACCAAGACTAACATAATAAAAAGCGTGTACAGAACAGTCTTTTCTTGCATGTGAATACATATACTTTCTATGGCATCCCCCAAAGGAGGAACTTGAGTTATAGACCACTTTGCAAGACGTAAACGCTGGCCCAGATGCACTTCCAGTGATGAAGATATCCATCTAACATTTTGATTCAGTTTTAAATGTTTTGTTGTTTGTATTCTGTTGAAACGATTGTGCAGTGTTAAAAAACTGAAACAGGAAGTTCTTCTGGACCAGCGTTGTTTACTTCTTCTGAAGTAGTGTATAGTATAAAATTGCTATTTAAATGTTTTACAATTGTTGTTTTTACAGTACCCCAAAATGTCCATTGCAGATATGTCTAAATTGGTTTCCTTGCTCGAAGAGGTAAGAGGTCATTGAACTTTCTGAAATGGGAAGACAACTACAACAACAGAGAGGCGTCTTTTCCAGGGTTGAATCGATTACCATAACGCGCTGAACGTACATTCGAAATGGGAACACTACATATATTGTGTCTCAGATCTGTACTCAAACCACTGGCTATTTTGGAGACCACCGTTAGCATATCTTTGCTTCTTTTTGGTTTCAGGTCTGTTGTAGCTAAGCAAGTGATCACAGTGTATGCCGGGCCAAATGGAAGCCGTATCAAATTGAAAACTCCAAAACCTTTGCACATGCCCAAGGCGAGCAGTTCCGTATTCACGAAGACCAATAATTAGCATTCACAAACTCTCCCGCACCTGGTCCTGTTTTACCGGACACTGGCATAGTTTTCCTCTGACTTGTGTGGCTCCCCGAAGAGAGGAAATTAAATTACATTCAACACCATTTTATTGTGGTATGGTGGGTCCTTGAAGTTACGACCTTCCTAATAGCCCGTATGGTTATGTAACGCAGAAAGAGCACCAGATAAAAGCCCCACTGTGGGGGCATCACGACTGCTTGTTTTTCTTGCCTTAGCTCTTAATACTGACACATTGTACGAGCCAGGAGCTCACTGCGGCCTGTTTGGAAAAACAACATCGCCGTTCAACTCCCTCTTCGTAGCCGCGCGGGTTGAAAGAGCATTTTCTGTAAATGTTTAACCAGAAGGGTAAACTGTGAACAGGTTTCAATCAATGCCAATGTCTTGGATTTGTTTTCCCAGCATGCAGTGGGCTGGAGGGGCGTCATGATAGCGCCTTGGATTTAAGGAAGCCGGACGGAAACGAACGGGGGCGCAAAGTAACCGAGGGCTTTGTGTTGCGTGACAAAGACTTGTGAGTGTCGCATGTCATCCGAGCATGTGTTTGTGTATAGAAGTAATCCGGAATTAGTATTTTAAACCTACAATCGCAGTGGAAAGTTATTTTAGTCTATTAGAAAAGTATGTGTAGATTTACATCTTTGAAGCCTTGTTATAGCAGATGAAACTAAACGTAAGCAGAACTGCCTTAGGGTTTTTGGTCAGTGTTTCTTTTAATTAAAAGATCTATTTTTATTTAAAGAACTATTCTTATTTTTTATATTTTTTAACGTTCTGGAAAAAAAGGCTCTGTAAACTTACTAAGCTTGGTTAGAAGACAAATGAGGTATTTAAAAAAAAGACAACAAATGCTTCTTGGGAGAAAAAAAAATTCTCGTTTAGAGTTTCTGAAGAGATTTGAACAATGTCTCAAACTTAGCTCAGAAGTCTGCAATCAAAAGTAAGAAATGTATAAGGAGCATATATAACCTCTTGATACTAATGAAACATATCTGGCAACCCAAATTTAGACAGGACAGCGCATAATGAGTTTGCCTTCTCTGCAAAGGATACATGCAAAGTCTTAGAATTTGGCCATAAACGTATGTGATGCTTAAAAATGCGTGAATCGCTCTTTGTTGCGAATCCGAACCTGTACGAGACTTTACAAGTGGCACTTGACTTTTCAGCTGCATGTCATGCTTCCCTGGAAGAAGCAATGAAGAAAAGACTTCCTCTCCATTCCCCAACCACACAGCCCACACACACAGCTTTCGGAAAGACACATGAAGTATGAGTGGGAGGTGTTGCTGGTGTGGGCCGAGGGATGAGAGTGTGGAACAGGGATGCTTTAGAGGATATGTAATGGCAGGTGTCTGCTGTAAAGCAAAGCCGCCAATTAGTTCTTCAATGAGGCGAACTCTTTCACAGACTATTCTTAGGTCTGTTCCTTAAAATTGTGCTTGAGAGTATTCAGGGTTGGAGAATGCTCAGGGCAACCATCTGAGCTCCGTTAAACCGAACCCGCTCTGGGCATCTGTCCTGAGCGTTCGGCTGACCTTTAGTGCCGGTGGGGGGGGGACGCAGAACAGACAGTGGTGTGAGAGCACTGAACGCAGAAGAGGGTATCAAAGGGACATCAAGAGTCCAAGTGACCCGCTGTGAGGACGTGACATAACCGAGAGAGGGGGGATACATCTGCTGGTACATTCCGGGTTTGCAGAAGTTTGTTCTGCGGTTTTGTTATTAGAAAAAACAGTACTCCCCCCTGATTTAAGGGGACCAGATGATTTCCCTTTAAGGAATAGTTCATCCTGAAATGAAAATTCTTTATTCACTTACCCTCATGTTCCTAACCCATATGCAGTTTTTTTTCAAAAAATGAAATTTTGAACACATATTTTATTCTCTTCTATCATGTTAAAGTCACTGGAAAAAAAGGTATATTCTTATTCGTCTTCACCCTCATGTTTTTTAAAACCTGTAAATTACGCTTTCATCGGTGTAACACAATAATAAGGGTCCGTTTTGCGAAAGCGCAAAACAATTTATGCGATTTGGCTGTCCGTTTACATGGAAACGGCGTTTTAGGGGACGGATAACGCAAACTTTTGAGAACGGGTTTCAAAGTGCAAGTTTTTTGAAAACCACAGCGTTCTCATTTCCGTATAAACCCCGATTTACTACACCGGTGCTAAAACCACCAGCGGAGACCTACAGCAAAATCTTAACAATTATTTACGACGACGAAGGGTTTTTAAACGGCGCTTTAGGGTTAGACCCGAGAGGACAAGATGGAAGGAAAACTTTCGAATGTCCAAGCTTTTCGCCATCTTGTTTGTTTGTTTGTATATCTGCGCACGCTTCTCTTCACTATGAATGAGGAGAAATGCAGCGCTGTATTGTATGGTCTCTTTATCGACGGAAGTCCGCCTTCCTATAAACCGTCATTCAATCGTCAGGGACTGTTTTCTTTAAAAATAATATTTATCATATTTCTCAGCCCATAAATTCACCCGTCTGGATACCTGTCACACAAGACCTCTTCTCGGTGTCAATCTTAGCCTATGATGCAAGAATCAAAACGCATTGAACGCAAACCACTTTTTTCAACTAACACTTGAATGCCAGTCTTGGCTGCTTTTGACATGAGCCGTTATGGATTTTGCCATAACTTTTTTAAAACTTAGAAGGTTAAAGTCTGTTTGTGTAGATCTATTTCATCTCAGCTGTGACTTTCCAGGCATGTTCTGACTTAAAAGTCGGCCGTCTTTTCACAAGCGCCGGTGACTATCTGAATCAGCTCTCATCAGTCTCTGCCTTTAAGTTTCTGCTTTGATGTTCTGCCAGAACACTGATCCTGACCCGATCGTGCACGCAACGTATGGAGTATTTTCAGATACGTTACTAAGAATGTTTGAAAAGTAAATCTTTACCGTCTAATGTACAGTATATGGGTAGCTGACAAATCAAACGCACATGTGTCCTATGGTGTGATAGCATTTGAAGAAAAAACCTAACGATGAGGATAAATCTCTCTTATTATGAATATTAATAATATAAAAGAATATATTATCATCAGTCTGTTTTCTACATTTTTGCTGTCACACCATAGGACACATGTACAGTTTATTTGTCAACAACTCATGCTTTACTTCAACGTGTTGTGGGACAATATAATTTCAATCACAGCACGATATAATGAAAAACAACAATAAATTACAATTATTTCATAATCTTCATTTCTATCCATCAGGGGAGGTAAACGGCACACGGCCCCCTCCTCAGAAGAAACCCACCAAGGACAACAACTACCAGCACATCAAAGAAATAGCAATGAAGCATCATTTAAACAAGCAGAAGACCAAGATGTTCAGCCCACAGGATGATCTCAAAGTGCCTCACCCCAGACAGGTGAGTGTCCCACCGTCAGCATTTGTCAGGCCTGGCTGGCACATCATGACATCACATGGTCGTTGCTAGTTAAAAGCGGGTAATATTAGAAAGAAGTGCATTTAGTAGCACCAAAATTCTGCATATGTTGATGTATAACATGTCAAATCTGCTAAAAGTAAACTTTATTCTCTGACATAGAACTGCATTCACAACTAAAAGACGTGAAATACAAAACTCCATTTTAAATCTTTAAACACATTTTATGGCTTTGTGCTCTTCAGTAAGGCCATAAAAAGGAACTCATGCGCAAGGTTGGTTATTCACAATGTGAATTTACATGTATTCATTTAGCAGATGCTTATCCCGAGCGACAGCGAGACTTTGATTTACTGTGGGTGATAAGGGCAATGTGGAATACCCTTGACAGTTGAATGGCTTGACCGGACGTAACTGTGTAGCTATAGGTTGATCCTATAGAAATCAATACAATGGGAAACATTGGTGCCGGTCAAGTAAAATGCCTTACAGACCTGTCATTGAGCTTAATACTATAGTGCCCCCTTCTGGCTATCAGATTTACACACCGCATTCACACAAAAAAGACTTCTTATTTGTATACATTTGTGTAAAGTATGTACAGTGCAGTATGTGTACATTTGTACAAACCTTGTTGTTTGTGAATACTGTGGAGGCCGTTTTTTATTCTTTGTGTTGTATTGTAGATATTATTATTAGGCTATGATTCAAACCTCTTGTGAGATTTCCAGATTTTCTTTTTGGTAATAAGAAATATTGAGATTATGTCATGTGATAAATCTCCTGTGTTATCCAATCATTTGAGAAGTGTAAATCATTGTCCAATGACAGCAGTCACAATTGGACTGCCAAAGCAGAACATCTGCTGAAAGAAGGAATGAGCTTGTCGAATCTGGCCATCACACAAATCCACAGCGAGTTAATTAACTTTTCTTGGACTCCGATCCTGCTTTACCTGGACCCTCGAATGTTTAGCCAAGTGACCACCAGGAACGATGAACTATCAGACATCTACAGCTCTGAGCCATCAGACCAATTGTCCTGCTGATCTACTGTAGTTTTTTCTGTATCGTAAGTCTTCTGTAACCTAATATCTCCGGTTTTCCCAGTGGCTCTCGTAGAGTTTGTTTTTGCTGACAGGTTATAAGAGAATGTGTTGAAAATAATCCTGAAGATCACTGATGTGGGAAACTCCGCTCAGAATTTTCTCCTCATTGAATGGTGCAGTTCAATTTAAACAATCAATGACATTAAAAGTTCACCCAAAAAATATAATTCTGTCATCATTGCAAACCTGTATGACATCTGCAGAACACAAAATAAGATGTTTTGAAGAATGTTGGTAACCAAACAACAGCAGTACCTGTTGACTTTTGTTGTATAGACACAACACCAATGGAAGTCAATGAGTGCCGCCATTTTTATTCTTGGGTGAACTTTAGGCACACATTTGGTTTGTACTGGTTTGGACAACCTAAAATAAGTAAAAAACGCTTATCAGGGTCCTGGTATAAATATAATATATTCTATTCACGTTTGTAGTCTTTAATATTGTTATTTTATTTATTTTTGTTGTCTAACATTCTTGCTGTTTTTCATGTTCCTTTGAAATGTTATTCTTAGCACGGTTTTGTTCGGGTGCATAACCGTACTTAAAAACATCGATATTTACCCTGATCTGGTGGAAATTTCTATTTAATTTGTATAAATTCATGCAATAAAACCCAAACCGATCCCCTAAAGCAAGCTGTCAATGGCGCAAAACAGATTCATACAAAAAGTAAATAGTTACCAATTGCCATGAGATTGTGTTGAATCCCTCACCCCTAATACTTACCTAATAAAACAAAAAATAATTAGTTTTTTTTCTACTGATGCAGAAAATGTAAGAAGACGCAGAAAATAAAAAAGACAACGCAGTGAAGTTCAAACCGATGATAATAAGAACCACATATATTACATTTGAGCGTGATAAATAAGCAGCATATTCATCAGGTGTCTCACGAAACTGAGAACGGGGAATGACGTCACGCGTGATGACAGCAGGGGGCCGTTCATTGCTTTGTGATGGAGCACTTTTCATCCACATGACATGGATAAGATCCCTGGCAGGCTCTCCGCCCCCAGCGTCCTCTTATCCCGGGCCAAGCGGGGAGCAGCCATCACGAGAGATATAAGAGGGAAAAGAAAGTGAGGGAGTCTGGAATGGACTTTGATGCCAACGTCTGTCCTTGCGGAGAGGTGGGGAGAAAGAATCGAGCCAGAAAATTACCTCTAGTGTGAGATTAACATCAGCTGCGCGAACGTCTTTATGAGGTTGCAGGCCTGCTGTTTATCTCGCTTTTCTTTCAAATGTGGTGTTTCCTTCAGCTACAAGCACTTTCATGTCCCAGAGGTTGATTTTTATTTATTAAGGTTCACATATTTTGTAAATGTGAAGATTGTTTTTTAGAGATTGGCCGAGGAACATGAAATCATTGTTGAATCATATTTATCTACTTTTGTGCATATTTAACACTTTATTTCAAATTTAACTTCGGGAAGTTATTCTAAGTCACTAGTGAGTTTGGGGGCGTAAAGTGTGATGACACACATTACGTTTAAACAAAGAGTGATGTTTTCATTAACTATTTTCATTGCCATTGGAAGAAACTGTATATCAAATGAAAATCATTAGGCTACTTATATAGTGATGCAAACGTGTGTGTGTTTGGGTTTGTGTGATCTTAGAGTCAATGTCAGCAGGAACTGGACAGAGTATTGGAGGAGATCTCCAGGATGACTTTCCATGACAACAAAGGACCGCTGGAGAATCTGTATGACCTGAATTTCCCAAACTGTGACAAGACAGGACAGTACAATCTTAAACAGGTAAACCGGCCAATTGTTACATCAGTCTTTACAATATCAGTTCTTCAAACAGTCTGGAGTTCTTCAAAACCCATATGAATGTCAGTCTCCTGAAACACAATATGCTATTGAATGTTAGTGACTCAACGGTCAGTTTCCATGTATTTTCACAAACAATAGGCCTCAATATTCTTCAACATTGAGTACGAAACTGTCCGCTTGTGCTTCACCAAGACTGTATTTCACACGGGTTTGGAACAACATGGGTGTAAGTAAATGACAATCTTCTCTTGAAAAACTTCATAGAAAATGTGTGTATGTCTGCTCGCGAATTTCAGAAGAGATCTTAAAAACGGCACAGCAATGTTTCTCGGGATCATTGAAAAATCTGAGAATTTTACAATTACAATCTTTCATTGTACTGGCTTGAAAACAGTTAGAAAGCTATATCATATGTGTTGATTAGATCTTTTAATATTTCTAATCCAAATTTCCCAAGAAAAAATTGATCCAAGCTATTTATGTATACATGTTATAGCTCTGTATTCTTATCGTATGTCACCAACTTTCACATTTGTGTTACATTAATATCCTAAGAAATGTAACCCTTGTGTGGTGTTTGTATCTGCTGGACCCGTTTTTTTACCAAATCAATGCTTTTTTCTTTTAAGTGTGTATACATCGCCTTTTTCATAAATGTGATTTAACAAACGAAGAGTTCATTTGGAAAAAAAATATTTATTGTAATCGTGTTTTTACCCTTTTTAGAAAACTCCTCATATTTTAACCGTATATATGCTGTCTGTGTTGCTTGATAACTTTAAATAAAGTTAGATCAAGTAAATACTGTACAGGTTAAGTGTTTACATAAGATTAATATCTCCATTGATTCAAGAACCAAATATTGCTGTTGATCCATTAGACCCATTGGCTGAGTAACTAAAACATGAACACCGTACAAGGATTAAGAAACATTTGAGACAAAACTGAGAACTCCATAAACCATGTGAGAAAAACAGGCTGTATTTACAAAAATGACATCATATTTCTCTGCTCTGAGATGGAATGGGACATTGCATGTTGCAGATAAATCCAAGGCAAACACGTCTTGTTTTCCCAGTGTACCTCACCACACGTTATTATGTTTTAATAATCCTGTTCCTCGTGTACGTACTGTAACTGTCAGTTGTTCTTCTTTCTCATTGGAGGACAAAATTGAAAACGTTTTGTTTTTCAGCCTATTTTGGGTTTCAGCGTCAGCTACGTCCACTTCAATTACGACCTCATTTTAGGAGCACTCAGTAGGGGTCATAGAGACATTCTGGGCCAAATGAGGCGATAGGGCGGTTTTGGGGCAGCACCTCCACCCCGCAGTCGCCCGAGAGATTCATTAAGCCCTCAAACTGTTTCCCAACACCCCCGGTAACCCCACCCTCATCTTTTATCTCGTTCCAGTGTCACATGTCCACCCATGGACAGAGGGGCGAGTGTTGGTGTGTTAACCCTCACACTGGGATCCAGATACCCTCGTCCCCCAAAGTGAGGGGAGACCCCAACTGCAGCAAGTACTTTGATGGTCCCGAGCTGGAGCCGCCCACCAACCTGCAGAAATAGACACAGTGTCTATTCATGTTTGTGATTCTGTATATGTGTGTGTGTGTATGTGTGTGTATATTTTCCAAATAGTATGGTCTATATGGTCAGCGAGAGGCTGGAATAAGAAGCATGCCAGCAAAGGCAAATCAAAGGCAACCTTTGCATCTCTCAAATCCGGATAACTGAACACTAAATTTAACTTTGAATGATTGTTTTTATTTCGGCCTATTCATAGGCGTGTTCTGTGCCTTTAATCCTGTGATGAAATCTGCTAGTAGAGCTATTTCAGGGAGTCTCATATACAGCATATGCAGCTGTTCGCTAATAACACATGTCCTTTATTTGACTATCCTGCCTTTTGTTTTTAGACACCCAATGAAAATAGTGTCATGTGCACCTTTGCTTGAATCTAGAGATAACATATCTCAAACACAGCATCTCGAATTCTGGAATGATTTTCTTTGGCGTGTTAAAGCACATGATATGACAAAGCAAATGACACGATAAAGAATTAGTTCAGCCCACTTCTGTTATGACCAACCCTTGTGTCTCTTTAAAGGCTCTTTTCAAAATGAATGAGCAAGATTTAAGAGAACATCAGATTGAATTCCAGTCTTTTTTGCAGATACGGCTATCATGTGGCTTCTGGAGGTACTGAATTTTATACGCTACTTTTTGTGCAGTTTGGTAGACCATTTGGCAGCACTAATGTTCATCGAAACGAAACAAGGAGAGTCGCGTCAACTCCGATGGAACAGTTTTTACACAGCAATGGCGGTTAATGGAGCCTCTCAATAGTTCCCGGAAGTTACTAGTAACGCGTGGAGCTACAGCAAAACAGACGGATTGTGACGAACTTTTAACCCATTTAAAGACAAAAGTCATTTCATGGATAAAAAAGTAATCATTTCAAGAGAAAACATAACTTCCTTGAACTATCTGAAAGCTCCATGAACCACGTGACACTCGAAAATTCTTCTGTTGTCGCGACTCTCTCTCTCAACGGCTCAGATCTTGGCAGGAGATTTATCGGGATAGTTCACCCCAAAATAAAAAATCTGATATTATTTATTCCCCCCCAAATCATTCAAAACCTGTATGAAAAACTTTAGGAACACAAATGTTGAGAATAATTTTTAGTGATTTGTGTCCTTTGTTGTAAATCGAAACGAAAGAAAGTCACGCAGGTTTGGAATGACACGAGGATGAGTAAATGGCGGAAGAATGTTCACTTTTGGGTGAACTATCCCTTTGTGCATTTTGTTCTGTTTTTTTGGAGACGAATTAACTCGACAGATAAATCAAGATGGAACGAGTACTGTCTTTGCACATTTGTTCGTTTTTGTAGATATGTGTCAAGGGGAAAATCTTAAGACTGTTGCGTTTTTGCATGATTGTGTGTTACAAAAAGGCCCCATCTTGGCACATTATTGTTAAGTTATTACTAGACTTAACTGCGTTTTGAAGTATTGAAAAAAGTCAACTATTAATGTTTTTGTAATCAATCATTGCTATTGCTTACACTTACGCCCGTCTCTGCTACCGGCAGCTGATGGTCCTCTGTTCTCGCTCTGCCTCTCAAACATGTGCTAGAATGCAAGTGGTGTGTGCGCGCTTGCGGTGGGGATCAACATTTACTAATGATGTGCTGACAGAGAGCTAGATTAGGACATGGGCCTGACATTGACAAATGTGATATAAAGTGGGATAAGTGCACAGAAATAAACACAGGTTTGTCTGCTGTGCCAGTGGGTTGTGCTCACCTTGCACGTCAGAAGTCCTGGGATGGATGCGACGGGGTTAGTAAGAGTGATATTACCCCAGCGATTATCCAAGTGAATTTACCAGAAATTGAGCTTGGGGATACAAATTTGGTATCTTTCATAACCACATAAATCGTGTTTACGTATTCTAGATCCAAAGTTAGAATAATATTCACAAACAAGCCTTTTTGTTGAAATGACTTAGAAACTAAAATGGGTGTCTCTAACGTAACCTAAATCAATATGGTAGAATCATTTTAGAGTAATACATTTTTGTGTTTCCACTTTTTGGCGTTACTCACAAATATTGCCACGCATGCTGTTCGGTTAAAGAACGTCTTTTGAAACCGAGAGAGATGTATGCATGTTCGGGACGTTTTTTTCCCATAGCAACTTACTGTGCAATCTTATTCACATTTTTATATTCAATTGTGTGTTTACCGAATTTTGTGCAGTAATAAGTAAATAAGACCTATCTTTAGTCTAGGAAAGAGCGCTGGCATTTACATCCCATGGTGTTGGAAGTGGGTAAATGTTTGGCGTTGATCCTAAACATTAAACATAGATTCTAAACTCTGGATCTCCAGCTCTGCGTTTGCCCGTTATATCATATATAAGACACATTAACCCTTCAGTAACTCACACAGTATTATTTTTTATTAAAGTAGCTTTCCTGTATTTGTCATGTATACGCAAGTACTACCGAGTGGCTTTCCACAATGGCCTCGCGTGCGAGTTCCTCGCGGATAGATTCCCTGAGACACGGGCTACGGGTTTTCCGTTTCGGTTTGTTTCCAAAATAGATCGCTGCCTGCCCTCCGGCAGTACAGAAAATTTTACGGTAGCTCGAGTTTGGCCTAGTTTGGAAACAGTGTGAAACCTATCCCTGTGGTTTTCGGGCATATTGATCTGCCAGAGCGCTTCCAATTGGATGGAAGCGTTCACGTACATGTGTGTGTTTGTGTGTGTCCGTGTGAACGTTTCGATGCCTTGCCTGGAGCCAGAGGGACGGTGGGAAGGATTTCTTGCCATCTGGTGCAGTGTAAAACTGTCAGAGCAGGTCTCTGTATTTGGAGAGTCTTGTACACATGACAGAGGGAGTTTCTTGAGCAAATCCAAACGTCACGTGCCATGCCAGCGTCTCGCATGCTTTTTTCCCCCCAGTATCCTGAGTGTCGGGAGGTGCGGCGGTATTCAATAACGTCTGTTACCCGAAGCGTTCTGAATACGGCATGCTCCTTATGTGCTGTGTCATGCACCTCAACTGAATTTTCTGTACAACTGCAATGGAAAAAGCCATAAATGCATGCAAAAATGGACATTGGTTTTAAATTCTTGTAATAAAATCCAGCATGATTAAATGTATTACCCTTCAGACCCATGACTTCTTAGTTGGTTTTATTTTGGTCTTGTGCATTTTAATGATTTTGTGTTGGTGTTGTCTCATGAATGCTTTCCGTGAATGAATCATTCTTCCATTACCTGGACATCCGCTTTCTTCGAGTTATGTAAAACCTGGGAATATATGAACATTTCCAGAACGCAAAACAGTTAAAATCTGTTTCGTTTTTGAGTTGGGAGACACGATTGAAGGGATAGTCCAACCTTCTGTTATCCTCATTTCATTTCAAACCTATATGTGACAATGGAAGTCATTAGGGGCCAGCGTAGTTTGGCGACCAACATTCTTCAAAATATCCTGTTTTATGTTCTGCCATAAAGGTTTGTGACTAAATTATATATTTTTGGGTGAACTATCCCTCCTAAATGCATTTTTATTTTCATCTCAATGAAATAAATACAACATAAATGTGTTAAATTTATAAAAAAGTCATGGAATTCCACTGGTTAAAAGATATGGGACGCGTCTTTGAGCGTCAAGCTGCAGGACGATAAATACATCATCTGTCACCGTCTGCCACTTCTGGCGCCTCGAGGCTTGATTTTCCCCATGCAAATGTGAAAAGAGCTCCTGTGTTATCCAACAAACAGAAGACGGCTGAGAGTAAAATCAAGATCATTGTCTCTCTACCCTTCTGTTTGTTTGTTTTTTTCTTCCTTAGATAATGTATCCTGACAAAGCTCACCATTCCATGTTCCGTCCGCAGAAGATATAACCTGAAAAAGATCCACCTGGTGTTGTTTATCTGTGCTTATCAACATCTCTGTTGGCAATCTTTCCTTAACTGAAATCAGTATGAGAACGAATCTCGAGAATATAACACCGGCATAGAGGAGTGAACAATATTTTACCTCACGCAAGCAGCAGCAGAGGATGAAACGTTAACTGTAATCGTTGTGTTCTCGGAGCAGAGAGCCACATGTCGTGATATGAAAGAGCCGTCAATGGTTGTTCAACTAATTGCGCGATAAAAGGGACGCGAACGCTTTGAAGTCTAAAACGCAGTTGTCCGTGTCTTTGAAGGCAATAGTAATTGTCATGTTGACTGCCCCACAAATCAAATCCCAGACACGTGTTGCTCTCTGCGTCTGCTCAGTTCCTCTATTCCTTCATCTGGCTCTCGGAAAGACAAACTGCCCAGCTGCAGATGAAGTGACTCCACCGTCACATCTGGAATGTGTAAGTTATTCCCGAAAAAACCTCACCTGTATGGGCTCTAAAGCGATCATCTTAAGACCCCACCACCATCTTTAATGACACACATGATACATTCGTCTAAAACATGTTACTCTGGATGTTTGTTTAGGCCCGTTTACCCAAAAAGCATTTGTTTATTTGTTTGCAGGAGCAATTTTATACGGGAACAAAATGGAAAATATAAGCAATATATAAAATCGCTGCTGCCCTTCTGAAACCTCTGATGTCCAAATTTGCTTTGTTATATTTGTCAATATATGAAAGGTGATATTATTTAATATGTTTTTATATCTTAATGTATTATTCTGTATATTTTTTAATATTACTTAGGACAAAATATTGATTATTGATATCGTGTTAATACAACAAATATGTTAATATTGTACATTATTCAGTGCCACAAAGGTCTTCTTCTCTATATTCTGTAATTCATTTTCTTGCAAAACTGAAAATAAACCAAATTAAAGATTTCGACTAATAGGATTATTTAGTTGTTTTTAGTAGACATTGCAAATGAGGTAAAAATATGATTTTATGACAGCTCTAGGTGGAAGCCACTTAAAGCGTTCACCCAAAAATGACAAATCTGTCATCATTTACTCACTCTCTTGTCATTTCAGACATGTATGACTTTATTTCTTCTGCCCCACACAAAATATATTGTGAAGAATATAACCAAACAATGGCGGTATCCATTGACTTGCATTGGTTTTGTGTCCTTACAATAAAAGTAAATGTGTACCAACATTCTTCAAAATAACTTATTTTGTGTTCTGCATGACAAGAAGATGGATTTTTGGGTGAACTATCACTTTAATTCACAGGCATACAAACAGCACTTTCTAATCAGTACATCTTACTTCATCTGGGAGTTTTTAATGGGTTGAGTTCTCTTCCGTATAGATAACAATTTGAATACTAGATTTCATGGCTATAAAGTTCTCAATTGCTCACTTCTGACAACCGCTTTATCATTTAAAGCCCTTATTAAAGGCAGTTTTCAATGCAACAATCCATAAATCACTATATTTCTGTGTAGGGCCGCAATAAAAGCGGTGTCGATGTAAAAACACACCGTCAGCCTGCTGTGTGCATGCGTGGTGTGAAACACAGATTTTAACAGCACCACCTCTGGCTGGAGGCACCGGTCCAATCTAGTCCTAGCAATTTGGTCATGAAACGCAATGCTAACTCGCCCCGGAGGTTAGGGGACGTTCCGCGCCAGACAATCTATCCGTAGCGTTGATTTTCTCACTTGTCTGATTGGAGCGTTGGTCCCTATGGTCAGAGATCCCCCTTGAAGTTGGGGGTCTTGGTAAATGACTTCCTTGTTCCTGAGCAATCTCTTTGACTTCTGTTGAAAACCAGGTGCCTCGCCTCTGGGCAGAGTTTAAATGCACCCAAAATAAACCTGCATCCTGTAATGATCTGCTCCTCTGGGCTTCGCTTATCCTGATTTATCAGTCAAGACAATTGAATTAGGAGCCAGATGAACGATGTAGGTGCATGTGTAACAGATCCCTGAAGTATTGACCTCATGCGTGTCATGTAGATTGTTGAGGGAATGTGCTCAAGATAAACTCCGTTGACTCATATGTGATATCATGTCGACTACCAGAATTCATTTAAATGTATCCCTGTATGGTGATCCCTGTATGGTATAATGTATGGTGATCAAGTTGGTTACGGTAACATGTTTACAAGGTGAGTAAACACCACCCAAATTTCTAAATCTATTGTTTTTGAATTAATTATTGAGTAAAAATGGGAATAATGTATTTAATCCATGTGTATTTTTAGCCTGTGTACTTTCGCTGTCATTGCAATTCTTGCTTTTCGTACCAAGAAAGGTTAACTGAACTTAATGATTGATTGATTTTGCATTATATCATCATGATTTATTGTTCATTCTGTTTTCTTTCTTTTTACTGGGTTACTGAAGTGACAGTATGTGCTCGTGACGTGTAATAGCTTGACAATCGTCTTGTGTTTGCTAGCATGACTATTGATAATGTATTCAAATAAAAAGAAAATATTTGTCATAATAATATGTCATCACAAATAAATTTATTGCACAAGCGTAAATGAATACATAACTTTATTTAAATAAATGCTTTGTCATAACAAAAAAAAGACAAAGGTTAAAAGAGTACATAAATTACAAGTTGAATAAATATTACACAGTGATATTCACTTTTTTATAATTTGAGCTTTTTTTTACCTTTTTCCATTTTATTGGTTTTATTAAGAGTTCCAAATGCTGAACATTTTAGAGTCCTCCAGCCACTATTGAGTCTTTCACATGCCGGTTTAAGCCATATTTAGATGGTCAATCATCAAGTCTTATCTCATCCATAAAAAAAACAAAAAAAAAGAGTAAGAAAGAACAAACTGTTATGCATTCAGAGACGATAGAAAACCTGTCTTTACTACTGTATTATAGGCCTATGTTATGAATGCTGTCTACCCGAGTAATGTACGACAATCGGAATCTGATGAAAGCAGAGCACAAAAGCAACACGCTACATTCTGCCTTTTACTCCAAATGATTACAAAGCAGATCTGGGATCTGATTTCGGTCACATTCTCATATCTGACACCCGGACGGGAAACATTTTCAGCCGTGAAGCGCGTCGTCTTGAAACGTTCAGTACTTGACAAAAACCATCAGGGTTTTCTTTTGCACATTAATGTGCGACACTGTTTCAACTAGTTCAGCCGTCGCGTGCCCTGTGTCACAGATACGTTTTTGTGGGTCCCCTGCTCGCTGTGCGAACCTGCTTATCAGATTCCGAGAACACTGTCGGCTGTCCGTCTAAAGAATCTACTGTGATGTGTTGTGTGTTGTGGATGTGAGGCCCAGCACGAGATCACCGCTTAAGGCCTTCACCCTCCCTCCTGCTCCCCGGATATCACTGAGACTTAAGGTTGGTTAAAGGAACAGTACGCCCAAAAATAACCGATCTGTCTTTACACGTGTGGTTTCAAACCCCTGTGACCTCTCAAATATATTTTTAGTACTTTTACTGCTATGGAGATGGACGCTTTGGAAAAGCTAGAAAAGTCCCAAACTTCCATTTAAGTATAATGTGGTCCAGTTTTGTCAATGAATCGTTCGTGTAAGTCGGGTCTTTTCAATGAATGGATAGTTTCCATTATTTTACATTTATAAATCGTTTCTAAATGTCTCTTTGTGTCGTTCGAAACGAAATGTGTAAATGACGACGTTTTCATTTTTGTGTGACTGTTCCTTTAAAAGTAGATGAAGAATAGACTATGATGGGTTTAACTTGTTTACTCATTGAATGATGATGTGGATGTCAGGCTTGGGCTTTCACGCGAAGCCCCTGTCAAAGGTACTCGGGCAGGGTTTCTGTCCGACGCTTGCTCCCGCTTATACCTGAACTGAGATTCACTTTTCCTCTTAAAGAGACGGCACTAAATGTGTGGCAAGGTAAACAATTAAGTGCAAGCTGCTTCTTTTAATAGGGAGGGGGCATTCAGCATAGATGAGGACCTAAATAATGCTGACTACTAATTTCGCCCTGTGGTGACAGACACCTGTAAGGCTAAATGTGCAATAACAGAGACGACTTCGCCTCTTCGGCATCCTCGACGCAAACCCTGACCTCTCTTTCCCGTTACATTCTGCAGACCTGTGATGCTTTTATTCTAGCAACTATTTTACGGCCCCCTCCCAGCTGTAAAAAACAAAACGTGGTCATTCGGCCCCTAAAATGAGATCCGGACGGACTCATGGTGGCAGGCAATGGCTTTGCTCGATCATCAAGAGCTGACTGGTAAGTATCCCTGTTTTGCGTATAGCTTGATACAAGTCATTGAAAACACACTCGTCGGAAATGACACATATTTGCAGTCTCGGTCAGATCAAACGTCAGCTTATTCGTGGAGAGAAATAACAGTAAATGAGCTAGCACTTGCTGGATGTGTTCGTGACTAACGCCTCCCCTATCGGAGCCTAACCACAGGGATTTTTGATAGCTGCTTGACGTACGACATGAGTTTTTATGTCTGATCTGCTTTTCGATTTGAACGTGATTGAGGTCCTTCGTTGATATTAAAAGGTTCGCCTTTTTTTGTCCCCTTGGCTATTGTGTAACGTTCACGTAACCATTCAAATGTATTTGCATGTAGAAAAGGCACTGAGACTCGCGCACCGAAACTCGCAGGAAGTGATGCGTTAAATGACGGCGCAGTACATTAAACGTCAGCCTCCTTCGAGACACAGAAATGTGACAAATAACAAAAGAAAACGTCCAGTCGTTTTGCTGGCCTGACTAAGCAAACAGGGCTATTACTGATTGGTGAACAGTCAGAGTGGGCGGAGCTCAGAATGTGGTCAGACCTGCATTCAAATGACCAAGTTCTGGAACTATGCAAATTGACAATATGCTAAATACACAACTCCTCGCCTAGGCACCAAATCGTGGTGGTTGTTTGTTAAAGATAACAAGAAACAAGAGACGAACACAAAAAAAGAAATAAAATAAATCACATTCAATATTCTATAGGTAATATTTTCAAAGTTTTTTCAGTGAAACCACATAGTCAAGGAACATGGCTCATAAACGGACCGTCAATACCTCAATGAATTAAAAGGAAACAGCGTTTAAGTCAAAGTTAATCATAAGGAAAAAAGTTACATTTCAGAGAAAGAAACGACTGCTATGCGCTGTGAACATCCATCCAACACAAATGCCGGAAGAAGCGTTTAGGGGTTACAGTATCTGCCTCAATTTTAACTTTAACCAGATGCTATAATATCTGAAAACCTCAGAGTGGCCTGGCCTGTCTTATTCTCTTTATATCTAGACACGGGCAGTGTAAGGAGACTTGAGCTTTCAGACGGGACGTCGGTCATGTCCGCTCGGCTCACCCCAGTAAATGTGCACGCCTGCATCTGTTTACATAGGCACGTTTGGCGTGTTAGGTAAGCTCTACACAGTAATAAAGCCACTGAAACAGATTTGTCTAATGGGATTACATCGTGTTCTGGGTGGGATACGTCACAAAAAGGCATTGGTTTTTTAAAAGCTATCGCTGTATCGTCAACACGCACACATGCTCACACACGCATACACTGAATTTGGTGAAGTTACACATTTCCAAGCAGTATTCCCAATAAGTGCTTTGACAGGACCGAGAAAAAAACAGGAAGATATTGTGCTATCCATCTCTACCGTGTGTGTTTTCCTTTATCTTTTGGAGAACCAACGAAAATTGTGTTTTTCTTCCAATGGTAAGAGTTCCTGCTATCTCATGTGATACCTTGACAGCAAAAGATGTAAAAGACCAAGATAGCCCCGTTAATGTTTAACATGCCATGTATTCCTTTTTTTTACGTTTTTTGTTTTATGTTAACTTTAAACAAAACCGTATGGTGCTCCAACCCCAGCTTCTATAAAAATATATAATCGTATGTATATATTTTTAACAATTTTTGCCGGGACTCAGCTTTAACAGGGGTCTCCTCTGATTGGCTGAGTCCAGTGATTTTAGAGATGTGCGCTCAGTCAAAAGGATTCCCATGTTTTTTCCGATTGTTCGTATTTATAATAGTCGTTGCGTTAATTATTGTTTTGCTTCAAAATCTCAACGTGACTGGCGGTGGATTGGTAGGCAGGAAAAGGAGGTGGGCCCTAGGTCTGGTGATCGGTGTGGCTCGAATTCTCACTCGTTGTTGTTGCTGTTTTCCAGATCCTTGCACTGGATGTTGCCTCCGCTGTAGTCGGTGCCGGGCAGCTGCGCGCCGTATTTGTCCACGCACCAGCAGATGCCTCGCTTCCGGCCACGGGATGGTTTGCACTGCGGGGTGCAAAAGAGAAAAGGGTCACGTTGCCGTTTTTAGAACACATAGGCTTTGTTGATTATCCTTGTGTCCAATTTACACTGGCTTCGAAGGCAGCTCGTGCAATCGTATATTTACAACCAAAAGCCTGAGAGTGCATTGAAAATCACAAAGCATGAATACATTTCTTTTTTGAAAGACAAACAAGGACGAGTCGGAATGCGAAACGAACAAGAAACGTTTAAGATCTCTAGGTCACTTATCAAATGTATGCAAATTTGTGACCATGTTGGTTCCTTTGTACAAAAGGTCAGATTTCCTTTCTTCTATTGAAGCATACAAGATTCTTTGGAACATTCTCAAATCATGCTGGGATAACATGGATCAGCGAGTTTTGCACAAACTTCCCATGCCAGCTCGAGAGCATGCTGTTATTAAAGCGACTGGGGACAAACACTGAGAGATGCTGAAATCCATTTGAGTGAACTTTTTACTCGATTCAGTCTGCCAACAATACGAAATACAACAACAAATGCAGTTTAATATTAGAAAAGAATGCAAAGCATTATAAGAATTTTCGTTAGCGCTCTCAGACGTTTAGAATCCATTGCATTTATATTGCACTACAGACTCTTTTGTTTCTAACTTATGTGAAGCTAGTCATATTTGTTATTTATTAAACATATCAAAAATAATCCTGTCATCTGTTTTGTTTCAATGTTTAATAGAAATTAGCTAACGTATATAATGATATTGCTTATGCTGTAATGTATGATTTTGAGTCAAGAGTTGTACCTGTTTACGCTTGAAGAAACCCTTCCGGTCACAGTTGGGAAGGTAAAGGGAAAGAGCCATGACGCGGGAAGTGTCTTTCATACTTTGAATAATTCCGTCCAGCTTCCGCCTGCAGGGACCCTGGCAAACAAACCCACGGAGCGTTACATCGTCACCTCACGTGTTAACAAACCGCTTAACCGCTGCTGTGATGCACAACTTACAAATTCTGGCTCGTGCTTGTCGATGGGAACAGGCGAGTAGTCCATCGGGCCCACGTAGCGCTGCTTCTCCGTCTGTTTCTTCTTGTCCTTGCGCACAGCAGCGTGTTTCTTGCTGTTGATCACGTCTGGTTTGGGATAAAGGGGAATTTTAGGAGGCTGGTCTTCCGTTGTTTCTGCTTTTGCTGTATCATCATGCTCGATAGACTCACGATCTAGACGACACAAAGAGAATCAAACGAGTGTTTTTAACTGAATATAGAAAACGGCATCAATAAATATTTGTCTAATTTGTGGTGTTGAAAGACCGACGGTGTTGTGGGTGGACGCCAGAGCTTTGCCATGCTAATTTTTAGTACTGTTGTTAGGGTGTTGCTAAGTTGTTGATTTCTGTCAAAAGAGCCCATTTAAAATTGCTATTCTGGTCTGTGGTTATGGCCTATGACCCTCTTTTAACGTAAACAACAATACTTTTTTTACCCATAATTTCTAAATTACTGTCTGATCATCTTTCTTCACATATCTGTTTCACCAACAATGTGTAATGATTTATGTTTTACCAAATAACTCGGCTATTTTCAACAGATTCTCAATCAAATTTTATTTATGAAATCTTCTCGTTCGCAGATGTTAACACACTTTGCTAGTAACCTGAGGCATTGACAACAAAGCAACTGTTTTGCCACCAAATGTCTTTAACAGGTGATGGGACACCCCCAACCATTAACTTGTTGTAAATGGCCCGTAGTTAAGCCAACGAACTACATGACTTCGCTTTATTGCCCTATGCGACCAAATTTGGGTCAAAATCCCAATATCTGCTCAATGCAGTTCAGGTTAAGTCTATTATTTTACAGTAAAATGTATTTTAATCTAAATCCTGAAGACTGAATGTCCTGCTACTCTGAACAATCCACCCTTTGTATATTAAAGAGTTAACAATTGAATAAAATTTCATTTTCCCCTGCACGTCTACAGGGTCTTGCAGTGAGACCGGAAACCACCTTTAAAAGGATCTTTATCGGCTCAAAGCCATACTTGGAAAACTTTGAAGTCAGAAGAACCATAACACCATGGCAACCGCAAGCTCTTGTTCCAAAAGTATCTAATAGCAGGTAGTAACTGTCACCACGTGTTCAGGGAAAATATACTGCGGAACAAAGTATATATGCTTCAAACTCAGTGGGATGCATGGCTATAACTTCAACTGATTATTGCCTATTACGGTGTCTACCCACTACAAATCAAATCCTATTGGATAAAGCCTTGTTTAAAAAAACTACCACCATGCATATAGACAATGCATGTATAATGCATTTGGTTTGGTTTACAAAATGCATGGTCCCCAAGATGTATAATCCGTATATAAATTGTAAATATAAATTCTCTATAACAATATATGTTAGTCCAATGAACTGAATTACTTGATTTATTTATGGTTAGTTAATGAAGTAATTTAGCGTTGGTGTATTATCATATCGCTTTTGTCACTGTTTTATTGCTTAACAGATGAGTAACAGACATACAGAGTAGTGCCTGAGCATCGGTGCCATCGGGTTGCCAAGTATTTCTGCAGCTCTAGCCAAGAGGGCATTATCAGACAGATGAGGCAGCCAACAGAAATGATTGAGATAGCTGCCCTCATAGTTCCCCGAGGTCCCAAGGCTTCACATGGCTGTGGACCGGGCCAGAGTGTTCTGAGCCGGCTGGTGGTGAAAGACTCTGTCTGACCTGGAGACGCACAGGGCGGGTGCCCGCTCATTACGGGAATCGGCTTCCTGGCTTCTGAGGTTACAATCAGAGCATGGGCCGTCTCTTTGAAATCAATCCTGCAACTCATGACTTGGCAGACTGAAATTTCTGTACAGATTTCTCAGCAGGTTTGGGCCACTGAATCTGAGATCTTGCAGGGCTTAAGGGATGTGCAAAACGACATATTTTCCAAATTAATCAGTCTTAATGAAGCCCTGTATAGCTTGGGGTTCGTCTGAACCGGATCGGGTTGTATTTCTTGACTTCAAGAACAGCCAGATGGACGCAATGGTCCATCTTTTATATAAGTATTTTTTTTAAAGTTTATAGTTTTAAAGTTATTAAAAATGTGACTGAACTAAATGGTGATCAGTCTCGTTTATCCAAAAATATGAATTTGAATTTTTATTTTATTATTGATTTACATTGATGAAAAAACTAAACTTCCCCATCAGATGTGAACCAGTGAAGGTCAATAAGCTTATAGTACAAAACAGGAAACTTCAGTACCGTCTTTATGCTTAATGTATTTATTCTTGATAATTTTTTGGTTATTGGCCGAAATACACCCCATTAATGAACGTCAACATCCCTAATTAACTGTAAACCTAGTTTCAGTCTATCAACATCATTTTCCGTGTCTGACTTTTCGCAGGGAAGACCAGAATCAGTTTTTCCTTGCTCTTGGTCCCCAGCTTGTAAAGGTTTAGTGGCTCTGTGTTTAACATCTGACAAACTGCCAGGATCCTGGAGCTTTTCCAGACCAGACGTACAGTATCAAATGTGGCTGTCTCTCTTCTTGGGCTTGCAAAACTTTTCATTAAGATACAGGGATCTGAGCCTAGCCAAAGGAGATGCATCCGATAGGGCTCCGTTTAATAATTTACATGTGCGCCGGGCCATTATACTTCATGAATATCCACGTTATTTTTACAGCCCGGGGGCTGATGATGAAAGCGAGTCCCCTTTTTGGTCGTTTTGTCTAAATTTACGGCCGCGCACCCAGACTAATGCTAAGACAAAGTGCTTGTGAATGTGATTTTTTTGTTCTCTTATTGAATTATTAGCACGCACAACATTTGGGTTCCCGAGATCACTATCTCACTGTTGTAATAAATTTAGACATTGTCTGCTCTGAAAGTCACTCTTAAAGTGAGCTAGTCTTTGCCTCTGCCTTCATTGCTCTGTTCGTGTCACAAACCAACCATGGCATCCCTGGCTAGATTCCACTGCTAAATATTTAAAGCTTGGACTTGGTCCATGCCATGTTGGTTGGGCCACTGCAGCAAAGCAGTATGTTACTCAAACTACAGAGGCTGCCAGGAAAAGACGAAGGCGAAACTGCACAAATCTACAAAATAGAGAATATGACCTTGCAGGAGTTTGTATGCACTAGTTAATGCTAAAATAACCTATTGCAGGCTATGAATTGACATTAAGAGCTTGGCGACAGTCCTCTTTGCGCGCTGGGATGAAAGTTTCCATGTTGTAATGTGCTATCGGTTAAATCCAAGAAAACAGCCACTTAACTTATTATCCACACAGGTCCCTTATAATTCAGGACAAAGCAAACTGAGGACACCTGTCCGTTACCTCTTCATCACCTGGTAATTTCTTGTGTCATCAAAACTGGGAAGCAAAAGCAAGAGAGCACAAAAATCTATGCTGCGCTATATGATTCTGTGTGTTTCATATTTATAAAATCCCGTTTGAAGAACTTGAGAAAAGAAGCGCAGAAACGGGTTTTAAACTGAATCCATGGAGTGTGAACCAACGGACATCAGGTCAAGATGAGATTCAACAAGTGAAGTTCTTTAGTTAACTTGGTCTTAAAATGTTGCTTTTCCAGTCACAATTTAAAAGAAATATTATGAAGTAATTATTTCACAAGATCACCATATAGCATACCAGATGCATATACAGGAACCATTTTCCATTGAATATCCAGCAAAACCATATCATGATATATACCATTACTGTTTATGTATATACAGTACGAGTTTGGTTATCCCGCCCAGCTCCGGGTAAAAGTAGTCTTGTTACGCCTCAAGGGCGTGTTCTTTGGCGAATAAGCTTTATCTTTACCGTTAAAGACCCGGCTATCCTACACGAGCCAAATTTCCGTCCGAGCTCATGAGATCATATATTCTGTGTCCACACTGCCAGGCAGCGTTATTTTCCACCGTCCTCAATGACAACAGCGGCTTATGACAAGCTAGTTGCAACAATTGCAACACAACTACTGCAAAGCGGCAACGTTGGCATGCGCTGCAGCCCCTCGAGAATCCTGCCAGGCACAAAAAACCGAGGCAGCGATTTGAAACCACATCTGAACCTGTGCTGCAGGCAAGAAATTAGGCACCTTTTGTTCTCCTTCCCTGCAGAAACGTGACACTGCGGCTCCCCCTCCAACCCCCCCAAAAGCACATGACAAGAGGTTTCAACAGGTTGGAGTCTTCAGCCAAAACCACATGGTTCAGCCCTTTCATCTGCCCTGAATCTGAACGTTTCGTTTTCTAAACACGTACGAATCAAATCGATCGTATTTTTGCGAGGCTTTCTCGTGTCCTTATTGTTTCGGTCAGCCAAACACATGTTCCTTCTTTAGGACGGGCCCAGCATGAGGATGTCACGTTTCTGACGGAGATGAGACTACTGTGCGAGTTGATTTTCTCCCCAGCTGGTGCTCACTAGCCTTCCAGGTTCCTGTCACAAATACACCCTGCGCAAATTTGCTGTAAAACTTTGCTCGGAGTCATTCAAGCGTGCCCGATAGGTTCCCCGCACATTTGCGAAGGAAAATGACAGGACAATTAAGGCATTGTTTTTAAAAAAGTGCAAGAGAACTATTCAAGTGCTTTCCACTAAGTGAAGCAATGAGTATGTTTCAATGTCAGTCCGATGATGCAATGTTTCTGTGAGTTTGGCCTGTGGCACAATATACATTTGAGATGACAAAAAAGCAACGGTAGAGCGACTGCGTTCCATTCCCTTGTAATGATTGTTTAGTTACGGATAGTCTCTAGCGGGTTTAATAAAATAAATACATCAAGGATACAGAAGTAACCAAATACAACAGCCGAGCTTCTGATTCATTCCATTTGGCCGGCACAAGAGTTTTTAATGGTATGTTTGTTTATTTGCAAGTCAAGCTTTTGAGATTTGGAGCATGCAATTTGGAGAAATCAATCTTGGAGAACACGGCCTAAAATTCCTTTACATGTTTGATGGGCAAGGAGACTGTAGTCACGTAATCGTATCTGTTGCCAATAGTATCCACGCTCCACACGGCATGTTTGAACAGAAAGTCTCCCTCGTAATCGTTGGCAAATTCGGCGTATTTGTCCATTTTAACATAAATGGAGCGGAAATATAATCTGGATTCACCTGATGAAACAAAATCCGTAACCTGAGAGCGACAGCTTTATGAAGGTATAACACTGATGTTAAATATAACCTATGCTTCTTTTCTAGGGTTCACAATTTCATGTTCATGGTAAAAAAGAAATTAGTACACAGACATGAGCTAAACGATCTGAAAGGCTACTGACCCCCCCCTTCTCTCTCTCTCCCACCCCTCTGTCTGTCCTGCCCAGCTAGTAAAACCAGGCTGAAACCAAATACCAGGGTAGGCTGGAAACGGTTCCCAAATTCATCTCCATGCTTTAGGGACAGCTCTTGACAGGTCGTCTCCGAAGACATTCTGCTGAATCACAAGAGACCCAGGCAGCAATAACACTCATCAGAAGAGCCTAAATACTGGGACAAACAGGTTTTTGATGTGCACCTGTGCGCGAGGGGGTTGTATTTGTGTACACACACGGTCACTGTAAAAGCCTCTCCGTCTGCCTGTTTCAAAGAATGTATGCAGTCCCGCCGTCTTCACTATATTTGGAACAATGCGAGCAGAATCGAGCGAATTCCTCACTCTTGCTGTTTCATGCATTGATGTTGCCTAAAGGAAGATGGGGGCTGGGAGACTCACCCATTAAAGCTGACTATTGAAAAAAGCAAACAGGGCTCTGTAACGCTACAGTGTGTTCTTGTTCCTCTAGCCTAAAGCATTGTGTTAACAGCACAAAAGTTGTGGATTGGATTTCCTGGGAACACACAAACGGTTTAAATGTAGCATTTTAATGCGCAATTTGGCCAAATGCACAAATGTGTAAACACAAACTCGCCTTGCACGGTGACTCTTCAAGACCTGTAAAACCATCTCATTTGGAGAACACAGTAGGTTTACCACATAGCTTGGCTAGATACGCACACCACAGCTACCCTTCTGCCCTCGGATTTAATCTTTGAACAGTAATCTGACCCTCACAACACCACCCACAGACACGGACCTAAATTCAGACCAACCTAGAAGCTGTTGGACCGAGAATACCACGCAGGCGTTGGTATGCTACACCTGCGCTATTATACAGTACGCACCTCAGAATGAGGAGAGGTGTAATCCTAATACGTGTCCACAGCGCATCAAACAAAACCATGTTTCCAATGTAAACATCAACCAACCATGCACAGAGAGAAAATCATTTGGCGTTTTAAAGAAAAGGTAGGAAGAGCAAATCTGCGTCAGACACATAAAGGTTGGAATGTTCGCTTTACCTATTAATCACATTTCGTATAGTGCCGCGAGGTCAAAATTGCACGCAGAAACCGCATGGGAATTCAACCAAGCGCAGAGAATTACAAGTGCGCACGGCGGAATTCAATGCGCGCAGAAATGCAAAGGCGAAGTTGCATCTTGGTAATGAACGACGTCCATACGCAGCAACATATAAAGCCTCTGCTGTTATAAAAACACGGTTGTGGGTACGACTCCCAGGGCACGCATACTGATAAAGTGTACACATTGTAAGTAGCTTCTGATAAAAGCGTTTGCCAAAGGCGTAAAACGCATACACGATAACGCATGAGACACTTCTCTTTCCAAGCCACTTACCGATGGGTTGGTGCGATTGTTTGTATCCTTTCTCGTTCGTACACACTCCCCTGCCGTGCAACAGGGCGTGAAGCGGCTTCTCCTCTCCGCTCCGCGGTAGGCAGCGGAGCCCTTGAGTGCACGTACTGGTGTAGACACCGCACGCCTGACCCTCCGCCAATGCGCAAGTAAAGCAGCAGCCGCAGCCGGGCTCCTTAACCAGCTGACAAGCCACCGGCACCGGAGGACACATGGATAACGCCTTCTGATCGCACGGCTCGCACGGCACATAAGAGCCAAAGCTGATGGACAAAGCCGTGAGCAATGTAACCAGCACGACTAGAATCATGTCTCTTTTCTGTTCTTCAAAGTGTGAATAAGCTCCGATGAAAAAAAACGGGAACTAAATATGTGCGCAAATAAGCGATCGTCTCAGGACGGTCATCGGGTTTTAATGCAAATTAGGAACTCTGAAAAGTCCGCATGCAAAAGTACAGCACAGGTCGGGATCTTTTTTTTAAAAAAAGAAGAAGAAATAAGTGTTTTTTGGAAATCAAGAATCCGTTGATTACTTTTTAGATCAAAAATGAGACACTGGGGTATCGTCTTTGATTAGTCCAGTGCTGCCCGGTTTCAGTTTGTGCGCAATTCGGTTGTACTGAAATTCTGGACTTTGTGAATCCAAAAACACTTTCCCCTCTGCAGAAGTTTTCTGAGCCGACTGATCAACTTGAGTGCAGCGCTTGCCTTTTTAAAAACAGCCAAACCCAAACCCCTAACTATGAATAAGCCAAACAGCGGTAAAGGGAGGCGCACTTGCCAGACCCTGGCGCAGCGCCAGCGCCTTTCCCCCCCTCGGCAATAGGATCAGCCTTTCACGCCGATGATGCCAAGATCGCAGAGCAAAACACAACGAAAATCCTTAGGAAAACAGTCGTATTTTATTCCCATGCAAAATCGAAGACATCCTCCTCTGTATGCACTTTGGGTAGTTGTTGTCTTTCTGTTTAAGCGCGTCACGAAGCCCCAGTTTGGTGGATCTGTGATAGATTTAATGCGTCATATGGAAACAAGGCTACATGATAGGGAGGCAATGATAGGCAACATGCCCTGTGGAAAATGCAAACAATAGAACAAGATTAGGATCGCCCTGGTGACAGACACCAGTTCATTACTGCGCAAAGACAAAGCGGCATAAAGCTTTATAAGCAACTCGCACAAATGTACTGTGTGTGCGCGAAAGCGCATCAATGCGCTCCGCAATTAAAACCACCTGAGGTGTGCGGTGAATGATGTGGTACATGGTTCAAATGTCGTTTTTTTCTGCATGCAAAGAGACTTTCCTAAGCCCTAATGAGCTTTTCATCGAACAGCCAAGTCTTGGTTTGAGTTTTAAAAACAGTGGTGTTGGTTAAGGTTTAAGACAGGCGACCGGACACGCACCTGCTCAGCTAGTTCTTTTTTACTCAGATAAGGATGATATTTGAGCAAGGTTCATTCTTAAAAGAGCCTCGCTGCTGTTTACATGTTCCTGGTTTGTTTTAAAGTGCTGCAAAATGACGACTGCACATGTTCCATATGTAAAGTTCATCATTGTGGCAGAATGGGTTGCAGGCACCACTGCTGAGTTTTCCCTTAAAGGAGCGTTGTCAGCTGCTTCTTTAAATCATTTAATCTCTTTTGAAGTTCTTTATGCGTGCGGACTATTCTATTACCCAGCTGTACATGGGTAAATGTATGTGCGTCTGTTCCCAGTGCTGCTGGATTTCGTCCACAACCAAGATTCTGACCACTAGAAGGTGCTATTAGCAATGTTAAGATGTTTACGGAGGAATGAGCGCCGCTGGCCCACAGACCCTGAACGTTTCATTACCAGATATTTACACGGTGCTGTAGTATATGTCTCATGGTCAGGAATCTAAGAGACAGACATCAGGCGTCAGGAATGTACACGTTGCTTGGAACTAAAAGATTAACAAACTGGTGCATTGTAGAAATAAATGGTTCCCTTTCTAACACCTCACCTCTGTTATCTGCGAAACATGGTTACGCAAGTAACCCATTGATATGGTTGTTATAGCTGTATCAGTCTTTTAGGAAACTTCTTTGTTTATTATACTAAGCATTTATGTTCCAATAAAAGGACTTTGATTTTCTTTATTTATTTGTGGCATCAGATGTCCAAAACGAAAAGACGTTTGGAGTATTGAAATATGTCTGTTTTCATATTTCCTTCTTTTTCGCTCTGAGTCATCCATGATCTACCATACCGGGTTTGAACTTGGACGGTAAGTGGTATAAGAAATCACATCGCCCCAGTGTGTGTCCTTACCTTGGACATAAAACAAACATAATGGATGCATGGTTCTGAAGTTACTGGAAACAAGCTGGTAATGTTATCCGCCCACTAATGAAGAGATAAACTGCTGCAAATTGATGGTGTGACCACTACTAACCGCATGGTGTAGTGTGTGGACATCTGATTCCTGCATTTGTTGATATTAATTATGATTGTTAAGTAGTGAACTATAGAATTTAACTGGTTGAGACGGCCAAGTATGAACCAGATTCCGGTCAGAGAATCAAGAGTGAAGGAAGACATTGAGGCTTTGTTTGGCAATTCTATTTATTCCTGTTGCCACTATGATTGAACACGTGGGTTTGTTCTACAAAGGAACAAGAGAAATAATAACAATTACAAATTATCAATAACCAACTCTAACATTGTTAGCATAGCCAATAGCGCTTATAATGCGAATGTGCACAGTACAAATGTATAACCTACATCTCCACCTGAACGCAAATACAATGAACACCACATCTAATAATATTTAGGGTAATATATTATCATAAGTAGTTATGTGTAAACCCGTTTGTAGCAGCTACATGTGGCGTTAGCTTATAAACATAGGCAATCACGTCCGCAAATAACCGCTAAAGCGGAACCATACAAACAATGTAAACATTCGAAACAGTAATAGCATACATAATACTGATTTCAACATTGTGCAAACTCACTGGTAATAAATAAACACCTTAAGGAAAAGGAGCAGCAACATAAACAAAGGATGAAACCTTTACTGATAGGTTACATTAATACTGGTCCGTCTAGGAAACACTAAAGGCTTTCAATGATGCATTGGGTCACTGAGTGTAAGTTTGATATTATTGAGGTGCAGGATGCTTTAAAACACACAGTTTTGGACACATGTGCACCTCAGCGACACACTATTTTCAACAAGATGTTTGCAACGCTTTGGCAAAGCCATTGCATCTGTGTTTGCGTACTTGCGTAAAATATGTCCTGGCTTTAGTCTTCTGTGTGTTTACAGCTTAAAACATCCAATAACACCCAGCCCCAGCGGAGAGCTGTGAAATGTCCATTTTTGCTTTGATGGCTTTATGGCATGGCTTAGCTTTTTGCTGAGCTCTGTGCATAGTACGTCTTTCATATTACAAGTTGTTTGTGATGTTACCCCCAACACTGTTTATGACCAGTATTACGATTGGGATGTGGTCTGTGAACATCAGTATAGGAATTTAATAGTCTTTGTCACAATGCAAAAATGCCGTAATTGCTAAAATAATATGTCCGTCCTCCTGCGATGTTTCCATCTGCCTTTTATTTACTCCTAGCGGGCGTCCCGCTGTTCGCACAAACTAATGATTTGAATGCACAGCACCAAGAGTTAACATGTAATGTGTGGTCAGGAGATTGTATTATAGTGTTTTTGTGTGTGTCTGTGTGGTGAGCCAACACACTGCTTAAAACAAGAAGTCCTCGGGTGTAGAATGATCCTACAAACAAGGTAGCCTACACAAGTTTTATGATGACACGCTGATGAGTTTGGTTGATTCCAGTAAATTAGAAAACAGCAGGTAAAACCGCAAACCTGGAGACATGGCAGACCCCTTACTGTTCTCCCTGAATCTCTGTCTTTGAAATGTGCACTGCGTAATTGGTTTGCTCCACCAGCATTTGGAAATAATGTTCAGCCATGTTTACTATACTACTTTGGTTTTTACACTTTTTTACATGCTGTTTTGTGATGTTTTAAAATCTTTCGCCGTTAACAATGAATTAAACACGACTGCAATATAGTATTTTAGTTTGGTCAGTTCACTGGAAATGTTGAGTACATTGCATTGTGGGATACAGTATTCCATGCAGAGAGATCTGCTGCAAACTGCACATTTTGGCTGTACATACCGAGTCCACGCTGTTCTGTACACACATTTTCCGAATAACAACACACTTTTTTCTTTTTTTAAGAGTTCTATAACAAAACCTACCAGTGGAATTGAGGCATAGTCCAGATGTTTCAGGACTGGCCAGGGGTGTTGGTCTCAGTCATCCGTCTTTTCAAAGTTCATCTAGGCTTAATTCTTAGGATTACATGGCTGGCCCGTTGAATGAAAGCAGGCGTGGAAGAAACAATGAGGTGACTGAATGCCTTAAACTTACACATCTAATTTCTTTCCAAAGCTTGTTTCATTGCTTTGTGATTTTATATGAAGAACATCGTATGTTAGCTGTGTTGATATAAACTTTTACTAAAGACATCAACAAACATTTTGCTTATTCAGCCTGAGCACATCCACCCTTTGTAATTCTATGTTCTCCTCTATTTTCTGTATTCAGAAGTATGCATGTTTTGATGAATTTATGTGATTTTGTCTTTTTTTACTTATCTATCTGTATATATTGTGTTGTGTTGTATCGTTGTGTTGATAATGTATTATGAAAAAGACACACGTCTACGAACTTATCCTAATTCCCCTCTTTAAAGTAACACGTTATCTAACATGTGACACATTTTAAGCTTCTAAGCCTGTTTCAAAAAGCACAGATACGTTTTTATGTGTCACGTCTTTTATTTTGAATGTCACATGTTGTCTTTTATTTTGAAGTTCTATTGTTGTTGATAGGCTCGTTCTTGTTAATTAGTAGTTTTGTTGTAGATTGTGGTTTACTAATCTAGTTACATTGTTATTTAATTAGAGACCTCATGTTTTCTCTGGTCCTCGTTGTGTATTGAACATTTTGGAACCGATTTGGTGAGGTCGGCATTTTTTATATAGTTTCTATGTAGTTTCTTTTGCATGTTATTTTGACTTTTTTCACATATTGAGGTTGCAACTGGGGTTTAATTGACCTCATCTGATGAGCCTTATATTACAGTCATCTTGTTGTTCGATATATGATATGACATGTACGCAGTGCGCATGCTCGGGGGTGAAACTGCGCGTATGTGTGTGTCGATTTGATTATGTATTTTTGTTGGATTAGGAAAATGTGTTGATAGCTAAGCGATATGTTGTCTCAAAGTTATAGGTCAAGTGTCTCGTGCTTCGAATTTGTCTCAGAGTTGTTACGTTTTCAGATCACTTCTGAGGTTCAATTTTAGTTACAGGGCCACCTTGAGAGGGAGTTGCTCATGTGGGCATTTGAAGTTTTGCATGGAGTTATAAAGATCAAAGGGCTGTCTGGGTTGTTTTTTTACTACATGTTTTGCTCTTTTGCACGTGTGCGTGTGTCCCCAATAACTTGCAAATTGTTCTTTCCGTATCTTTGGTCAAGATCTTTTATTGAATGCGAAACCAATAATGCATTGTCCATGATTTATTTGCATTGTTTGAACCTGTAGGCAAATTTAGGCCCATGTACATGCACATGTCTGGGGTTCACATGTGTATGTTTTGCTGCAACAGATGCTGTGTTCATGTGTTCCCCAATAACAGTTCCATTTGATATTTCTCTGATGATCTTTTAAGACCATTATTTGGCAAGATCTGTAGTTGAATGCAAAATCAGTAATGGGTTTTACATCTTACATTTGCATTGCTTTTGTGTGTAGGCAAATGTGGGCCTTGGATGATGCAGATTCTTAAAGGTCATGACCATAGTTTTAGCTGGAACAGATTCTGCCAAACAACATGTAGAATTTGTTCTTAGCTATCCCATTCTCCTCGGCTTAGAAAAAGAACCAAATGTTTCACTTTAACAATCCTGCATATTCTGTCTCTTTTAAAAGACGTTTTTTCATCTGAAAATATTAAAGACACATTATTGACTTAAAGCTGTGAAATGAAAATGTTAATAAACCAACACCTGTCACTATTTAGTGTGTGTTTAATGATTGACAGTCATAAACGGCTTACAGGTGGACTAGACCTAATAATTGATCTTTTATTAAACACTTGTGTCATTTTTCACATTCATATTTTTCCTTTTTCACAGCCTATCTAATGTGTGGCCTCTTGTGGGCTATTGCTTCATTTAATTGCATACTCCACTCCTTAATCGATGAATTACAATGCAGTCTATTCAATATATCGGGCAATTCTCCCGGAAAAGCACGCCCACAGCAAGGAGAAGGAAATAGCCTGCCCACGCGTCAACCGACGAGCGATAGGAAGACCCCGTTACCATCAAGATTGGCTGCGCTGTGGGCCTGCAGATGCAGCTTGTTACTCTTGTGATAGTGAGAGAAGTTGAGGTGTGTTTGTTCGTCACTGCATTTCAGTGATGGATGTTATATAAACGGTGGATATTATACTGGATTTGAAGAGCGTTTGAAACTGATAGATGAAGCGGTCCCAGTGCTAAAAGATGCAGGACATGAACCACACGCGGTAAGTGAAGCTAAGTCATATGTCTGTGTTTTGTTGGCAATTGGCGCGTACGTGCATAATGTAAACAACACAAACTTATGCAGGGATAATACGACGATCTATTGTGTGATCGTGATTTAGTTCCTCCCCCCGCACACCCCCAGGAGCTTGTTGGTTTTCAGAAATAATCGTACAGCTGTAGCACTATCTATCTTTTATAAATGTGACAAACTAAATACTCAAGCAATACTACTCTATGGGTACTCAATTTTAATCTGAGATTAGCAGAAAATTGGCGTTCAACCGGACCTTTAACATCAGCTTCACATAAACGACAGCGGTTCATATGATTGAAACCTCTGAGCTCATCTTGTGAAATTCTGTTTGTTTTATCTTGAATGTAAATGAACCTGATCCTGTTTGATCAAGACCCTGTTTCAATATTCCCAAGTGTACCCAAAAAGGAAGTTTAATATACATGTTTTTGCCTCTTCATTTCTTTTTTAATTCACCAATGTAATCTGATGTTTACTGATCTTTTTTTAAGAAATATCTTTAGGACTATAAATCTATAATCATGGCCTCGAATTGAGAATCAGATCAGAACATCAGAATCAATACCCAGCCCTAGAAAAAACCTGTTTGACGTGCTCCGCTATTTTGGAGAATATCCGCACCATTTGAGTGCAGTTGCCTTTCTCAGTCTTCTCTGACAGCATCCCACGAAAATAAACACAATGTACACAATACAATGGGCGTATTGTTAAAGTCTGTGTTCATTCATTCAGAAAGGTGGTTGTGCTTTGACCGCAATGAAGTGTTGCCTGTGCTGTGTTCTGCTTTTTCTGTCGCTCATACAGCCTTAAGAAATGCTGGGATCTGTGTTACACACAGCAGTGATCCAGTGTGTCAACCATATGACGGAAAATCAAAATTGGAATATAGTGTAGACATTTTTCTAAACACAAAAACAACGTTTCTCTCTTTTTGTAATATTTTCAAAACCTACTAACAGTGTATTGTTAAGTGTCAACTCTGTTACTATCTTACATATACAAGTGTTGAATCCATTGTATTCATTCATAAATGTCAGCATTCAATTTGTTGTCCACAGGGCTTTTCATGTCAAATTGCATAAGTCAACTGTGTTACCTATAACATTACAATGTTTTTGTTTAATTTGAGATGGCGCAATGCTGTTAAACTGAATTAAATTCGAAGCCTCTATTTAGTCTTACGCACATCATACCAAATATAATGTTTGAAATCGTACAAAAATCCTCTTAATAAAACAGATTGGTAAGAACTGCAATGTGATCACAGATCTCACGTGTCTGCTGAGAATCAGATACAGTTCCTCCGAGCACACAGGGGTATAATTATTTTGGACATTTTCCTTGTGGTAAGCAGGATGTTTATCAAGGGCCCTCATTTTCAAACCCGCATACGACCATCTCAGCAAAGGGTTAAAGCAAATACTTGACCAATCATTGTGAGCCGTAAACCTGGCAGTGACCTGCTCCTCCACTTGCGCTGTGTTGAAATATATACTTGAAATATATATATATAAATAAATGATAAAGCAAACGTTCACGACTCTTGCGATTAAATACAGTAGTTTAACAATGGCTGTATGTCGGCCTGGGAGAAAATTCAGTTTTTATTTGGAAGAGGATACTGTTTCTCTCATTACCATTTTTATTTTCCGACTCCAGTGCGCTGCGAGAGCTGCCAGCAAGGGTGGAACCGAAGAAACACGGTCAAGTAGAACACGAAGCGCTTCAAGGTGATTTATGTGCAATTTCAGTACGGTGAATGAAACATTCTGGCTCTGCACCACTGTCAAAGTTGTTTGTTGTTTTTGCAACGTGAGCGATATATCCACCCGACCATCCCATTCCTGAACTATTAACCCAGGCATCATTTTCAGGCAATTTTTAGCTTAAAGTCAACAATAAAATGAACTTTTCTAATGCATGTTTTTAATGAAAGTTTTGTTGTCTTAGTATCAGATCAGATTAACTTTTCATGGCTCTACGGTTTTTTGGGACATCACTATTTGCCCTTACGTTTCAGTCTCTCTCATCTATCCACCTTGCTCCATTCTTATAGATAAGGTTTTTACAATCTGATCAGACGAATTGAGTTCTGTCCTTGAGATATACAGTAGAATATAGAAATGTGTGTTGTGAATTTACATTTAGGCATTTGGCAGACGCTTTTATCCAAAGCGACTTACATAGCATCCTATACATTTTACATAGGTATCTGCAATCCCCTGGGATCGAATCCACAACCTTGCGTTGTTAACGCAATTCTCTTACCCCCGAGCTACAGGAAGGCCTTTTTGTATTATTTGTATTTGAGGTGAGACGGGACAAAGTTTCAGCTGCGCTAATATTTGTATACCTAACACCGTGTCTAGTCTACACCGGACGCGATCCAGTGTGGACAACATTTGAAATTATAATGGGTTCTAATGCACTTTATTTTCTTTTGTCGCGCCGTGCCCGATGTAGCCACGGTGCTAGAGATAAACTCTTAAAAATAAAGGTGCCTAAAGGGTTTCTTTGTTAAAGATTCTTTATGCAACAAAGCCCAACAAAGAAACCTTTTCTTTTTTAAGAGTGTTTAGCGGACGCTCTTATTTGCAAAGACTTCTTCAAGCTGCTGTGGTTTAACTTCTACTTGTGTGTTTTGCTTTTATCAGTAGTTTTGGGTGTAGCTTGCTGGAAACCGTTGTTGCTTTTCAGGTAGCGTTGTCATACGAGCCGATAAAGAACTTGAATGCCTGGAACATTCATAGACAATCTAAGCCAAACTGAATCTCCACCGTAGCGATATCTCTCCCTGAGACAGTTAAAAGCTTAGCTAACAGCCCCATTCAGAAGCCCGGACTCGAGCTTGGCCCTGAATGGGCTTTTGGATTTAGAAGGCACAGATTTTATCTGGCTTCCCTGATGATGTTTGTTAGTTTGCTTTTGCCCTTTTCCCACCAGGGGAACTTGTAAGCTTTGGGAAGCAAGCTGCATGTAGACAGTTCCTACAGGGGCACGATCCAGGAAGGAGCTTTTATACTCATTGACTGTCGCTATAGTCACCGATGTTTGTTAGAGGTCTTGGTGCCAATGTATTTTGAATTAATTTAGCTGTGTCCATGGCGACACGTTTTTGTTACTATGGCAATAGCAGACAGGAATTATATGTTTCTGACTAATCAGGTTCCAATGGGCAACAGAGGAACTTCTCTTCTGTTCGTCTCTCTTGATACTTCAGGTGGCCAGAAGTTCTGATCATGGCTTTTCTGTGTTTGACTATTCGCAGAGATTGACATGTCATAACTCTTTTTTTTGTACATATGACACAAAATGAAACATTTAAACATTCACAAACTTACAGTAAATTTAAAGCATTGGGTCAAAAAGGCACAATCCCAGCCAATGGGTTACAATAACCCACACAATGTTTTATTTGATTTCTAACACAGAATTTTGAGTAAAACCCAGCACAGGTTTATTCACAACCCAATAGTTGGGTCAAAAATAAGCCAGATTTTGCAGATGCTTTCATTCAGAACAACTACAGGTCATTTAAAAACTGAAGGTTATTTTCCATTTCATCAGTGTGAATGTATACGTGTTATACTGATATGCATTGTAAGACACTTTGAAAAAAAGCTTCCACCAAATGCGTAAATATAGAATCTCTTTTACTATAATACTGACTTGTTTTAACTACTAGAGAGAGTAGTATTCTCAGCTCCGTTTAACACATTCTGCAAACTTTAAACCGCTTTAGATTTTCACCCTAAAAGAAGTGCAGCAAATGCGTTTCTGGTCGTTGTAACTTCAAGGCCTGTTTCAGATGAGTCTGTTCTGAACTCCTGTAGAAACAATCTCAGTTCAACGTTTAACTCGGCAGCTATTTATCTCTTTCCACTTGAGTGCCACAGACGCTTATTCTGAGCAACATATCAGGAGATATTGTTAACAAATAGAATGTCAAATTCTATTTGCTCTGCCTTTCTGTCATTACATCTAGGTGCCAAACATCTGGAACATTAAGATTAGATTGTTTGAGGTTCAGCCCAAACCCCATAATTTTTTTAGTCAGCTTCTGAAATGTATACAGCTTTGAGAGCGAATGCAAAAGTTCATCAGTAGCATATCCTGCATGATTTATGGCATGCAAAGAATAATCCTCTCCATCTGAGTTTACTACCCTTTCAGACTCGGCCCTAATACTAAAATCTGACTTTGAAGTAATCCTCACCTCAGACGAAATGGTTTTGTATTGGCATGCCGTGCTGGAAAATCTGACAAATGTTCGGCCTTCTTGTGACTTGGGAAGCAACATTTGTCTGTCAGTCCTGCATTGGAAGGAAGACTGTGATAAAATGTAATGCTTTGGCTTGAGTAATGGACGATTATCTAAATACAATGGCACTTACATTACTGAAGGCATTCCAACTTTATATTCTTATTAGTTACTCCGTCCCCCTCCGACTTGACTTGACATATTTTTTAGATATGACATTGCAATTTATTTTCAGTGAAGACCGCTCAAACTTTCATTTTAGTCTTAGTCCTTGAAACCGGGCATTAGTTTTCTAATAAGATAAGTGAATATGTTAATATAATATAAATCATGATCAACATATAAAATGGTCACAAATATTTACAGCTTCAGATTGAAAGATTTATATAAGTTCTGTGAACTCTTGACCGGTAGGCTTATATACATAATATACTTCAGATATCGGCAATTCATTAAATACTGTAAATAATTGGTTCAAAATGATTAAATAGCTTGTTTTTTAAAGTATTGCACTGCTACTCACACCACGTCATCATCAGTTGTGAGCATTTTAAATTGAAAGTTCAATATAAAGTGCAAGACAAATTGATATAGATCATTACCAATGACTCGCTTTTTTGGCTTCAATTTCATATTAGCCGTAGGCAACGATAGAGGTTTTGGAACAGAACCAATGTCTCACATTATGATTGAATCTAACTTTTGCACGTCTTTACAGAACTCTGAACTCTTCAGCTATAGGGCTTGTAATTCCTCCATCGTACGAGAAGCTTTACAAATCGTAAAGAGTCGCGTACAAAGCATCAATTTGCAACGATGTGCAATAAAATCATCCCACCAAATAAACACTCCCCATGTTGCCACCGCTCATGTGATGATTGGACTGAGTCAGGACTGCTTCAGTATGCTTGGATTTTCTTGGGTTGTTTAAAGCGCATCTGGTCTCCTTCAGAGCTGAGCTGTTGTGAAAGATTTATGTTGCAGGTCTCACATTAGCTAAGCTTGTGATGGGTTGCCTTGGAGATTCCAATTAGTGGTTACACATCATCCTGCCTGAGATATGGTAAGATAATGTATTTTCTCAACGGTGAAATCCCGGCAGGCGCTTGTCCAAGTATTACTGCATTTTTAAAAAGCTAGTTTCAGAATAAATGTCTCCAGTGCATGTAATTGTACACATGCAAACGATGATATCAGTGCAGCACCCAGCCGTGCCAAACTCAAGACCAATTGATCATTGTGTTCCTTTTTCAGACTTTTTTTACTTATTTTCTCAGACCAGTAGCCCTTAAAGGGATAGTTCACCCAAAAAATGAATATTTAGTAATCATTTATTCACTCTCATGTCATTCAAGATGTGTAAATAACGACAAAAAAATATGATATTTTGAGAAATGGAAAATGGTTTTGCGTTCAATGTCAGTCCCCATTGGTCACCGACTCTTTTCAAAATATCAAATTTTTTCCTTTGCAGAAGAAATATGTGCAGATAGTTAAAGAATTGTAAGATAGAAAAGCGCTACCACAAGTTAGTTTAGCAAATAAATAAAACGGACCATGAATTTATGTTATTTTAATAGTTCTTTATTGAATGTTTGTTTGTTCATTTGTATTTGGGGGTGACGGTGTTGCGTAGGTGATAGTTTCTAAAAGCCCACATGAACAAAATATTGCCTTATGTTTTAAGCATTTACTGCAGTAAACTGTGGTAGAATTCTTAGATACTATAGTGTTTTTGAACCTTACCAGAGTAAATATTAAAGCATACACACTAAAAAATATTGGGTTATTTTAAACCATGTTGGAGTCAAATATGGACAAAGCCAACAGTTTGGTTAAATTAACCCAGACAATGGGTTAATACAACCCATAATAATTTTGTTTTATAACCCAACAGTTGTCTATCTTTTACCCAATGATGGGTTGAAATAACCCCAAATCTTTTTGAGTGTACCACAGTGAAGTAAAGTAATACAGAACACTATAGTCTATTTTAACCAAGTGTACACACTACCATAATACACAACAATTTGTTACAGCTTAGTATAGTAAATATTACAAATACGGCAGGTTTTTTTAGCAGGTGTCGGTGAATGGGTTTACAATGGGTATAGATGGTTGCATAGCTGTAGATGAGTGCTTTCTTTGGGCTGTATGCTAACCTTTTTTGCTCATAGCGCTGGTGCTACAAAGGTTTCAAGTTGTAGCACGGCCCAAAAAGTTGTAGCACAAGAATAAATCATCTGTTGTCATCCTACAGTGAAATATAACGAAGTGAAATATCGTTCCGTCGTGATTAATGTCACACACAAACAAACACAATGAGAAACGCACTTCACACAAACAGCCTGCTCTGTCTAACATCCCTGAACAACTGTATCGCACACATGCTACACTGGCTAATTTATTCTTAGCTCAGACCAATTTTTTTTATAGCATATGCAATATCTGTATGTCGCACTTTACCTGCCTGTTTCTGGTTTTTGGTAATGGCTCGCTTTCAATAGTTTGTTAACTATGAGAATTTGAGGTGTTCCTTATGTCCGAAGTATTAGGTTTGACATTTCAAATCACAAACATATTTCAGCAGATAAAACAACAATTATTCTTACAACGTTTGTATATGTAGCAATACACATGCTTTGCTATTTAACAGAAGCTAAAGTGATTTGCAGTTGACCGGTTGCAGTGTTGGGGCTTAAGTGCCTTGATCAATAGCACAACCGGAAGAATTGTGTTGTCAGTAAGTGTAGACTTTGCTTCATCCCTAATTCGATTTGACTGAAACCTTTTTGTTGTTTAACTTTTTGTCTATTTACACCCCCAAAGGCAACACCTTTTATCTACTGGCCCACATTCTTCATACATGATTAAACCTTCGGACGGCATCTTCTACTTGGTAGAAAACAAACAGCTTTGAGATTTAAGATTCCAATATAAAAATAATATACTTGTACTATACTTAAGTTTGTTGCGTACCGATGTATATTATAGTATGTACTGCACCTTGTTAATGTATACTAAAGCATTCATAAATAATTGTAAATACTGTAGTATACGATCATAATTACTCTGCTAAGATTCGAAACTTTATAATATCTAAGAACTGTATTACAGTATACTGAACAGTTCTTGGCCACCATTGACTACCATAGTAGGAAAAAGGCTTTTCTACAATTTCCTGAATTCTTCAACATATCTTCTTTTGTGTTTAACAGAACAAAGAAAAATATAAAGTAATTTTCCTACTATGGTAGTGTGCAAGAACTGTTTGCTTACAAGCGTTCTTGCACATTTCTTGCTTCGTGTTCATCAGAACAAAGAAATGATACAGATTTGGAACAACTGGACGTTGACTAAATGAAGAATTTTCGGGTGAAGTGTTCCTTTAAAGTGTAAAAACTGTTGCGTTATAAACCCGTTGTCCCAGGGCTCTTTGAATTGACAAATACGCTTCGGAAGCGAAAACAGAACGCGTTGTGACCATCTGAAACATTACTCAAAAAGCCTTTCTAATATTGCCAGTTTCACTTGGCATTCCAGACTCTTGCCCTAGTTCTTCTTATTAGCTGGGTTCACGCAACAGCCATGTGTCTTTGTGTATTAAACTGGTGTCGTTGCATCCACATGTCAGCACCCTGGACATCAGCGAGCGTTAGTCGAGCCTCACGACCGACCCCAACATGTGACCATTAACCCCAGCATCACATAACCTTTCAGTTATTTAAAAGGTCATGACAGGGGGCCCCTAATGCTGTTTTCCACTCCTGACCCCTCACCTCGCAAGACACTTGCACAATCCTATACTAAACAGTAGGGCCTTTGCAGCTGGTTGAATGTGAGACATCTGCTTCTAAAGGTTGGCAATTGGTTTGTGGATTGTAGATTTAAGAGGCTGTTGGAATTCATTAACAGAGCTGAATGCATTTATTGTGTTTTGTGAGCAGCAGTGCTGGAGAATGACTCACTAACAGGAGTAAAGGTACTAATGAACATTTTGATGTAGTGTGACAGTCGTTCAGCTGTTTTCGAAAACCATCGTTCAATTTCTGCATGGCATTTTCCACCGCCTTCATTATTTTAGCAGTATATTTTCTAATACTTTTCGTTAGCATTTTTGCAAATGTACATGTAAAAGTTTGTTCGATATTGAAATGCTATACTATAGGCTTTGCTTGTGCTGCTAATGCAATGCTCGACCAGTTAAGCTACAGGAACACATTGCCGCATCTGTTTTTGCGGCATAGAAAATCTGCTCCTATTTAATTATTAATCTGGGCCCGTATGTATAAAGCCACTCTGAGAATTTTGTTTACTTTTAACTGAAGTGTGTCAAAATTCTAAGTCATTGTACGATTATTCTTACACTTTAGAATCACTAAACTAGTGATTCGTAAAGGTACATACGTGTTAAGACCTAAAATATTAAAGAGAGCTGAAGAGGTCTCCTAACCTGGTTAAGTTTCTTTATATAGCCTGTGAGTGTAATAGGATGTGATTCAGCAGCTTAATTATTTAAATTACTGTTAAATTCTATAAAAAGTGTATGAAACCAAGCTAAAATGTATACATATTTGGAATATTATTGTGCATAATGCAAAATACATTTTTGTAACTGTAATTTTTTACTTCTGCATCTCTGTCGCCATCTCTGTTTGAAAAACGAAATTGCAGGTTACTTTATGTATTGAAGTCAACCCATATGAAGAAAATCAAACAATTCCGTACAGCTCAATATATCAATCACTATTATAATCTTACCGTTGTAAATCAGGGGAAGGTAGGCAGACGTTTTTCAACAGATGATTTTTATGTACTTGCCCATTAACAACATTTTGGTTTATTTTACTCAAATAAGTTATTGATTGCAGCTGTATATACATTCATAAATACATTTGGTCTTAAAATATTAATGTAATGTCAGTCTTAAACTTAACCGAAAGTTGCTTTTTAGCCTCTTTCTAAAAGTCTCCTTACTTATCATTTTTTGACACTTAGGTCAAAGTTCAAGACTACTATTAAGAGCATTTTTGAGACGTTTTATAAATATGGGCCGTGATATTTATAGCAACAGTAGAAATGAAAACCGTGACCCTGTCCAGGCAAATGTCACGTAACCATATTATAAGATCAGAAACATCAAAGTAGTCCCTGGCATAAAAATGACAATGTGTTTATAAATAACTATGATGTTTGTTATGATCTGTACAGTACTCAATTGCTTAGCAAAATGCAGTTAGAGGCTGCAGTATTGCCTTTTGTATGCATGTATTTTGTACAAATTCATACGAATTAGCAGTGCTTGAGCTTCTTTGACTGGTGAATAGCATGTTGCAGTTATAGTTTCTGAGCATCTTCCCTATTTCTTCAAATGATCCGAGCTGCGCTTACGTAAGGTGATTACTCCTGCAGACTCTCCATAACGGAGGTTTTCTCCATCTTGATTTGCTTAGCTTCTTCTCACTTATGAATGCCGAAACGGCTCATGGAAATAAACACATTGGTCAATAAAATATCAAGTGCCCGTTGCTCGGAGAGATACAGCAAAGCTTGGCTCTGACGAGAAGCAGATTCAGTTTCAGACAGCTCTAAATAATCTCTGGCATCATTGACTGAGCACAGAACGGGGTGGTTGAACTTTGTCACTTCAATGCTGTATCTGGCCATTGATGTTGTGTTAGCGCATCAGATCTGCAGAGGGATGATGCTTGTGGTCTGATATCTTTACACGGAAACATCTGACTTTGCTTGTAACCGGGATCCTCATCAGCATTCCTCCTCATAAGGAGAGTTTATAATTGAATAACTGCGTGGTTATTAGATGCCATCAGATGTCACCATAGGGAGTAGAGTCCAAAAGTCAGTAACAACATCTTTTTTTTCTTCTTCACCATTGAGTTTTAATTCATACCTTTTAGCAGTCTTGGAGACCAGCTGATGCAGTGTCGAGGTTGTAGTTTCAAGAGAACAATGAAATATGTTTTATTAGATCAAAATTAGAGTAGTTGTAGCTTGTGTTGAGTAGATGATATTATTTAAATATGCAAATAATTATAGCCTGTATGATCTATATTACACAACATAGATTTTTTCTCCTTAAGCACTGGCTCATGAGTCATTTTAATGTGTTGTTGCGATGCTCAACAGTTTTCTGTTAAAAAGGCATTATGGATGAATGTTTCAACTTGAGGGGCTTGATGGGAAACAGGCCATAACGTGGTGAAATGCGTCATGGGCAAAAGCGCTGAGTCTCTTCTTTTCGCTTTCAAAGTGTGAAGGATCAGAGTCATTCTGACGGCAAAATGAGTCAGCAGAAAATGAAAGCCGACCGCAGCATTTCTCGGTTACATCTTACAAGTGATTTTCATTTATTTTTGCAAAAGCAGCCTTTGCAGACTGGGACGCAACCGTGTCTCTAAAAGATCAGACAGACACTAGGAAATATTAGACATTTGGGTTCAGTTCTTTGATTATTGTCAAAAAGCCTTGCAGAACAACATTGAACAGATTTATTCCTGTGTGGGAATGTCACTATTTTGCTTTGATGGCCTTTAGTGTGTCACATAACTTGTCACTATTGCTAGTGATTGCCTTCCCCAAAACTAGATTTTCTCATTTTATTGAACAATAAATTAATGATGCCTTAAACCTTTTTTGTCTAAATGGTTCAATAAAGAAGCTCCAACATCCGTTTTTTCAGATTATGAAAATGTAAGAGAGAGATTGTTCTTTAAAGAACCTTCGACTCAAAGGTTCTTTGTGGAAACAAAAATGGTTATTTTAAGGGATCGCTGTAAAGAGACTTTTAAGCACCTTTATTTTTAAGAGTGTACGGTATACCCTCTTAGTTTTAGTACGCTAATTTAAACACTAGTTTTATTTTATAAAGCACATTTACAGTAAAATATAGTAAGGCTAGTAACGGCAGGCAGAAACAAGAAATCATAGCAAAAGTTATAAATATATCAAATTTTTATATAGAATTTATATATATATATATATATATAAGTCACCTTGGAATAAGGAAGTATTGATCTTCCATTTAACTTTATAGATAGAACCTTTTCTAAAACAACTGTTTTCTAAAAATAATTCACAAAATGTAAAGAACAGAAAGAAAAACATCACATAATGTATTAAATTGTCGCATAATTAACAATAATGTGAAAAAGAAATTCAGATATATTATTCCAAGGCGACAACATGTATATTAGCAATATTACTAATAATATAATTGTTTATTAAGCAACTGTGTGTCTATTTTTTTAGTGAGAAGTAAAATGTAGAAAAACCAATGTAGAAAACATAAGCTTACGTGCTATTCATGGAGGTTTCACTCATTGAGAGATCGTAATGAAGACATTGTGTGGTTATTCGCTGATCCAACAATCCTGTATGGTCATCACTGGATAATTATAAAACTAGCTAAGATTTCCCCTTTTCTGTGGTGGTTTAATTTACCCTGACCTTGGGCCGTTTAATAGCTTTTCACCATCTGCTTCAGAAAGAATCCTTACACATTCCCAAACACGTGCCACCAATGTGTCGTTCCATTGAAGCCTTTTGTGTACCATATTCTCTTACTCTGATGTGATTGAATAAGCACAATATATCTACATCTCTGATGAGCGAGATGTGCAGACTAAAAAACAAATAAACTTAAGGGTAGAGGAACTGAGAGACGAGAACGATGGAGATGGTCAAACCTAAGCCAAGGCCGTCAGTGTAACCCAAGCCGTATGTGCACTATACAGGTTCTGGGCAAGCTGCAAGCTAAAACACGTTGGGATATAATCTCTTCCATTGGCAGGACAGCAAGGGAAGCCGTGAAGATAAATAGGCACGTCAGTTACTACTCCGGCCAAGAGTGCTTTTTTTCACCTCCATCATTGTTGGGGACGTCCCTGCGTTGGACCTACAGCACGTGAAATATGAATGTTGATATGGATGACAATCATGTATCAGATAAGCCGGTTTGGTTGAGACACACAGACAGCGTGCTAAATATTTTTTGTGTGTGTTAGTTTGTTTTTAACATTTTCAAAAATAAATGTATTAGAAGTTAGAATCGATGCTTTTCGCAGTCGGATGCTGTAGTTTGAACATCCACCAGCAGGGGCTGAAAGACCAAGCTAAGCATCAAATTTATGTTTGTTTGTTCCCTGAGGTTGGTCGAAGTCAATTGGAAAAATGAATATTGATGTGTACATTCTGAAAAAGGCTGGTTTGTTTTATCCTGTGATTGGGTGAACTATGGACAAACCCAACAGTCTTCGACCTAACCATGTGATAAAACAACCCACCACTTTGTTAGTGTTACCCTGTGAAAAAGTTTCATATTAATATGTAGTGATTCACCATCATGGGCAACATAAACCAATCTGAAAATCCATGATGGTCTTTTCAGAGCAGTGGGCGATAATGGAAAGATAACAGCTGTAATGTTGTTAACTTTGGCATTAGAGTATTTTATGTCAATCAGTTAAATCTCCGGAGGGTTTATATGTTGCCCCATGTAATGCTGCTCTGACACGCAGGGGGATCATTTTCAGATATTGTCTGTTTTCCAGGACATTTTAGGATTAGGTTTCCAAGTCTTGAAGCCGAGATGCAACGCTGAGAAATCACTGTCAATGGTACGAGAACACAAATTCTATTGTGTCTAAGGTGGTTGGAGGTGATCGCTAACAGAGGTGCTGATTTACATCCGTATTATCTGTATCCTGTTACACCTTAAACACAAGCACCTCAAATAATACAGCTGGCTGCTCTTCCAGTCAACACTGAAGCTTTATTTTGGTGCGTTCTTGAATAATAAATGTGGCACTATACTTTAAATAGTCTGTAGAGAGACAAAAGCTGCGCTGATTCTATTATTATTAAAGTTTTTTGGCTGCAGACAGGAGAAGCATGGCCGTGACGGCGATTCGACAGGTTCGATTGGACTCTAGGGTCGCGTGAAACCTTCCCGCCCCTGACTTCATAGATGAAACCGTGGGCAGGATAGGAAACATCAGGGTGTCTTGATGGCGTAACTGGTTTGTGGAAAAAACTCTCTGTGTGTTTTTCTGTATGAGTGTAGAAGCGAATCAGCCTCGTCTGTGTTATTGTTTAAGAAGAGGGAGTGTGTCCATTGTGATGATACAAGGCTTGAATGGTGTTATGTTTAATCATGATGGCAATGAGGGTCCACCCATCCCCTCCCCAAAGACATCATGAGGAGTGGAGATCTTTTCTCCTAGAATTACAAAAGACGTGTTCCTCTGTGATAGAGGAGAAAAGGAGTAAAACTTTAAGTAAATGATTTGGACAGGATAATGTTTTTTCTTTTTGACTAAGACCTTTAAAGTAATTGGGAGCAATGGGTTCACTGAGGGACCATTCAGAAAAAAGAACAGATTTTTAAAACTTTCCAAAGTGCGCCATCATTAGCTTTGGTTCAGGCAGGCCAGAATTCAGACCATTCAGTAAATGTTTAGCTATTTACAATTACGAAGTGTACATTTTGAAACGTGACAACCCTGCTGAGTCAACGTTTGCCTTTTCTGACCTTGTTTTATGAGTGATTCAGACAAGCAAACACTTTTCTAATCAAACACAGATTGTAATATACAAAGTAGCCATTTTCTCATGATCCGAACGAATGTTTAGAGCGAGCAAATGAATGCAGTTACTAACTGGTGTAAAAATTTATTTTGTAACAGTCTTGATAATAAGCACATTTCTTTTGGCCATTGTATTCTTTACTGACATTTCATTTTTTTTGTCTGGGCATAAAAGCGATGAATATCTGGAAGAGTGGATTCAGCCTTTAGAAAAAATGCATTAAAGTCACAGCGTTTGCATAGAAAAAAGGCGTCCAGAAGTTTAGAGTCTTGAATGCTGCTAATAATGCTGCTAATAAGCTTACAAATCTGCTTGAATATCTAAAGTGATTTTAGTAAGTATAATTATAATCGTGCCAATAAAATATCAAATTAATGTGCTAATTTATTAGAAAACTAGTTGCTTATGAGACCCCAGAATGGCTGTGAAGTCCTTCAATATGTTTAAATAGATAAAAGTGATAGTTTCCCCAAACATAAAAATTATATATTAACTCTCGCGTCATTTCAAACCTTTATGACTTTCTTTTTTCAACACAACACAACACAACACAAGACATTATGAAAGATGTTGGTAAGTGGCAACAAGCTTGCATTGATTTTGTGTCCATGCAATAGAAGTGAATTTGTGCTGGCGCTGTTCGGTTACCAACTTTCAAAAGGAGATATTTTGAAGAAAGTCATGCAGGTTTGAAATGAAAAGAGGGCGTGAAAATGATGACAGAAATGCCATTTTTGGGTGAACTATCACTTTAACACACAAACTATTATTCTAAAATGAAAGAAAAGTGACCCGAAACTGCTTTACAGCACTGTTTGTCAGGAAGAATCAAAATTCATCTTGTGAATATGTAGTAAGCTTGAACATAAAGATGTTATGACGTAGCAGACTTTGAGTATTAAAGTGAATAAAGCAGTCATTACGTAAGCTTGTAAACACATGGTTTCCATGGCAACTGGTGACTCTCACCATCAGAACAAGCTATACCATCCAGCGCTTGGCATTTCGTGTATGAGATGTTCAGTAAAAGTGACTGTAGGCGTTCTGCGGGTGTGTCGTCTGAGGGTGATACTCTTCAGTCTGCCTGCATCCTTGTGAATGTTTTTTTCCATGGTATGTGGGATCAGGTGTGATGCATTACCCATGTTCAGTTACAGTGATCTCAGGATCTCCTTATTTGGAATTCCTACTAGGTCGTTTCTGCACAACACCTCGATACTTTTTAAAGGTGCTTTTACAGTAAACGTCAACAAAAGCTTGGTTTTGTCAGAACATGAATTTCCAATTGGGTGTGTTGTATCGCCTCCACCGATAGAATGGTTTTATTTGGAAGTCCATTACGCTAATTCCAGCCCAGAAATTCCCCTTCTGTTGCTTTGGTTTGTGTGACTAACCGGAGAAGTTAATTACTGTAAGTTCAAAGCCTGAGGGTTTACAGTAACAGCTGCATGATCACATTTGACTCGGTCGTGCTTGCAAATGTTAAAGATGAAGATTTTTTGTTATTGTCGTAACGTTAGGGATACAGCAGCCAGACTTGCAACTGTTCAAACAACAAACCGCCACACAAATCGTCCCACCTGCCTGCTGAATATTTTTTTTTGTGGGAACGTCCCTGTTACCCAAATGGTCCTGATGTGCATGGAACACATTAGCACGACTGGCACAAGTGGATTCGTTTGTAATTCTCAATAAGTTGTTCCGACGATCACGATCAATAAAAGTAAAGGCAGACATGAGAGGGACGACCGGGGTGGGTTTCACTGTGATCCGGCATCTAATGATGTCGCCCAGACAAAAGCGATGACATCATTCTCCATCCCTGGATGAGAGAGGTATGCAGAATAGACATGTACAAGAGGGAGAGGGGGAGGCTTGTATCCAACTGAGATCGGTAATGGAAGTTTAAAGTTCTTAGTCACGCAGGGCCAAACCACAAACATCGAAATAATTTGGTAATATGATTTAGATCAAATTACGTCATGAAGGCATGAATCTTTTACATCACGCGGACAGCTTCCAGCCATCGCGGAAGAGTTGCGCAAAACGATGCATTATGCATAGCCTAACGGCGCATTGGATGTCATCTGAGATCAAAGCATGAACACAATTGAAAGTAACGCAGAAGAATTCAAAAGCGGGGGCCGGTTTGATTTGTCACAAATTCCTTTTTAGCATACGTGACTTTTTGTTGCACAAATAGAGCGTGACACTAGGTCCCGGGTTTGATTCCGAGGAATATTGTTTAAGTAAAGGTCGTGGCAAATGCGTAAGTGTAGCTTGGTATTTGCATTCTTTGGGTAGCTCATTACGTAGCGTGGTCTAAAGGGCTGACTAAACCAAAGGACAAATGGTGACTAAATGCACCCCAATTGTTCGAGACCGTCATGAATGCAACCGTTTCTGGTGTCTTTTTATTCAAGGGGGTGAGAAGAATAGAATAATGACACAAGGAATGAGCAAACACATTTAAGGAAGCCATGGGTGATGCCGTCAGTCTTCCCACACTGTGCTTGTCAACACCTTTGTCTCCGAGTGAGGAATGTTTTGCCTCATTGTACCAGTGTAATGGTGTGGTCATGTGTAACAGGTTTGGTAACGCCTTGAATATTAATTGATGTCCGTTGACTGGTGGAATTTGAGGAAAACAAGTTTTCTTTTTGGTTCCATGACTTACTGTTGTTGCTCCTTATTTTAAAAGTGTATATCCAACTAAGCAATTGCACGAAAAAGGGGTTCGAGTTGATTCTTGTGTAATGGGATGGATAGGATGTATGATTGCTTAGCAACTGAGTTAAATTAGCAGTATTTAGAATGGGATTCTGTTTGTGATTTGAGGTAGCACCTCCTCTATTTAGATGGTTGATCTGAAATAATTAATTCATCCATTGCAATCTTAATTTTTGTTGTACCTTAATTTAGCTTTTATATGTTGTAAGCAGATTTGTCACTTGAAATAAATGATTTAAATTAACTTAATTCATTTTCTTCCTTTCAGATCAAAAGCCCTCATTTTTTAATGAATAATAAATAGTCCTAGACATATCCTATTTTCTTCCAGAAATGTATGTTGTGTTTTTCATTTTCATAGCAAAGAGATACAGAGCTGTGAATATGGTTCTCAGATCTCAGTTCCTGCCAGGTTTCTTGTTATTGTACCATGTCCTTTAGGTTGGGTGCTTGTCTGATAAGCTCAGGGTGGCTTTCATGAGGGTGAACCGAGCTGAAAAAGTCCCCGGTCTTCCCGGGTGTCGTCTGAATCACTGCTGCCTGGCATGAAGTTGAAAAGACAAAACCACTGACCAGGCGGGGAATTCTCTATCGTGACGGTGAAGAATCTGATAATTGATGCGAGGCATCAGTGTTTCCTCACATTTACAATAAGTCAAACCAGTTTCTTCATTTGTTAAAAGGTGAGTTGAACAACTCGCAGTTAACTATAGGAAGTGAACGAGGTCTGGAAAGTCCCGGTGAGAGGATTAATCTGGAACTTTCCGGAGAGGAGAAAATACTACAATACCGGTTTTGTTTATTTGTACAGTTTATATTTAGATTGGCAAGAAATGCAAGTTTCAAATAGATTTGAGGTCAAACACAGGTCAGGTGACATATAAGTGCAGTAATATCTTCGTATGACAGTATGATTTCACAGGAATTATTAACAATTTTACAAGTCGGCTATTTCGGATAAATGCTTATGAAATGAAACGTAGAAAAACATGGTTATTAAGGAAAAGGAACAAAGCCCCACCCCTAAACATGCCTCTAAACTGTCCAGTTGTTTTTCTGTCCAGTAGCAAAACATTTTTTTTATAAATGCATATAAACGTATTGGAATTGGAATGTATGTATGAATGTTTGCTTCTACTTTTTGAAAACAAACAGATTGAAATAAATAAATACATCTGACAATGTTTTATTTAAAATATAATAAATATGAAATAAAACCAATAAACAAAATAGGAAATAAACATGACAGCAGTTTTGTTTTTGTTCCTGTTATTGTTAACTAATTTAAAACATTGCTAGAAAGAAAATGATCTTACTGTTTTACGATACAATCAAAACGATACAATGATCTTATTGTTTTACAATACAAATGTTATGTTTATGGTATAAATGTCTGTGATGGAACTCTCAGACGGATGGTATTCATGTCAGTGCCAAAAAATGTCATTCAATTTCGTTTGTTTCCTCCCTGTGTAGTAGACTTGACTGTTATTTGTGATATGGAGATAGTGAAGAAGTGATTGTGCGTGCACAGTATTTGACATTTGTAGATTGACGCGTTGTTGCTTCTGACAACCAACACACAGTACCCACTACCCAGTAACATTTGCTCAACCAATGGTGTGATTTCGAGGCAGGACTATCTGTTTAGCAACCAATGGGAAACGTTATTTTTGCAATTCTGTTGGTGCCACGAGTGGCACAGAAGTGACACAATTTGCCTTTAACCTAACCAGGGTTATGAAATGTTCTCCAGTTATTTTGCAGAGATCGCATGGTGTCCCATCGGGTCACAAGGAAGAAGTGAGAAGGATGAAAAAGATAGCACTGGGCCTTCACTCAAGGTTTTTGACTCTTACTGCTCCTCAGCTATTTACATAAACTGCAAATATTCGATGCGAATGAGCAGCTCGGAGGGACTGTGAGTCAAAACAAATGCCAGACGGTGCATTTGGAATGAAAAATGTCCTTGCTGGAAAAATCCTTGTGATAACAACCATGCTAAAACAAACGAGTCTTTTTGTCTAGTCTCGACACTTTCTAGTTTGCTAGAAGCTTGAAGTTGTCTGAAGTCGTCTCGGAAAGTGGAAATCTTTGGTGTGTAGGTGTCCCAGCAAAAACCACATTTCACTTTCCTCCTATCAATCAACAGAATAAGCGTCTTAAAATGAATCTTTAAACTTGTTTAAACATTTCCCAATTTCTGTTACACAGTGATGTTTGATGAGCATCTTATGGTTTGTTTGCTTTAGCTGCTTATTGATAGCATCAAGGATTGTATCTCCTCCTAATGTGCATGTTTGATCTATGATGTGAAATATTTTCTCAACGGTTTTCTGTTCTCGCTCGAATTGGCAGATAACGTTTAATTTATACATGGAAAACATCACTCGAATGGAATTTTAATGGATGGCCTTGATTTCTCATAAACGACACCCTGTCTTTCTTTGACATGTTGGTGGGGCTTTATTTCCAAAAGTCGTTTTCCCTCAATATTAAATGATGTCGATAAGATCATACTTTTGCTGGATAATTGAAATTGCAGTCACGCACCCCTTTCACAAATCGTCCATTGGGAAATGATACCGCTTGCAGAATAAACAGCTGCGGCCTGGAGTTTTCAGCATTAATCCTCAAGGGTTTCATTGACGGGCATCAGTCTTCAGTTATTGTTTGCTTATTGCCTGTAGGACATTGGTGATGAAGTTGGCTCATGATCAAATTATTCACGGTTACTCTTCGGCTTGTCAGATACAGATCCTGTTATTTTACAAACGTATGTCAGGTGTCAGAAATGTTGGTCAGAAGTTTTAAAAACCCTGAGTTTTGCAGATTAATTGCTTGGTTTTATTCACAGTTAATTCTAATGTGCATTGCGCTGGCCTTCAGGAACATATATATATATATATATATATATATATATATATGCCAACTAGATGCCACATTACCAGCTGTTTCTATGGGATGCTACACGTAGGTCGTTAGTAGTGAAAGGATCTCAAGATAGTTTTTATTATGAATGTTACATTTGTCATTTGGACTAGGGATTTTGTTTCACTGGTAACCCTGCGCTGGTTCGCTAACACTTAGCAAGCTGACTGTGCATTTGCAACTACTGTATACGCATGTATGGTTATGAAAACGTATATACTGTCGTTTAAACTCAAACATTATATGTGCTAAACTAACAGAACAACAACTAACAACTATTCCCCTTTTCAGGAATTTAAATTCCCCTGGTTTTCACAGCCATGGCTGTGCAGGGTTGTGGCATTTTAGCAAACTGTGAGGGACTTCAGTGGACTGTTCCAAGATGGCGGACACGTCTACGTGTTTGGAGCTTTTGAATGAGGCATCTTGTTATTTATAGCTATTTTCACGACTACCTGAGAATGATGCAAATTATAAAACGGATAGTTCTGGTCTTTGATTATGATTGGCTGATACTGGTTGAAACTGTTGCAAATGACTCTAGAAGAAACATGCACCTGTGACCCCATTACTTGTGTTGCATCTGTACAGAATCGCATGTTCTTATTTTATGAAACCTTGACAGGTACATAGCATAACATTTTCAATTAATTTAAAACAGCCGTCCAACTTCGTGCCTAATAACCCCCCTCTTTGCTTTTCTAAATGTAGCATCTTGGGGCTTATTGCTTTAGTGTTTTGTATGTAACAAGGTTATTTGGCACTATTACTTTTATAATGCAAGTAAAAACATTTAAATAGTTTCAATAGCAAATAAAAGTCTTGAGTGCATTACAGTACATAACGCGTAACTTTATAAGTCCTTATGAAAAGTTTACAGTATAATGTACAGAATGTTATGCAGGTCTGCTTTCATGAAGTGTCTCTCAGTGTGATTGAGTGCCGTACAGTAGTTTACAGACGTTTCTAAGAGTGGCTTTTGTTTTCTGGCACATACCATGTTTGCATGTTCCGCCATAATAAGCATGTGAGTTTTTGGCTTCACTTGAGTTATTGACTTTTTACAGAGGCTTTGCGTGATAGGAAAATGTATTTTAAACTATGCTTTTTCGTTGTTTGCCTTAGAAAATACTCACTATTCTATTATACTGTGTGTATAAACTGGTAAGCGATTACTAGTTTATGTCTGCGATTACTAGTTTAAAGGGACAGTATACACAAAACAAACAATTCTGTCGTCATTTATTCGACCTTGGTTTGTTTAAAATCTGTAATATATTTGGAAGAATGCTTGTAACCAAACAGTTCTTGGTGAAAAGTGTCACGAAACTCTTTACTGTCCTACAATCTTCAAAATATCTTTTGTTCTTCAGCATTTTTTCCTACTATGGGAGTCAATGGTGGCCAAGAACTGTTTGGTTACAAGCATCCTTCCAAATATCTTTCTGTGTATTCAACAAAACAAAACATTTATAGAGATTTGAAGAAACTAAATGAAGACCGAATTTCATTTTTGCGTGGACTGCTCCTTGAAGTGATCCTATTTAAAAAATAGGCATTATAAAATTGTGTTATATTCTTCATTTGAAAAATCAGATAATCTGTTATCTCTGCATGATTAAAAGGACAGCAAGGAAATATTGACCTTTTACACAGAAGTTGACAAGGTTAATGTCACACACGTGCTTTCATTTGATGAACAAAATAGTGCGGACTCATCATTTAGAGAATGTTTATGATGAAAAATGAAATGTATATCTTGCTAGGTTGCAGTTTTAGTCAAAATCAACAAAAGGGCTTGAGCACTTAACACTGCACGATTCCACTAGTTCGAAAAATTGTCCTTTTGATTTAAGTCTGTACTTGACATGTTGTACATAACTTTAATGGTGCAGAGCGGAGGGCAAACCTCACTCATGCCTTCATTATTAGACTGCTGTCTGTTTTATGAGTTGAGTTTATAGAGCGGGGCCTGTGTCGACCTTGAATTTCACCCTCCAATCCATCTACAGGTACTAGAAAAGCTCAGGTCTGGCCTGAAAGTAATGAATGCATTGAGTAATCTGCAGCTGACCTGCAGCATTACAAGTGGTTATATTTTATTCCCCCGCTGTGCGGTCGAGGTCGGGTTTATTTATACATTAATTACGGACGGTTGAAACGCTACAAAATTAAATTCGGTCCAGCAGCCCTGCAAAAGCTGAGCTGTAAAACAAGCAAGTCTGTAAAACAGATGAAATTATCCCGGGAGGAAACGGTTGCGTAAAACAAGTTGGTGGTTGAAGAGAGGAATGATCTTAAAATATCACAAGATTATTGATCAACATCATTCTAGTTTGTCAGGCATAAATCCTGATTTATTTCGTTGTTTAAGGTCAAATCTTTTCTTATATCCGGAGAGGAAAAGGCAAGCCTATTTTCTATTTCCACCCCAGCGTATTTATTGGAATGTCTTGAGAACAGCGAATAACCTTGAGTTCAGAGGACAGATTTGACCACTTCCAAAAATATTTTTGAGTTTGTCAGCAGAAGAGAATATTAATCGTACTCTTGATAAAAACGCCGCTTCCTAGACAAAACCTTCAACGCCCGGGACGCTTGCGAATGATCCAGATTGCAATAAAGATCAACAACGGTGGAGAGGTTTGTTAGGTTGCATCACTCTGTAAATAACCTCAGTGGCTTCTCACGCTGAGCTAGTTTTGCAAGCACAGTGTTGATGGATCTCTGGGGTGTTTACCAAGAATGTGTCCTAAAGAGGTTCGAAGGGACGTTTATCTGAATAGCTCAGATGTGATGTTTTAATCTGCTCTAATACTCCAATGTGTTTGTGTTTACGTGCATGTCTGGCTTTTTGACGGCACAATTGTTTGTATTATGTATGTTGGTTAAAAACATTTGAGTAACACTTCAAACAAAGTTAAGCACTTGATACAGGGTTGTTATTTAAAATAAAGACATAATAAAAGAGCTCAATTATTTTGATAATGGTTATAATTAATTTAGCATTTGAATGTTAAAAAATATTCAATGGGACAAATATATATATATTTTTTAAGGGCGTCAGACCTGTCTTGTACCATATTAATGGAAAGTGCCTATATAACAGTTTAACCTGTTTAGTAGCACCCACTTTTGAACAAAAACTCCCAACATACCCAAACTGAAATGATTGCGGTTCAACCCTTTGGACATCTCCAAAAAAGACGCTTTGTCGCCGCTTGTCCAACAATCAGATTTAAAGTTAAAAAGCAAACATTTACTGTTGGAGACCTCAAATTTACAAGAAGGTGATAGTATGTTTTTTTGGAAAAATATATAATGCTGTCAAGGCCAAGAAAATACTTTATTATTTGAAGTCGGCAAGAAATAATACTTGCTATCCGCAGGGTCTTTATTAGATTCGTATATATTCTGCATTTAACGCATCGTGGTTTGGGTTTATGTAATGTATTATTATTTGAAGTGTGACCTTTCTCTCAGTACACTCCTTGACTCACCTTTAGGCACAGCGTAGAAATGTTTTAGAGAAGAAGTCTCCATTAATAAGCAGAACATGGCCCACTTGTTTCAAACAACCATGAAATTGTGTGGAGCCAGATAAGACCTGCATAGACACGTCCTATACTGTACAGCTCTTCATATACCCTCTCCTCTTCATTTCTGCATTTCTGAACCATGCCAACACACACACACACACTATGTTTTGGGGCACAATTGTCAGAGCTTATTAGTATGGAAACTAAAGCGAACAACATGCTATGTCTTGCGAATGTGCTTTCATAAGGCTCTGTCTGTGGTATATGTGCAAGTCATTATTCATTTTCTCGATTACAGCGTACATGCAATTACTCCCATGGATCTCCGCCTTGTCTTGGACAGAGTTCATAGCCACGGTTGCTCATCACAAAATGAATTAATATAAATTCAACCCAATGTGTAGTTAAATATATCCCATACAAAATGCTTAGATCAAAATAAAAATGCTTCATGCGATTAAGTGCAGAGGTTTGACCAACACTCTGAGCCGGGATCTGAACAGCTGTGCCATTGGGTTTTCACCAGAAGAATCTGATTTAAACCAGGCTCTATAGATGTATATAGTATACTTACTGTTTGTATAGAAAATAAGCTGTCACAATGCGTAGCTATGTATGGATATGTGTTGCTATGTGCTTGCTGAGATGTTCAATGCGGTTGAACGGTGGTACACAATGTTTAATCGATTGTGTTTCATGCTGTTGAAAACATTGCACATAAAGCAAGTATTAGGCTTTTTGTGTTTGATCACTTTCTCCGTGCTTGAGTTCAAACAAATCCACATTTGCAGCTGACGTCAGAAAACTGGAAAGTCAAACTTTGATTCAATTACATTTTCAGATGGTTTGCATTTTGCTCAAAAACAGCTTGTTTAAGTTATGCTTTGTTGACATCATTGTTAGGCCATCATATGAAGAATTAAACAAAGTATTTAGCAGGCTAGTAAATTGTTTATTTATTTATTTTCATTGTAAAGTAAATTCAAAACCTCCAAAGCTGATACTTACACAGTCCAGTAATTCTGCACTGCTGTTGGCAACCAGGTGACATCATCATCATCATCATCATCATCATCCTGAAGTTTGGTGTTGCACATCAGCTCACCTTCCCTGGTCTTCCTGTTAGATTCCAGTGATCTCTGCAGAAGCAAGTCAGGGTTTGGCCCATGGCACTGCCCCTATGACCCGCCTTCAGGTGAAGTATAGACAAAGTAAATAAAGCCAATCCAAAGTTGAAGCCACACAAAGACTGATGCAAACTTAATATTTCAGCAATTCAATTCCCATAGTGCAGTTATCTCTAAAGCACGATTTGCCAAGTCAGAATAGTTTGCACGCAAGCCAGTTTTCCGCTAGAACCGCTTGTGTTGCTGTTCTGTAAATCACAAATGCAGGTGTGACCGAGAATGTAGTTATTTATAGTCATGAGGCACATTCACTGTTGACCGCTTAATACAGTATATTGAATAAATTGATTGGAATCTGTCTTTGTCTGTCATGTGGGTTTATTTTGTGTGATGTCATTGAGGCGCCATTTTGGAGGTATCCTTGCATTGAGCAGTGAACTGAAAGTATAGGGAGCGGGACAGCAAAGATCAATTGAATCGTCATACTGGAGAAACGGAAGGAAACCAAGTAGATAAGAAAAACAAGATAATCTCTGCAAACACTTTAGGAAGCGTAATTTTTACTATTTATAATTAATAAACAACACTGATCCATACTACCTGACCACAAACAGTCGAGGTCAGCCAGCATTACTGCCTCCAACATCGTGTTTGTATATTACTATCTTGTTTACGGTATAAAAGCTTATAATTACTTATGCTTGTAATTTCCTGATTTGTAAGTCTCTATAAACTTGAACCTGCTTGTTCAACATTTTCCAAATTGAATGTATCTGATAACAATGAGATAATCAAAAACACCTTTATGAAAATGCCATTGTACATACTTTATTATTAAATGTGACGAGCATGATAAACCATCAACATACTTTCTTCCAAGTGGGAAACCTAAAATATCTTTTCTATCCATTTCTATCGTGTGATTTACCATTGCAGACCTTTACACAACAAGAACGTACCATTTTAATCATTGAAATGAAGCAAAGGAAAAAGACAACTCTCCAACTGCTGAACACCTCTGCTTTGATACCCTTCAAATGGCGGCGATACCCACAATGCACTTTGATACTCATAAGTGTGACATCACCTGACAAAGACCGATTGTTGATATTGATACTAGCACAGTGCACTAGAGAGTGCACACGATGTAAGAAATACATAACCACTGTACTTAAGTTAAGCGTGACAACCTGCCCTGGCCTCCTCCTATATCTTTAAAGGGATAGCTCGCCCAAAAATGGAAATTCTGTCATCATTTACTCACCCTCACATGCATGACTTTCTGATATTTAGAAAAATGTGGCCCCCGTTCTTTTTGTGTCTATACAGCAGAAGTGAATGGGTGCCGTCACTTTCTTCAAAATATCTTCTTTTGTATTCTTTAGACAGATAAAGGTCTGAAATGACGAGAGGGTTAGTAAATGATGAGAGAATTGTCATTTTTGGGTGAACTATCACTTTAAAGGTCAAGTCAGTGAAATCTAGCAGGAGGGTTACGGATTTCCCTACGACGTCTGAAAGGACATGGCGAATAACATGCTTTGTATATTATATTGCATTTCTGCCAATAGATCATCGCAAAAATTACACTGGACCTTTAACTAATGCAGAGTGTCCTCAGGCAACACAGCTGGCTTACTGGATGGACCTCAACACTGAACCTTGAAGATGATCTCTTTTAAATTCCCTGACTCATATTTAAGACAAGAACCCACACGTAACCCTGCTGTTAGTGACGTTATCCCGTGACGTGATCCACCAGCTTCTAGCCTCACGCAGAGAATGTGGCCGAGTCCTGATCTATGTAAATATGTTTCCAGCGTCATTGTTGGTATTTCCCCTTCTGTTACCTATCTGCCGAATGTCTTTCATGGCATTGTTTCCACATTTTTTCAATATACAGGAGTTCAACCTCTTCTGGATAAATGAGCGTAGAAACTAATGATAGCGTTCATGCATCAAAGACTCATTTTGCATTTGGCCTATGTACTGTTGGTTTTAGAAGGATTCCTTATTCACAACCAACCATACGTGAAACTAAATCTGATATTTAATTTGGTTTGTGTGTGTTGTGCATAGATTGGTTGATCTTTGTAACGGGTCATTGGAGGTTTGCAACCGTGTAAGTTACAAGGGTGTGATGGTATTTTTCATCTAAAGGGATGGTGGTTAAAGGGTAGATCTAGGATTACTTTAAACCTGTTTTTGTGCATGCAATAGAAAGAAAAAAAACTGTTAAATAACTGTTGGTCTTTCTCCCTCATCTGCAGAAAGGTTGCATTGGGGTTCAATGGTTGACATGAACAAAACTTAAATAATATTTGAAGAGTTTGGTTCCACAATATGAGAACTCATTCATGTTTTTTTACTGTGCATTTCAATTAATATCAAATAATTAATATCATAATTAATTCAATTGATATCAAACTGCAGTTAGTTGTTTTTGATTTAATCCATGATAACAAAATGAAAATACAGCTAACTAACACAATAAAACGCAACAAAAACAAGGTATCATAATAAAAAACATGATTTATGAAAATTCTTAAAAATGTAGTTTTTTTGTCTTAATTTATTTAGCAATTCATTGTTAATTTTACATTTTTCTAATTCAATCGCTTTTTGTATTATTATTTATGATTCTATGATTTTGATTTGGTTATTTCCAGTGTTGTGGGTAAAAGAATGAGAAAGTAATATACTGTATTCCTAAAGTGAAATTTCACCCAAAAAATCATTTTTTAACCTCACCTTGTTCAAAAACTGTATATGACTCTTCGGTGGAACACAAAGAAGATATTTTGAGAAATGTTTTGTGTCCACAGTGTAAGTCACAGTGTTGTTTGGTTATCAATATTATTTTGTATTCTGTCATACAAATCATTGTTTGGTGAACTATCCCTTTAAGACATTTAATTGGTGACTTTCAAAGACAAATCTTTTTTCACAGCAGTTGTTGTAATGTGCGATTTACCCTGGTGCCGACTTTGGTCAGAGCTTTTCACTAAATAATCTTGTCGTAATGCCTCTTGAGAAAATGAAGGGAAAACTGCTTGTGCTCTACTATGCAGTGAGAAACAAACCCCAGCGATAAACTAAAGGGCCGAACAGAAGTTAGTATAAAGACGTGAGAAGGATTATTCTAAGCCTTTAGTTAAGGACTGGATTTTATTTATTTCTTCCTTGTGTTTTTCTCATGCTGAAAGTTCCCAGAACGGATTTACAGCAAAGATAAGGTATTTCCCTGCTTCAAAACTAATCTTCCCTGTTTAATTTTAGTGGCGGCGTTTTCTTTTAGGAGATACTGTAAAGGAAGTAAAGGAAGGAAGCTGTACTGTGGCTCGGTGGTTAGAGGAGAGCGCTAGCAATGCCAAGGTCATGGGTTCGATCCAAGGGAATTGCACATAGTCAGAAACAAATGTATAATGTAATGCAGGGGTTCTCAAAGTTTACATCAAAGGTCCGAATCTGAATTCTTGTCAACGTCAAAGGTCCAGTACAATTGTTATTACAAAACTTGCTTTTAATAAACGTTTAAAACAACTTTACATAAATAAAAAAACTAATCAATTATTTGGAAAAACTGATAATTCTTAAATCATGTTTTTATTGTGTCAGTTAGCTGTATTTTGTTAAACGCGTCTCTTTTGATTTATTTTCAGTTGGCAGAAAGCTTTTTGAGCTTATGACACGCGATAGGCAGCTTGAGTAGTGTTTACCGATATCTTTAAGTAAAGCACGTAGATAAAATGTAGATATTATTACTTAATCAAAAGAATCCAACTGCAGTTTCATTCATATTAATTTGAATGCACAATAAAAACATTGTTTTTGAACATTTATTTTTTTCAAGTCAACTCCTGATTTGCTAATCATCATATTCATGGTGTCATCTAGTCGTCCTTGCGTTTACTTTCTTAACTGTAACATACAGCGCTGCATTCGTATACAACAAAATGCAAAAAGCTCCTCTTCTGCTTATGAAATAGTACTTCAATGTAACTTTTATCGAATCATGCAGCACAAATGTCCGTCTGGGCAACAAACTATGCAAATATTTACAGACAAACTACATACAATTTCATATGCCCAGGCAGTCTGTTTTGGAAACGCCGTTTTGTTCAGTCGTTTGAATGTGCTTCTGTTTTCTGCCTGTCGCTGCGCAGATAGACCAAGATAATGACGAGCTGAGTCAGCGAAGCAAAACCACACGCTTGCAACATTTTATCTACGCGCTTTACTTAAAGATAACGGTAAACACTACTAAAGCGCAAAACGCTCTCTGCCAACTGAAAATAAATCAAAAGAGGCGCGTTTAACAGCACTAAACACTTTTTTACGTGACTGGTCCCCTACACTGGTTTGTGCGGTTGGTGGGTCCAGAACGAATTCCCTCCCGGTTCGAATCCGGACTTTGAAATGTAAATGTTAGTTATGTAATAGTCATCTTGGCCAGAGATAAATTTCTCACCTTTAATTTCTAAAGATAATAATATCATATCTTAAGTGAAACCGAAAAGGCTGCAAAAGAAAATGTGGTGTTAGTAGTACCTGTAATTTTCTCATTATTACATAATGGTTATGACTGTAGTCGGAGCAGATTTGGATATGCAGCGCTGATGTTATTCATTCATGCAGCAGTAATGTAATTTAACACTCTTGAACAGATGGTGACCCGTGACTGTAGCGACGATGAGCCGGAAAACGTCACTGGCAACCACCGCCAACAATTTCCTGTGCCGACTGGTAAAATCATCATGTGACTTCAATACCCAGCAGTTTATTTCACATTTAATGCCTGCTGGATGAATTAATTCATTATTTCATATTATAAAAGGCAGATGACCTTTCAACCTAAAGTTTGCCAATTTCTGACCTGTGTTTTTTCTTTGTGTTTATGTTTACACGGAAAGAGATCTCCTGTCTCTGTTATTTCTTATAGACATCATCAATATTTAAAGAGAAGATAGAAGCTTAAGTTGGACTTTCAGAAGAGATGTCAATGTCTCAAACTGAGCTCCGATTAGTCAAGCCTGCTATTAAGATCTCAATGTGAACTCAAACATTTCTCATCAATTTATCCAATTTCTTTTCATTTGACACCACCATACAGTCATCTATTTGTCTAGTTACCAGTTTGATGTCCCAGAAATGCTAACATTTTCCATATAGTTTTAGACATGTGTACTGGTGGTTTGGAACAACTTGAGGGTGAGTCAATAAAGAATTTTCATTTTCGGGTGGAGTGTCCCTTTAAATGAAACACAGGTTTATGATCCTTATTGGTCCTGGAACAACATTCCTTACAGCCAATCAGATCATTTTACTATGAAACGCTATGATTAATGCTACGGTTAGACTGTAGATTCTAGGCCCATTGAGGGATTTCAGCCGAAACCCAAACAAACTTCTTATGACCTTGTAGACTCTTTGTTAATCTAAGATACATATAATGCCACACTACGCTTCATAAAGCTGCAATATAGTCATACAAAAGAAGCGCACATGGCTTTGGTGATTAAAGCAAACGAAATCTGAAAAGCATTCAATAAACTGGCTTTAGATAAAACAATGTGCCATTTGCATGATGATCCATTGGACTGTGCCAGTGCTCAAAGGTTTTGCTTTCAATAGAACGCGAAAACGGCAGTAATCCCATAGATTTATAACCTGTTGTTGTCATGGCAAATCTCCAAGCCACAGCTGAAAAGAACATTTGAGACGATATTTTTTAGTTTCACTCTTGAGTTTATGTTAAGCGGACACTCAATCTGCTATAAAGTGTTTCCTCACTAGAAGTGAAAGAATGGCCAGGGAATGAAGGTGATGTCATGCTTCCATTGTCGCGCTCTTGGTTGTGGATTGTGTTTGGGGAGAAAAACTCTTTAATCCTTCATTTGACACCAGGTAGGCCTGCCTTCACTGTCTCTGAGAACTCCATCATCAATACAGTGTTTGGTCATGTCTAAGTTTACAAAAGAATCCACTGACCCACTTACGATTCTTTGAAGTGTTAGTTTGGTAAACGTGAACTAGACAATGTATTTTATATTTAATTTATATTCATTTATATTAAAACTACTCGGCCGTTTTTGATTCATTGCGGAGATCTACTTGAATTATATATCGTTTCTTTATGTTTTTGCCGTTGAAACATCTACAGTGTTAGTTCACCCAAAAATTTAAATTCTGTCGTCATTCACTCCCTCTCTGGTCATTTGTGTTCTGTGAAAGAAAGTCATGCAGGCTTGAAAAGATTTATTTAAAAGAATGTTGTTAATTGGCCCCCCTTCACTTGAATTGGTTTTGTGTCCATACAATAGAAGTGAATGGAGTCGAGTGCTGTTTGGTTACCAACTTTCTTCAAAATATCTTCTTTTGTGTTCTGCAGAAGATAGAAAGTCATAACGGTCGAAGAGGGTATGTAAATTATGACAATATTTTTTTTTTGGGTGAACTATCACTTTAAGCCAGTTTTCCTGATTCTTAATTTGATGTTAACTGGATCATTTGTGACAGTTTTTACGTTTTAAGTTTCTTGTTTGTCCTGAGCTATTAAGCTCGCCTCTGATTTTCAGAATTATTCTTTAGGTCCTGCACAATGTTGCTTTTTCAGCATCTTCTGCATATTTGTCCCATGTTCACCAGTGAGTCTTGATATTTCTTAGTGTAAAAATATGAATCTTAAAATCATGCAGAGTTATAAACAACTATTACAAATGAAACAAACATTCGCTGATGCTCAAGAAGTCAAGACCTTACACCTAAAGTCAGATTTATGTAAACTTTTGGACTGGCTGACAGGCTTAAATTGTTATCATTTTGTTTAATTTGCTTTCTTGATTTAGTAAAGACCTCCAAAAACATACACTTCAATTACCTCTAATCTCAGCCATGCTGATTTAGAGCACTGTCCTACTCTTATGCTGGATTCACATGAACGGTGAAATTGCAGCGAAAAGATCAAATCATTTTATCTTCAGCTGGATGGATTTTGGATGCACGAGTACCACCTGCGCACCGCGTTTTACCGCTTACCGCATGTTTCACTTAGAAAATTAACTGGACAAATGCGATTGCGGCGTACCGTGTGAATCCACCATTACTCAAGTGATATTTCATTATAATGTAGTGAAGTAAAATTTTTCGATGTAAACACACTCACATTAAATACAGATATTTAAAAATGTGAAACTACCTGTTTTTCCAGAAGACAAAATAATAGCAATAGGCTAGTTGCACAAGATGGCGTCGGTGAGCTTTTGTGACGCTAGAGTCTGCAGATTCATTTCCGGGGTTTTTTTTGCTTAGCGAAGTGCTCAGCAATGTAAAGAGGATCTGTCATATCACTTATATATTACTTTCTTCTGTTTATCTAAAAAAAACCATATATTTCCTGGCCAAAAATCCTCCTTTTCCCATGCAGAGTTATACGACCGGGAATCACTCTGCCGACTCTGGCGTCCCAAAAAGCTCACCGGTGCCATCTTGTGCAACTAGCGAATTTAGACTATTTATAATTTTCTTTGGTCTACACGTGACTTTAAATGTATTGTGTTGACTTCTTGAGGATCATGGATGGTTATCTCAAATTTTCTTACATTTTCAACGTTTTCCAGATTCTTATCACTGGTCTTTTATGTAGTTGCTGAATAACATATTTTAAAATTATTATGATCAAAAAACACGCATTGCATCTGAACAGGATTACTTTTTTACAGGGCCGCCGTTCATCCTAAAATATATATAGAAATCTATAGAAAAATTTTGAAACTGATAATCATTCACAGAGCCGGTGTTTTCTTTTGTTTTAAAATGAATACATAACCATTGTTAAGGATGTAAACAAAACGTGGGGTGTGTCTACCATCAGTTTTGAAATTCCTTTTCAAAGATAGTAATGGAGAAGCATTTTGACATGCTCATGAGAAAACCATCGGCATAGATTTGTTGTAAACATACATCCAGAAAATCTTTTCTCTGCAGGGTGTTTTTTCAGCAGAGTGTAGGTACGTGAAATTAAAGGTCCTTGTGAGGTTTGGTGGGTTAACCTCTGATTAATTGCTTCTGTGTAACTCAGTCAGTTGTGGTGGAAGTGAGCTACTGTAATTTTGCAGCTGCTGTCTTTAGCATGACCAATACGATACACAATCCAACTGGCCTTCCAACCTCATTCCAGAGCGTTCAAAATAGTTTCTCTCTCTCTCTCTCTCTCTCTCTCTCTCTCTCTCTCTCTCTCTCGTGAACTGGGATTGTTGATACTGTGGCTCTTCACATTTAAAATCCATCAGAAATGACATTACACATATGTCCTGTTGATAGGCGCACACAACTCTAGGGTTTAATCCTAGGAACACGAAAAACGTCAGGTCACCAAGACCTGGCAAGGGTCCTTTTGATTTGTTCTTGAAGGAATTGAACAGGTTCAACAGTGTAATTGGAATTGATTGTCCGTACCCACCCTTAACCTAGAGATATGTGGCCAGAGGTTACACAGCCATGCAGGGCAGGCTGTGTAACCTCTGGGCATGTAGGAGGACATTACCCATGGATGTCTTGGAGGAGAGCCAGACCCTGACCAATAAACCGGAGTATGAGGAACTCGGCTCGGCCCCACGACGTGGCAATGCATGCTCCAGAGCCTAGGGAAGTATTTGTGAGATTCCTCAGTTATATTTTCATAGCTAAATTATGTATTTATCTCCCTCTGTGGTAAGTCAAATATACGCATGAAACACATTTTGGCCAAACGTCGTTTGGGAGAGGAAGAGAAAGAAAGAGAAAAATAAGGTTGTGAGATGATCAGGAAAATGATTCCCAGTGACATAAAAAAGTTACACTTCCTATTTTTTTCATGAAATATTGCAGCGCTTATTGTAAATAGCTATCCAGTGTGGGTCATTTTCTTAACAAAAGTTATTGTGCTCTCACAAATGATGTTTAATTAACAAAGTTCGGGAGGAGCCGTAGCATATAATCAGCCGGCTGGTCCACAATCAGCAATCACCGCACATACACAATCAGCCATAGCTCATAAATAGAGAAACCATCTTACCTGCTCGATCTCCTAAGATTAAGCATCCCTCCTCCACCCCGGCTCCTCTCCCAAACTCATTTTCTTGCAAGAGCCCCGGGGGGTGTGCTCTGGGCTCAAACCGGTTCCGAGCTCGGCGCACTCACCCTGACCAAGGTGTAGTGTTTCGGGTTCGGATAGATCTGGCGAGCTCGGAGCCCGCATCCCGGACAGCACGCCAAAAACGCATAACCTTCATAACCAAGCTCTTGCTTTATTATCCCTATCAACATCACTGTTATCTGCGCAGGTGAACTCGTGAATCTTCAGTTAAAATCGGACAATTAACTTCCACCCTCTAGTGACAATCCATTTTAAATGATGTAAATTAAACACACGTTTTTCTCATGTGGAGTTTCTATCAGAAATGCGTCAGAATACTTAAGTAAAAACGTGCACAGCTGTCCAAATTTCGATTCAAATCAAAACTTTAAATGAAAGTTTTTTATATTAAATATGTAGGAATGTAACAATATTATCGATATTGTTTTATCGCAATAGCAAATTGTCTCAAAATTATTGTGGTCACATGGTCTTCCGGGCCTAACATAGAAAATGTTAGAATTTTTTTATGTTATCTGTCAAGGTCTATCCGGTGCATTTATTTGATCTTATAAAAGGGATTTTTGGGTCATTTGACCCATCTTATACTTTGGGGGTATTCTAATGGCACGTTTCCAAGTCATCATTTGTCATTTTAAATATAGCATCAAGCATCGCACAGTGGAATTTACACCGAGGTATTATCGTACAGTGAGATTTAGATTTTGTTTCATTCCTATAAATATGCTATGTTTTCACAAGTATGTTTTGTCTACAAATGATTTCAACTTTATAAGCATAAGCATTTAGATTAAATTGATTTTAAAGATACATTTCAGTCAAGAGTTGCTAAGCAGATTCTTTGGAAGAGCTTAAGGGAGGAGGGTTGTGATTCGATCATAGAACGTCACAACACTGTAAGTAAAGTGACAAAACACAATTCACTGCAATCACATTATTTTGTTACATAAAAGGGTTTAACCCTGCATCGCATCCGGTCGAGCCGACGCTCTCGGTTGCCTCGAGTGACAATAGTCCTCTGCAAAAGGAGGTCGTAGGTGACCGAATTGATTTCACACTCATCTCCCGCTTTGATAAGCAACTTTGTCTGACGTTCCGTGCTGTTAGCGACTGTCCGTGCAGATGGCTCACTCTGCGCTGATATGCTTTAGTTCTTCACTAAGTAAGACGTGAGGACGACAGGTCTTTTGAAGTCGCTCATTGAGTATTCCCGGCAGATTATTCTACACTCAGCCTGATTAAAAAGGGTCTGTGTGAAGAAGCTGCGAGTTCAAACCCAAGAAAACTGAACTGTTGAACTTCCTACCTCGCCGTGCTCTTTGTGCGTGTTCGTTCTTTTGTGCGCCTGCCGACGATCGAATACTTGAGGTTGGACTTTTGTTGAACTTTTCTCATTAAAGTGTCCAAGCCCCTCATGTCCCCAACCCTTACATGTGCTTAACCTGTCTTCACACGTCCACACACCCACACAACATCCAACATCCTGCCAGTGTCAAAGATGAATTTCTGTTCAAGTAATAAACAATAAAGTAAACTAACTAGCTAACTAACTAAACTAACTCCCAAAACCGATTCAATGAAAACACATATTGACATATGCTTTCGTTGGGAGGACGTGTAACTGAATTGTACAGTATAGCGTCAGTGTTGCCAAATTTTTTCAATGGAAAGTAGCTCAAGCCTGCCTGAATAGTCGCTAAATGTCGCCAGATGACGTGACGTGCTAGTTTGCATATCAGTGACGTCATCACGTTATATCTGACAAAGTCGCCATGTTGGCAACACAATATACAGTACATTCATATTATCAAAACAGTAGTTGCACAATTAATTAAAAATGTATAAAGAATGCAATAAATAAATGAATTTAAAGGGGATGTGCAATGGTGTTTCATCTTTACAATGTTAAATGTGCCGTCTTCTCATGCGTGAAATGGTCAACGTAAGAACGTCACACAGATTTGGAATGACATGAGGGTGAATACATAATGAAAGACTTTTTATTTTTGGGTGAACTGTCCCTTTAAAGCATCATTATCATATTATATAGCTACTGTATGCATATTCTTCAATATTGTGCAGCTCTACTAAACCATATACAGTACTGTATTTACAGTAGCAAACAATTCCGTTTTCCATGAATAAGCTTGTTTAAATGGTTCATGTAAAAGATAACCTTGTTTTTTTAAACAAGTCCCAGTTCCCAAACTAAAAGTCCCTTGTAATCAATATGACTTTCTCTTAAACACACTTTGCTTGCAAAGTAAGAAGTAACAGTATCTCATTTATCTCAGCCCGAGATAAGACGTAATGTGGATTTCGAAGCGTAATTCTCATGAATAATGAGGACTGTTAAAATATTTGGATTTCATGTAGAGGTCGAACACCTGGAGGCAATTATTTAACCTCCAAATGAGGCATCCTGCAGCAGCTGTTTCCTGGGACCTTTGCCCATTTACTGGATGGAAGGATTGAGCTCGTCTTTAAGACGTTTGGCTCGCAATCTAGCGCACTGCCATCTCTTAGAATCACGTTCCAGTGACAAAAATGATACGGTGCACTCTTAACCCCAGAGAATGCTCTTAAATAGCTTGGCATTGTTGAGGATGTTTTAGCGTAATTACCATGACAAGCAAATATTGCTTTGTGTGATCAGTAATTTTCCCCACGATTAATGCACGACGATGAAGCGGCAGTCGGTTTTTAGGGATGGATCAGGTCTCCTTTTAAAAGGATGGATTGGAAACACATGCAGACGAGACCCCTGGTAAAATATAGCGACTGGACAAGGAGACAAATGTTCGGTTTTGACAGCTCATTTGTTAAATAGTTGGCATGTGGCCCGTGCTACTATCTGCATGTCTCACGGAGCACATCAGCTCTGAAATCCTGCGTAACATCATGTCTAATCTTCCTTGTAGAACTGTCTGATAAGCTGATTGATGCGATTTCCCCGGTGTGTTTTACCCTGTATGTGTGCGCAGATAGGATGAGCTGAGCTGCAGGGAATTATGGGATGGGTGGTGGTGCACAGCAGGCAAAGCATCTGAAAGTTAGGTAATGCTGAACTTTATCTAGATAATTGTGGTGAATCTACTAACTGTACATAGACGTAATCTTTAGAATGTTTCACCTTTTCTTTTTACAATATGAGAATCAATTATGCTACACAGTAAAAAATTATTTGTTGCAAAGCATTTTTGTCTAGTACAAATCAAAAAAATGTTGTATTGTTTTACGAAAGAATATATAAGAATTCGGGAAGATTATGTTTAAAACAAACTAACTGCCAATGGGGCGAGAATATAAACTTTTTCTCACCCCATTAGCCGATGGGGTCACTTTTCTTGGACAGTATTAGATTCTTATTGTAACGGCGTTCAATAAAAGGAAGGAAGGAGGCGGGAACCGGCGAACATAAAACAACTTGTAATAAAATAAACAAACAACAAACTAAAAGTAAAATGCCAGCAGCTCAAAAACACACTATAAACTCCAGGTCTGGTCCTCTCTCGTCGTACCCTCCTGTCGCTCGTCCCTTTATACGTTTTTGTAACAATTGTGATCTAATTCCCATCCCGTTGACCTTTGTGTTAAAGCGTTAACTTAAGCCTTATTTAAGTTTTATGTGTAGATGCCGTTTAGGTCGAAATATTATCAGATTTAATTTAGATTTCAAATGCAGTGTGCATGTTTTATTGTGTTTACAAATGAAGAGTTTGCTTCCAAAATGAGAACTACGTTTCAGTCCAATTCATATCAATCAAACGGCAGTTGGTTTGTTTTGATTTGAGCCATAATAACAACTCATACAGCTAACTAACACTATAAAACATGTTCATATTATAAAAATATATTTATACAATTAACATATAAAAAATCTCATTTTGGTATAAAAAAACTATTTAAATATTAATATACGGGATTTTGAAGAATGTCGATAGCCAAACAACATTGGCCCCTATTGACTTCCATTGTAGGGACACAAAACCACAGAGACCCTGTAAATATAGTTTGTATTATTCCAGCTGTATTTTTGGTTTGACTACTATATATGGAAAGCATTCATAGACCATACTGAAGACCAGACATTATGGGTCCATACCCAAAGCGTCAGGCCTCTGGCATTTTTGGCGTTACTGAGCGGATTTCTTCCATGCCAGCGGACACATAGGGTCACGGTTCCACCTCACCCAAACTTGTAATTGGGATCCATTGTGTTTCATAAAACACTTTCATTAAGCACCATGTGCTTGAATGCATTATGGATTGAAAAGAGCACATGTAATATGTGTATTGCCCCATTTAGACTCTCAAATACTCGTGACAGTTCCGAAATGACGACAACTTTTTTGCACCTTCAGGAAATTAAGTTGAGACCGCAACGCGTTCCGCCTTGCTCCGAAATGAGAACGATCGCACCAAGCCAAATCCCTTTCATTTACATGTTTTCTGCTTGCCACATTCCTGCGAGTCAATGAATTAAAATTGTGCGAGATCATAAATTGCTCTTGCATGCTTTTGTCTGGATAGCATATTAATGTGGTCGGTTATGTGGGCTTATTACTTTCTTTGTTTTTTGTTTTCCAGTAACAGCAGAAGTTTTAAGTCAGGAATGAATATACAATAAATAGCATGTCTGTGTAACCTTTGAGCTCATTCGGCCTGAGCGTCACCGTAAGGCCCTCGGATAAGATTCCTTCACATCAACACCCTGACCACCGTAAGCAATGACACGGGACCCTCCTCCATACATAATAAAACAATTAAGTTGTTCGTAGAAGAACGGACAGAACGTTTTGTTGACCTGAGGATTGGTCCCCTGTGAGCAGCTCGATGGTTGTCGCTCCCCCCGCAGCAGAGCTGGACAGCTGGAGGTGCTGGCGGAAGCAGGCTTCGTGCTGTGTGTTTGGCCATCTGGAAAAGGAGTAGGATTCCAGGGCTGATGGTGAGGTGAAGAAAAGTGCTTTTCCTTCTGCTCGGCAGCGTCGTGATTTGTGTTACGCCATTTGCGAAAAGGACCTGTACTTTCTCTTGAAGGCTATTCTGACATTTCTCACATCCTATCGCCTGTCCGAGGCATTTACAAGAGCCCAAGGAGAGATTTTCGACGCTGCAATGCTTTTAGACATCAAGTTTAAGGGCTATAGTTTTTAACACGACCTCTTTAACCTTGTTTAAAAAATGTCTGCGGCGCAGTGCTTATTTAAAAGGGTCATATCACGAGGAGACAATTTTGACTTGATCTTTGAATAAAAAAGATGCATAAAAAAATCAAATACAGCTTTTTATTCTAATACTACTTGGGATTAAATGGACTCTATTTTAGTTTACAAATAAAGTATAGTTTTAAGTATAATAGTACACAGCAACTTCATTTGTACTGCAACTATACTACAGTGACAGTAGCTGGGTTTTCATCCAAACGTGATGCGAATGCAAAAAAGACCAATGTGAAATCTCCGCTTGGCGTCGGGTGGTTCTTCGCCTCCACGTGGTGCATTAAAATCCATTTAATGGATTATTCAATTTATACCGTGATCACTTGCCAAATTCAAGCTTTTATTGATGTTTACAGTGTCATTTTATATCAAAAAGGTGAAAATAACATTTATTATTTTGTACAGTTAGCATGTCAAACGGATTGGAGCTACCCGTGCGTTAAAGGGTTTTAATGCACACCTTCCAGCCAATCAGAATTGAGTATTCAAACAGACGATGGTGTAAATAGAATTATATGTTAGTTTCGCCCTGTTAAACTGAAGTCTGAAGAAGTAATTTACCCATTCAGCTAAATCTATGTGTGCAATGTTGGTTTTAATGTGCACCCTGTTTCATTACGGTGAAAGAAATCGAAGTATAGCCTGTAATTATACAGCAGTATGCATTCTCAAATCCTTCCTACTGTCATTCTGTTGAGCAATAAAACAGAAATTGCATCGAGTCTGATGACTGCATACGTGCGGGGATGGGACAGGAGCTTACTTAAAGACCCCCGTCTTGTGTTATTGTGATACATGGCTGGTCTTGGTTCTGTCTGTGTACAAGGTGTTTTGGAAAGCTGAGACGGCGGGCTCTCAGCACTCAGTAGTACATGGCGAGTGATGGGGCCGAGCAGAATGAGCTTTAAGTGTGTGAAAACGAGGGCTTGATAACAGGTTTTGGGATCATTTCCATCAAGTCTGTTTGTTTTTAAAGCATTGTTGCTAAGCACTACAAGCTAACGTTAAACATGGCAGCAATGTAGATACACACAGGCCGTAATGCTTAAGGCATGTACGCTTACTCTGATGTGTTTTCGTGATAGTGGATGCGAAGAAATATGTGGATAAGTAAATGATTCTGTGTTGGTTTGGCTCATTTCACCCCGGAAGAAAGAAACGGGTTGATTTTGTTATTGTAACCTGATTCACAGGTATCCCCTACTGAGTGTGTATAGAGCAGTGAACACTACATAGGGGGATAGAACAGCTAGTCAGGACTCAAATAACAATAGATGCCATTTTGCAAAAAGTATGTTCATGTTTGTAGGGAGCGGTGAACACTACAAAGGTACCCTATGTAGTGTGCACAGCCATAGACATACATAGATGCCATTGTTGATGTTTACTTTTCTTAATAATTTTTAATGGTTTACAATTGGCGTGGAGTATAAAAGGTTTATTCTCTAGTAACTTATAATGTGGATATTTAGAAGTCATTCATTGTCACACAAGGATTTGTGAAAACTCTTATTTTTTTGGTTGATAATTGTGGACACGTCCCTAATGTAATATTAAACGTACATTAATTGAGTTTCCCGTCCACGTTCACTGCTCCCTAGTCAGCAGGGAATATCTGTAGTCTTTTTACTAGGCCAAGTTAAAAAAAACATTTGATTTGGATAGATTCCAGGTCATATAAAATAATCAATGTAATGTGTATATATATTTTTTCATCACACTGTTTATTCTACCATTCGTCCAGCTCTAGTTGTCTGTGGCAGACACACTTCTGTGTGTTGTTATTATCTTAACATATCAGGCTGGCAGTGCGAAGGTCATCTGTCATATATATGCTGGATTTCCACTGCGATTTTTGGCCCGGAGCTGTTTCATTCATCAGCCTCGCTGTCGTCAGTCTTTTTGAGAGACACATTGACACGCTGAGTAAGTGTAAGTTTGGTCCCGAGCGGAGAGAAAACAAGTAACTTAGCAACATCCTTCTTTTCAATATGCTCACGTTGTGCACACGCTTTTTCAGGTAATCATGGGAGATAAAATGTGATTTGCAGGCCTAACTCGATGTTAAAAAAAGTCCTCCGGTTTTCTAAAGCGAATGTACACGACTCTAGTTGTGCAAAGATTTCATCGAGTTGCTCTTTATGAGTATATAAAATGATTTTGATCAAATCCTTATCCTGTACTCCATTCACTGGGAAGGTCATGGGGAATTTCTTTAAGTTCATTGGTCAGAAGCCTGAATAAAGTCCTTGACGGAACAACGTGTTGCCATGCAACAAAAATACCGAGCAGGTATGGGTGCTTATCTGTGGCACGGACATTATTTTGTGTCATGGCTTTGACTGTATAATGGATTGTGCTTAAATTTACACTTAAGCAGATGCTTTTAACCAAAGCGTCTTACAAAAGGCGATTGGGTTTAAGAAGGCTATAATGAAAAGTTACAATGTTTCAACAATTTCGAGATGCTATAGCGTTACCTTTGTTCAATAATAAGAATAAACACCAATGAGTTTATTTGTCTAAGTGTAAGCTTGCAGTTTCCAAACATCAATTATATCATGTGGTTACTGCTTCAGAATTCTCATCCAGTTAGAAGAGTTGGAATCTGACATGTGACAGTTTATAAAAGGCCACAAAAAGTCTTTGGTGTCTTCATGAGACGTCTAAAGCAAAGCCACCTTTAATTCACCCCTAAAGATACAGTATCCTGCCAGGAGCTGATGTCTGTGGGCCTGAGAAAGAAGCTTGTCTTTTGTTCTATTTGGCCCTCATCCTTCCACGCTACAGAACAATAGAGCTGGCACCAAGCTCACCACACACACTTCAGTAGCCCAGTACGCTCTGGAGCTCGGCCAGATTTCTACTTTGTAAACTATGACTCACCACGATAGCAGTTTCTTTTCAATAACACGTAGAGGGATGAAGCCGAGATTAATGAAATTATGCTGCAGGCTTTGTTTGTTCAAGGTTTACAACAGGACAAATCGCTGCTAATTTAATAAGGCATAATTGTGCCAATTCAAAGTCAGAAAAAGGTTTTTCTATGGCCCGTACAGATGCTAACATCTCTATAGCAAGACAACCAATGACCTACCAATACATCTGCGGAAAATCTCCAAGGTTTCTTCATTTTTTTTTAAATGTACTATATATAGGTACGCGTTTAAGTATACAATGATCATTTTTGTTTCGCATTGTGAACTAGTGACAACAGTTATTGCATATTTCCAATATTTATTTGTGGAAAATTGAAACAAGACAAACAGGGAGATCTTAAGTACTGCAAAGAAAAGTATTCATGTTTCCACAATGCAATTCTAATGTTTTAACATGCATTTTGCATCAGTTCAAAAAGGCTTATTTTATGGAATAAGCATGTTTTTTCACAACTTTAATGCGTCTTTGCATTCTCAGTCTTCCACATTGCTTATGTTTTTAAATTTTTAATTTGATACTGCTTGTGTACAACACTTTGGTCCATTTTTATGGTTTTGAAGGTGCACTTTAAATAAATGTTGAGATGAGTTTCTGTCGCTGTTGGGCATTCCCAACATTCCTGTTGTCATTCCTGAGCTTTGTTTCTGTTGCAATTACATTTTTATCAGAGGTTGTACATAAATTTGTATGTCCCTTTCGGAATCCCAAATATATTTATGAATTTAGAGAAACGATAAAAATTGCATTTTATCTTTTGATGTTCAGCAATCTTTGTAATTGAATGAATCCTTCAATCCTTCATTGAAGTAGCGCATAGACACGTTAGAGCATCATACTTCCAGGGTGGACTGTTGAATTGACAGCAAAATACAATCTTGAATTTGTCTCTCCGTGTTTGTTTGCCACGGAAACCGTTGAATCTAAGTGTGTCTGTCAAAGCAGAGATAACAAAGTGTGTTTAATAAATGCGTATGTTTACGGGGTAGATGTTTGACATTTGATTAAAAACATTATTTCGCAAATTCAGTTCAGTGGTGGGATGCAGTTAAAATATGACGTGGCTTTTATCGCAATTCCAGCTTAACACGATCTGACCAGAGTGCCAGTTGTGTACATCGATTGCATACCGTATTCCTGGGGGAAGACGCATTTGCCAAATGAATCGCCTGTTGGGAAGACCGCATCCTCTGTCACCACAGCAACCGGTAAGCAAAGGCATCTCTCGTTTCATGCCATTGTTCAGTTACGTTATTGCACTTGGAACACTGTGCTGGCTTTTGGAAAAACCTAACACCTGCGCAGAGCTGTGAGGTTCCTGTCATGCTGTCCGAAGCTGATGGGGTCTTTGTGAAACATTTTTTGCTAAACTCCTGGAAACAGCTGCACTTTATAGTTGGTCCTAAGAAAGCCCAGTAAGTTTTGAAGCAGAGCTGTTGCATTTGAGTTCAGGTGATGTCCCTTTAGAGCAACAGCTCTGCATTCAATTGGTTTTCCGATAAATTATGTCTTTTAGTTGGCTTGATGTGTTATTGCACATTTGGCTTATTCAGCAGTTATGGCATTAAATTATGGTTGGTCATGGTTAGTTATTAAACAGGGGAACACTATGAATGCTCACTAGAACAGTTATTTTCAGGCCCATAAATTTCTATGTGCACTTCTGTGAAACCATTCAGAACACAGAGTCCCGGCTACCTTGGTTTTAATAGCACGCTTTTAAGATGAACCGAGACTGGTACTCCCAAACGATGAATTAAACGTTTTATGAACAAGATATTTGGCATGAGTTACGATGGTTTATATATGCAATGACAATAGACATTCTGTAAACTTGCATTAAGAGATCTACAATTGATTAAAACGAATGACATGGTTATGATTTGACTTATGATCTAATAATGTTATGCAGATTTGAAACATACAGTAGAGAAAATCATTTAAGTATTTTGTCTCGCTTTCCAGTACACACACATCTATACAATGCTCAAATCAAGATGTGTTTAATGAAAGAATGACTTTGTACCTCAAGATTATTTTTCTTTCTCCATTAGCAGGTATTGTTTCTTGTTTTAAGCATAGACTCACTTATTTTGATTTTTTTCTAGAAAACTTGATTCCAGATATTTTTTTTTTTAAATACCAAATTTTTCGCTTAGAATTTGACAGTCAAATAAAGATGGGAGAGAAAATAATTAAGACAGGAACAGAGTGGATAGATTGTTTTAAGGCCTGACATTTCTTTTGAAAAGCTGAACAGCTGTAATGATGTCAGCGTACGCCGAACTGAATATTCCAGATTCAGCGAGCGTCGAGCATAAATCTGTGTACTCAGGTGCGTTGTGTGAAGTTAAGAGGAGCCGAGCAGTCGAGCAGAGGGGAGTCGGGGTGTCTTGTCTCTGGGCCAGTTCGGCTCTGGCATTGCCCTCTTCCCATGAACCCGAGCCCCAGAAACAAAGCAGAGGGATTATATTATCTTCTTCTGGACGAGTAAGGCTGCACTATCAACCGCATTACGAATCCAGTTAGTAAAGGATACTGACATGGAACAGGCCATGTGTCTTTTAACGCTGTAAGACTGAAATAGAAAAACTGACCTGGGAAAGCGGAAGATTTGGTATTAAAGTCAGTTAGCGCATAAAAGCACATACCTTATTAAATGCATCTCAGCTATTTTTTCTATATAACTGATGTGCTTTGTGGTATCTGTACACCTCTGCTAAAACAACAATAGAAGCCCAATACAAACAAACCATCACAGAAATTTTAATGGTTTCCATTATGAACCATTAGCCTTTTCCAATTCCTTCTCCTAGCATTGTGGGCAGTATTCCAAAGTATTAATCTGCCAGATAACACCCCATCCATAAAATCCATCACATACCAGAAGAGACCATTAGAGTTTCCATTAAAACCAATACAACTCCCATTAAACCCATGACATTTGCTTTTGTGTTTTGGGCAGGGTTCTGTTGTTTCTTTCAGTAAGTGATATGACACTGAAATGCATCTTGAGCAACTTTTATGTACACAAATATACAGTATTAAATAAATATAGAGAAGGACCACGGATTAAATGTGTCAAAAAGCGGATTTCATTTCTGCGAAAAAATAAGATCATGTCCTGAAAAGACATTTAAAAAGCTATTCCAGGCTGTTTTTTCATGTGCACGGTAGGCTTAAGTGGCATTAGGTATTCGACTGTGTGGCAACAGACAGCTATGTGCAACAGCGAAACCGTCTGGCTTCTTTAATGCAATTTTAATGCTATTCCGGCTATTCTCAGAGCTTCACCATGACATCATCCATTAAAATACAAATGGGTCGCAGTTTCTAGCAAACACCTCCTCCTCTGGGTCACTCACTCGTGCTTCTCGGCGAGCGGGCGGGCAGCGTGAAAGCATAAACAACAAGGTCAATTTTAAATGTCCATTTAATTGTCATACCCATCCCTGTAGCCTGGTGTTTGCTTATGATGCTATCACAGGATGAAAGTTTCCCCCAGAGAGGCGTCAGAGGAGGGGCATGTTTGTTATACTCTCAATGCCCATCCGGTATCGCACAAGCTGGAAGCCAAGCCTCACAGAGACAGCTGTCCTCTGCCCTGGATGAAGCTTCATCACACTAATGGGGTAAAATCTCCAGTTACGCCCCTCTCGTGTGAGAGAACCATTTCTTGTGTGTCTACTGTAGGCGGTTGGTTTGCATGCCTCCTGCTTGCCGGTAATCGCTTGTAGCGTGAAACAAACTAGAAGTTTGGTGCGTTGTTTGAAATGCCGAGTTATGGACTGACTTGACTGATGTTTTTAGTTTTTTCTAGTTGTAGTGTATGTTGAGAACTTTGGATTTGGGTAAATGTGATGATTTTGAGTTCATATTGAGTTTTTCAATGATACTGACTTTTTATTGCAGACTTGGCAAATTTGAGCTCAGGTTGTGACATCGTTGAGATCTTTTCTGACACTCTAACGGATACTTTTGTGAGATTTCTGGGTCTTTTTCTCAGGAGAAATATTTGAGACCCCAAAGCAAAGGATCTGTTTAATCCCATTTGTGATTAACCAACATTAGTGTTAAAGGAGTAGTTCACCTTCAATATGAAAATTCGGGCATTATTTACACGCCCTCTTTACACGCCAGCTAAATCCCCCCTAAAGTTCTAGCTTAGCCCCCCTAAAATATTGTAAGTACAAGTCTGTACAAGTATTAGAGATCACTTTATAGTCCCGTTTAAAACTCTTATTATGGAAACGGCGGCAGGCTACGTTATTTAGCGCATTCTTCAGTTCATAACAGCACAGAGTGGATTGAACGTCATAAGCAGAGTTTATTTCACACCAATGACGGCATGCTTTACAAAACAAGCATGATGATGTTGTTGCGCGCAGAAATGTGTCATTCATGATGATGTGCCGTTTTATTTTTCTGCACCTAGTTATTGAGAGCTGATGGTAGTCTCGAGAGCCCCGGAAAGACGACGGGCAGAAGACGAATATCTGTATTATTAATTTAAAATATATTGTGGATGTAATAGGCTACATGAACACGCAGTCATGCACAGGAGTGACAGCGCTCGTGCTAATCAGGATGAATGGCTGGGAAAACATATCAATATCATATCAAGCTATTTCTTTCAGCAGTTGATTGTGACATTTATTATGTGGATTTGTGACAGTTGTTGTCACTTTGAATTATAAATGTTGCAGATCGATCGATTAATGTGATATTCATTTAAATAACTTGTCTTCAATCTGCATATTCTTTCTGAATTATTTATTTTAGTTATGAAAACGGTATGTGGTGCTAAGAGAGTGGCTATGTGCAGTGTTATTTATTTATAGATATCCTCATTAGAGACTGAGTCCCCATAACATTGGAAACCTAGAATCGCCGCTGGTCCCCGGTGACTTGCATTGGTTTGGTGTCCATAGAAGACAAAGGGGGCCGACGGTATTGGTTTCCAAAGTTTTTCAAAATGTCTTCACAGAATATCACAGAATGTTCATTTTGAAGGTGAATTATTACTTTAAAAATAGGAAGTTCTTCTGGAATTCCGAAATTTTCTATGACTTACATTCTTCATAAGATTGGAAGCGAACACACTTTGCAGGCCCTGTTGCATTGTCTCGAGGAGGTCAAAAGCTGGCTCTGAGGCAAAAAAGAAAATCTGAGGCAAAAGAGAAGATCTCAAACACTCTTGTCAGTGAATGACAGTTTTAGAAATCTAGGTGTTATTATAGATTAATATAATCTATGCTTTGACAGACAGCCAACTTCAGTGGTAAGAAGCAGTTTCTATCATCTTAGAACTATCTCTAAACTAAAACCTTTTCTGAGTTTGAAAGATCTGGAGATTGTTATCCATTCTTTCCTTACAGTGAATTACAGTAGTCTAATCGCAAGGTATGGAGGGATTTCTCTAGGTTATTTGTTTTTATTGCTGTCCCACAAATGTGTTGTTTGTACTATTTAATATATTGCATTTAATATATATTTAAAGTTTATTTAGCAATAACGAACCAGAACAAGCTTATCTGAGCAGTAATATTAGTAATGCCAACATGATGATAACTTTAAATCTTATTGGTTGTTGTCTGATTAAATAAAATATGAAAACTAGTCACAAGAATTGAACGAAACAAGGAGATTTTAAGTTATCAACGTGTTGCCGTACGTAAAATTAGTTTTCAGATGTTCTTGTTTTGGTTTTAATATTTAATATAAATTCATTAACTTTCAATATAGTTTTTTATTTTGTCACACTTTTATTATTATTATTTCTTTTATGGTGGATGAATGTGCCATTTCGAGTTCCATATATAAGGGATAATGTACAGGAAGCCGGATGTTATCGCGGAAATAAGGCCTAGTTCTATTTTAACAAATGCAGACCTTCCGCGAGGAAAAGCCGTTTACTTTTGGTTTTAACCTAAGAAACGATGTCACATGTCGCTTATTTATGACATATCGCTTATTGCTCCCTGAACTCTTTGTAAGTCGCTTTGGTTAAAAGCGTCTGCTAAATGACTTAATGTAAATGTAATGTCACAAACAGGCGATTTGGTATAATCATTTGTACATATAATTAAAATATATATTTACATTTAATTAGTAAAAAAACCTCTCAAAATTACTTGTATCCGGGTAACCATGTGTTATATATTTTGGGAGGTTGTTGTCTGGGAACAATGAACATGCAAATGTGGGGACTGGCCAATCAGAATCAAGCATTCCAACGAGCCGTGTAATGAAAACAGATGACATGACAGCATTTAAGTACAAAATATCTCTGTCTTCCACTTGAACAAGGAAGTCATATACATCTGGAATAAGAGAATGTTCATATTTTTGGTGAACTTTTTCCTTTTTTTTTATTATGAGATGTTTGCATTTGACATTTGTTGGCTTCCCCAACACTGATGCCGTTCCAGGGTCACGCAGAGGGTACACAAATGCAAGGCACTGATCCAAAAAGAGCAAAATGGCCTTTCAAATCTGAGATCCTGATGCTTGTCACTGTGGCAGCCCAGCGATGGCAATATTATGCAGATTGTATGTCCTCCTACGACAACAAAGAAAAGGCTGTTGCGAAAAATGCAGAGAGCTCATTAAAATAACTATTCCCCTTTCCACCATCGAAGCTGTTGCTTTGATGGAAACAACAAAGAAAATCCCCAAAATGAATGAAGTGTTGGACTGAGGCACCTGTCTTTCATCAAAATTTGCATGTGGCGAAAAGTATTTGTATTGTGTATTGTGTATCACATTAGTGCAAAGAGCTCCAGTCACTTTAATTGACATGAATAAAAGAAAGCAATTTTATTAGACGTGCTTTTTGCTCTTTCCCCCTAAAAAAATAATGATAAATAGATCTATTTTGGGTATACAAAATAATTGTCTTATTTGCATATTCCGTCTGTATTGTTTTAGCACCTGATTCTTGAGAGGATTTATGCAAACCGGCGCAACATGAATCACTACTACAACCAAAAACGCCGCTATTTTTTGGCATGTGTCTTTTGGACTTTTGTTTAATCGTCTTTGCATCTTTACATGTGATTCAATGCTTTGTGAACTGTGAGATTGTCGTCCCATCTGAAGAGTTTCCTAAATGTTAAATATACAAGAATAATATTACAGTTTTTATTGCACAGCATCCTTATTATCGCTCCAAGTTTCCAACATTGTTGATTCATACAGTATGTAAATGATTCAGGTGTCTGATGTCTGAAACAAGCCGTTGGTTTCAATAAGTGCTCTTTTTGAAGCGGAAAGGAAGTTTTGAGTTATGTTTGAGTTTGTTTTCGTAGTCGGATGAACTCAGTGAAATGGGATTTAATAAAACCACATTTTGAGCGCAGTTTACACCTAAAATATTCAGATCATGACCGGAAAGGGAGTGTGACACACAGATGGGCTCTGCATTTGAACTTTGTTTTCCGGTCAGTGGAGAATTGTGATGCATAAATTTGGGTTAAGAAACAAAGAAAAACCTTTCTTAATGGAAAATATTTCAGACGGCATTTTAACCATCACAAACCACACAGGATGTTTTAAATCACTTCAAAGGGAATTTTGCTAGGTTCCAGGTGAACTTTCAACAGCGTCTGGCAAATACAAATACACTATTCGGGTGTACAAAGCTTTAGCGAAATTTTCCGTTTGGCAGATTTTCCTCATTGTCTTTGCCATGGACAGCATACCAGCGTGGGACTTGGTGGACGGATATGCGCTAAATTAAAAAAAGCACTGGTGTTTGGGTTGAAGGGTTGCAACCATAGCTGAAAAAAGAGAGAGAGAGAGAGAGAGAGAGAGAGTTTAAAAAACTTGCATTCCTCGGGCTGGCCCAAAACCTTCTGTCCGACGGAAATATTGGGCATGTTTCAAGCTGTGTGCCAGTGACCCTGTCCTGATGACTTCACCACACCCACTACACACACATGTACACAAACACTAACCCTGGATTTAACAGAAACGATCGGCATATGAAACACTCAGCCCAGCAGTTCCTGATCCAGTTGTCCGTCTGTCCGTTCATCTTTTTTTCTGTCTCTGGAAATTTACCTGCCCGTCCGTCCATCCATGCATCTCTTTGTGTTTAGTTTCTCTAATAATATGTCTGTTTGACTCTTATCTATACAGTATATCTGTCTGTCTGTCTAATTATCTGACTGTGTCTGTCTGCATCGGTCTCTCTCCCTTACTTTGTTAATCGAGATGCTTTCAAAGTGAGAACAAACAAATGGCTTCTTTAAATGGGACAAAAATGAAGGACCTGTATTCTGTTTGTCTGTCTCTCCGTCCATCCGTCTATATATCTATCTATATACTGTGCGTCTCTCTTTATCTATCTATATACTGTACGTCTCTTTTCATCTATCTATATACTGTACATCTCTCTATATCTATCTATATACTGTACGTCTCTTTTCATCTATCTATGTACTGTGCGTCTCTCTTTATCTAGCTATATACTCTATCTATATACTGTGCGTCTCTCTTTATCTATCTATATACTGTACGTCTCTTTTCATCTATCTATATACTGTACATCTCTCTATATCTATCTATATACTGTACGTCTCTTTTCATCTATCTATGTACTGTGCGTCTCTCTTTATCTAGCTATATACTCTATCTATATACTGTGCGTCTGTCTTTATCTAGCTATATACTCTATCTATATACTGTACGTCTCTTTTCATCTATCTATGTACTGTACGTCTCTTTTCATCTATCTATATACTGTACGTCTCTCTTTATCTATCTATATACTGTACGTCTCTTTTCATCTATCTATATACTGTACGTCTCTTTTTATCTATCTATATACTGTACGTCTCTTTTCATCTATCTATATACTGTACGTCTCTTTTCATCTATCTATATACTCTATCTATATACTGTACGTCTCTTTATCTATCTATATACTGTACGTCTCTCTTTATCTATCTATATACTCTATCTATATACTGTATGTCTCTTTATCTATCTATATACTGTACGTCTCTTTTCATCTATCTATATACTGTACGTCTCTCTTTATCTATCTATATACTCTATCTATATACTGTACGTCTCTTTTCATCTATCTATATACTGTACGTCTCTCTTTATCTATCTATATATTGTACGTCTCTTTTCATCTATCTATATACTGTACGTCTCTCTTTATCTATCTATATACTCTATCTATATACTGTACGTCTCTCTTTATCTATCTATATACTGTACGTCTCTCTTTATCTATCTATATACTCTATCTATATACTGTACGTCTCTTTTTATCTATCTAAATACTGTACGTCTCTCTTTATCTGTCTATATACTCTATCTATATACTGTACGTCTCTTTTCATCTATCTATATACTGTAGGTCTCTTTTCATCTATCTATATACTGTACGTCTCTTTTCATCTATCTATATACTGTACGTCTCTTTTCATCTATCTATATATCTATCTATATACTTTATGTCTCTCTTTTTCTATCCATAAACTGTCCGTCTCTCTTTATCTATCTATATACTGCCTGTCTGTATCTATCTATATACTTTATGTCTCTCTTTATCTATCTACATACTGTACGTCTCTCTCTCTCACTGTATGTATACTGTATACATATGTCTGTCTGCTTTGATTTGTCTGTCTGTCTCTAATCTTTCTTTCTTTCCGTCTATCATTCTTTTATGACACAATTATAAAATAGCTTTGGTCTATTGTGGGAAATATTTAATATTGACAGTATCGAAAGCAAACTGTAGCACCGTTGATGGGCTGCTCAGTGCCAACCATGCCTACAGGTCCATCTCCAACCCAGATCTATCAGCTTCTTGTACTTAACTCTTGACTCAAGAAGGAAGGGGCACAGATGTGGATGTTTTTCGTGGTGTTTTTTAAGACCTAAGATGTTAAGGGTACCTTATTAGTTCTTTATGGACAGATTTTTTCCCCACATTTTAGAATAATAAACAATGACCCTAAACCTTTAAGCAGTATTGCAGATGTATTGTAGTCAATTACAGATGGGCTAAAGTAGGTCAGGACCTCCTAGTTCCCTACATAGTCTGGATGTAGAGCTAACTAGGGGGGCTGGGGATAAAGTGGTTGCCCAACCGCACCTCTCAGTGGGTGTCATTAAAATGTGTTATTACAGCAGGAGGTCGATACCTCAATGACGTGTATGTAATGTTGTGTAAGAAATGTCAAAATTGACAGTAATGACTACAATTGTGTCATGGCTTAGTGTGTGGCAAAATAAATCATGGTTACCATAGTTATTAAGAATATACATGCATGAAAACATACCTTTAATTTTCTGTTCAGATAAAGTAACGTTTAAAAACATAAACGCTACTGCAAGTTATAAGAATAAAATACTGTAAGGTGTACGATTAAAGCCAACACCAATAATTTATTGACACGAATCACACGATGCAAAATGTACAACGGTTCAGATACAAATCTTTATACGACTCTTATGTCGAACATATTTTGAGAAACGTCTCGGTGTTCACGCAATGGAAGTCAATGGGGGTCAGTGTTGTTTGGTTACCAACATTCTTCAAAATTTCTTCTTTTGTGTTTGTCAGAAGAAAGGAAGTCATACGGGTTTGGAATGACATGAGGGTGAGTAAATGATTAAATCATTCTCATTTTTGAATGGAATTACTGTATTCTCTATCACATCCATTCTTACTGGTTAGATTAAGAGGCATTGACAGATTTTTTACTTTGAAAAACTGTAACGAAGAGTGCTCCGTCGGTCACTTCAGTTCTCAACCATTGAGAAGCTCACAAATCTGTTGCCTAGTCCGTGAAGAGAACTGAAAGTTGGCTCAGAGTCCTGTCGACTCAGCGTGTTGAGTTCACCGAGTTCAGTTTCTACTTAGGATGATGTTTATCGAAATCTGAAGAGCCCAATGGAATGGAACACAAAACAAATACAAAACTGGGCACATTTATCAAGTACCACTAGAAGCCTGTAGCTCGCTCGCCAACGCTTCAGAGCTTAGCACTGCAACAAAGACAACAACTTTTTTTCCACCACCCACTTCATTCACGGTTCTGCCTTGCGGCTATACTTCACCGTATATTTTCAGAATGGCAGGTTGAGTTCATCGACGCCAGGGGTATAAAGTCCTGAACATTTCTGCCACCACACAAAATAAGGTGATTAAGACACAGATTTATAAGAAACACACCCCTGCATTTAATTTAATGCTCATGTCCACATTGGACTCAATAAATATGATGAATAAACATGTGTCAGTGGTATTAAATGTCAAGGACAGCTCCAAGAGAAGTCTGGAGCTTTGCTGCACGCACATATAGAGCTGTGTTTTAAGGCAGGCATGAACTTGAGCGTGTGTGGTTGTCTCCTGTCAGGCTGAACTGATTGAGAGCGAGTGCAGGCCCGGTTGTAAATAAGCCGCCGGCTAAAGTCAGCAGTGCCAATGTGCAGGAGGTTACCTGCCTGCTAGACAAGCCCCTGTTACTCTTTCACCTACAGAATTAAATAGCAGCTGTTCACTCCTAAACATAAACACATAAACTAAAGTTGACAGTTTGCTTCTATGCGTGCAGGGAAATGATATATACAGTAGTGAGGTGAACAGGTGTTTTGTGTCACGATTGTTACTTATTGTGTTTTGCAGCATGACAAGCTGAATCGAGATATATGATCTTTTTTTCAAATGATTATTTTCAAATGATGTACTTCGTATATATAGTGTCCATCTTTTATTACAATATTAAATAATATTATTTAATTTAGTTTTTAAGTAATATACAAATATTACAAATTTTTATGTATTTAATTCACACAAAAATACCACACTTTTAAAATATTTTTGTAAGATTCTTTTAGTTTTAGTATAATTTTTTTGTATTAAAGCTACATATTTCATATAAGAAAGTCATATTTATTTAATATTGAAAATGCATAACTTCATGCATTTGTGTAATTTTCGTGACCCTTGATTTTACAAGAAACCATATTTAAATTATCATCAATTGTTTACCCTCGTGGTGTTCAAAATCTGTATAACAAACACAAAAACTATTTTGAGAAATGTCTCTGTGTTTTTTGGCTACACAATGGAAGTCAATGGAATTGTTGTTTGGGTACCATTGTAATTGTTGTTTCGCAAAGGAAATGGAATGACATGATGATGAAAAAAGACATTTTTTGTTAAATCATCTTTTAAAGATAATGTCAAGGTAATCCTTTCTGGACACATACGCATCTAAAAGCGATCGTTTAATATCCTGAACACGATATTTATTTAATTTATAATCACTTGTCAATTTCTATTTAAAGAGATTTATTTCTTTAAATCGTCTTTCAAATGCGCAGGTTTCCTTGTCACCCTTCAGTAATCTGAAATACATTATTCCCAACCCTGACCAACAGGCATTCTAAGTTTTGCTGTTTAAAAAAAAGACCACAAGGCAAAGATAGTGAATGGCAATATGAAATGCATGGCAATATGAATTCTGCACGTGGTGAAATGTGGGGACACACACAAACATCTGAGCTTATGTCAGAGCAGCCAGCCAGTCACAATGCAGAACAGTAATGTAATCCAGATAAACCACAGCAACTAGACCACAGCAAAGACTCGACGAAATGTTATATAAAGCCACAGAAAATCACCTACAGTATTTCTCAGAAGCTGCAACTTTACACTGCCTTCCAAAGATTCAGTGTGCGTATGGATTTATGGGTCCCACCGAGTGGCCTGTAGGACCATTGTGTTTCAGGTAAAGGTGCTTTTGTAATTTTACAAAAGATTCAACAGCTGTTTTAAATCTGGCCATTATATTGCACATAGCAATACATTTACAGCTAACGGGAGCAGCCTCCAAAGGAGTTTATAGACGGCTTCCATGTTATTCCATCTTCCCTATTTTGTAATTCGGGTAAACTCCATTCATTTGCACTTTCTAGAGTTTCCCTGATTCCCCTCTGAGCTCCGCTTTGGTGGAATTGCTCAGGAGGCCATCAGATGTCTGTTTCCTATCAGTTAAGTCAGAGCTTAATATGTAAGTGATGAGGTCCCAGAACAAGAACCGGTGAAATGTCATGCACTTGCTGTGTAGGCAGCTTGGTTTATTATGGTGGTATTAGGAGGAGGCACAATGTTACTCTAGGGAGCTTTCTGCTGGACAAAATGAGTGAATGTATTATCAAATTCCAACACATTCTCATGGCACGTGTTCGTGTTTTTGTGTCAGTGACGTTAGGTTTAGGTAGGGTTTTATAGTTGATTTCTTTTTATAATCATACGGTTTTTAATACTTTTTAAAAATAGTAAAATAGTTATGCATTCCTGTGAGATCAGGACTGTTGGCTTGATGTAGATGTAGTTCTCAGTCTGACTTTGTCTGAAGTTTCTTTTGAGATTCTCTAGAAAAGATAAACTCAAAAAAATGGTCAAATGTTGAAATACAGTGATAGTGCAGTGTATCATTTAGTTGAATGTCCTATTTGATTATCTGTTTGTAATTTGTTGTCAAATAATAAAATAAATAAGGTGTAATATGTACGCTATATAAATAAATGTTATTATTGTTATATTATTATTGTTATAGAGCAATGTCATTAATGTAGGTCGCAGAGCCCAGATTGTTTAATTTTGGCAGAATTAGTTTAAGAAAAATTTAGATTGTATTTACATCCCGGACCTTTATTTGCAAATCGATGCACTGTTTGAGATACTGTTGAGATTTACAGATTTAGTATTTACTAACAGTTTACCGGCTCTTTTGGCGTAAAAGACTACTGTGTGTATTTCTAAAGACACGCAGTGAAAATTATTGTGAAAAGGCCGTGGACACAGCAGTTTTTGTGACTGATGCATTTGTAGAAGTTTCCTCTTCAGATGCAAACTTTATAGGAGAGTATGGAAATGAATCACGCAATGTGATTTACTAAGGTTTGCGCTTGTCATTGCGTTGGTATTTGCGGCTTTACTTGCCCCAAAACAGCATGTCTTAAACCCTGCGCTAATTTTCGCTGCTCTTGGTAGATTGTGTTGGTCATTATGGGAACGAGACATTGCGCCTCATTGCGTCTCACCCGCAGAAATTTCCACTCCCATCAGTGTTTTTTTATTGGACACTCTCTCTATTTTGCCTTGTTCATTCAGCCTGTTACTTGGAAAGCTTCAGCAAAAGTTCAGTTTCTTGTTTTTTATTTAGCTGTTGAAAACATTGAGATATTAAAGAGATTTCATTTGCATTTTCTTTTCTCTCACTGGATCATGCAGAGTCTGCATGATTGTAATTGATGTTGAAGACATCGCTGTGTTTTGCTCCGCGACGTCAAAACATGGGTTGAATCGCTCCTCGCCTGCTCACCAAGAATAAACCATCTAACAGGGGCAATCGGTAGGTACATGTGCGGAGATCAAATGCTGATTTGAGTAACTGGCCGTTCTCACCGGCCCAGCGTTGTGTTTAAAATTCTTTTGTCGTGACACCGTAGTGTAGCTTTGGGAGACCAATCAAGAGCTTATTATGCTTCACTCATGTGACTTATCGCCGCAATCAGTATTTATACACAAGTGGCTTTCTTGCTCGCTCGAACGCGCTCTCGCCCTCTTGCTTTCTGTGCGCTTTGTTGAAACATGCTCTTCTATCTGGATTTCATGCATGAAAAGAGATCTAGTTCCCTTTGTTGAGGCTTGTATCACCCAGGTCCCAGAGAGCTTGTTCTAGCATTACATCATGCGCTGGAACAAAGACGTGCCCGGGATGGGCTGCATAACGGGAAGAGATGGGGAGGTTGGGGTGAGGCTGAGATCAGGTTTTTGGGAAAAGTCATGGGAAGTTAGGGGAGGGGCAGGAAGGGGGGCAAGGAAAGCAGATCTGAGTGTGGGAGCAGATGGAGAAACGAAGCAGGTAGAGCAAGACAACGAATTTAGTTGTATAATGCATTTCGCTGCTGTCCTTCTGGAACCTTGCATCTCCGTATTTTGTGATTCAAATTTTATTATTATTGGTCACTGTCATTGGGTTTTTGCAAATATCTAATCAATATAAGGTATTAAAAAGTGCGCCACACTTTGTCAACACAGTATGTAATCATTTCAAAAGTACAGTGTTTTTTCCATTTCCTGAAAACAGCGTATTTGGACGAAATATGGACATACGTGGGTATCGACGTGGGTAGTTTCTTTTTCATTTTAAGCATTTTATTAGACAAAGAATTTTAGCTCTCAAACTAACATTTTGACTATTAATATATTTACATACCTATAGACTGAAAAAAAGTGTTTGCTATTACAACAAAGAGAATTTAGCCCAAGATATCATTTTTTTTAACAAAATGTTAAAAAATACCAATAATAACCAATTGAAAAATGTAAGGTTTTGGACTGGGGTGGAAGAGAAATTTAAAATGAAAAATAACCCTTTACTCTAGTTGCATTAAAATGATAAAAAGTGCAATTTTCCACACATCTTTTTCCGCACAGCAACTAGATCATACGTCGCTGTACCTCAAATATGCCTTGAAATGATATGCTAACTTTGTTTTCGAGGACCAACATTATCTGGTCGCTCATATTGAGAGTCAAACAGGTTTGGAAGGATGAGTATAATCATTTCTATTTGGGGATGAACGATTCTTTAAAATGCAAGAGCCAGCGAAGATATTTAGGCCACGTTTACACGGTGAAAAACGCAAAAGGTTTTCTTTAGCGTTTTTAAAAAGTTTCACGTTATCAAAACAATCCGTGTTTACACAGATCCGCAAAAATGACTAAAATGCTGTATCACACATACTACGTGTGAGTCCCTGACGATTGAATGACGGTTTATTGGAAGGTGGACTTCCTTCGATAAAGAGACCATACAATACAGCGCTGCATTTCTCCTCATTAATAGTGAAGAGAAGCGTGCGCAGATATACAAAAATCAAACATGATGGCGAAAAGTTTGGACATTCGAAAGTTTTCCTTCCTTCTTCTCGTCCTCCCGGGTCCTCTCGTCCTTCAAAAGTTTGCATTATCAGTCCCCTAAAACGCTGTTTCCGTGTAACCGGACAGTCAAATCGCATAAATTGTTTTGCGCGTTCACTTGAAAACGGTCTCGTGTAAACGGACCCTTAGACTCAAAATAAATTAAATACATTTCAGTTCAAAATCGAACAAAATATAAACAGTTCTTCAGATCTCTAAACTGATCTGACTCAGTCCCGAATTCAATTCCAAACCGATGTCAGAAACCTTGAGAATCTATTTCATCAGAATAATATGAAAAAGAGGTGAATTTCAACAACGGTTCATTCAGTCACCTCTGAATGTCCCAGTTTTAGATTACATGAACATCTCATTTCTTTTTATTGCCTCAATCTGATTTTTGGACAAGATACGACATTTTTCACAGGATTATGATAAAATGATTAGTCGGCCTGGCTTGTGTTCTGTCTCTTTGGCTTTAACTTTTATTATTTGGCCACTTTAACACAGACCGCTTTAATTTAGAGTTGTAAAACAACACCAGGGCCATCAAATATTTTGAATGATTTTCTAATGAGAACACACACGTCCTTGTCAATAAACAAGAGGTAGATGATAGATGCGACTTGACCTGTGAGTTTGTGTGTGATAGCGCATGCATGTCTCGTGCTGGGATTGACTCGACGTGCTTGCAGATGCTCCGGTTTCTTCATAAATCCTCACACACGCCACCTCCGGATTCTCCTGCACCTGGCACTGGGGGATCAGGCTGCACATGGACCCTTAATTCCAGGAACGATACCCTCATGGGATTCTGAATATTGAGCTGGACGGGCTGCCATCCGAGAGCCACCAATCAGGTAATAATCCTCTAATGCCTTCAGAGCTAATCGGGTCCCAGTTTCCACCGCTGGCTTTAGGTCCTGTCTAAAGTTTGAGATTGACAGCTACTCAGGGCTGCCAAGGCATGCTGACCTAAATCACGGATGAGATCGCTTTGATGTCTCCATTTTTTATCAATGAGATTGGATGCGCGTATTGCATATCAGATATTCCCCCAGAAAAAAGAGCCACAGATCTTAAAGAAAGTCTTCATTAGGTGTTGAAAAGAGGTCTCAAACTGAGCTCAGATTTGCCAAGTTTGCAATCAATAGTACATATTTTAATCTGAATATGAAAATCTGATTATGGACCAAATCCAGATTGTTGGACTTTTGCAATCTACATTCATTTCACACCTTCATACTCCTTGTGTATTTTTATAAAGTTCTCATTCGTTTCTGTTTTTATAGTCGCCCTTATATCTGTCCAAACCTCTATGATTTTCTTCCGTGAAACACAAAGGGAAAAGCTTAGGGAGCGCTTAATCACAATGAAAACATCATGAAAGTTAGTATTCACTGATTCATCTGTTCTGTCCGAGCTTTTGGGCCCATTTCAATGTTTATGAGAAGGAACATCTCTTTCATTCTGTTTAACGTCTCCTTTTGTGTTGTGTGGAAGAAAGAAATGAAATCGCATGGGTTTGGAACGTCATGAGGGCGAGTTAATGATGACAGAAGTTTCATTACGGGTGAGTTATTCTTAAGCGTCTCAGTATCGGTGGTGAAATGAGCTCACAGCTGTGAGGTGAGGTGTCTCAAAGGGCGTGACTGACCTGACCTGTACACTGACACCGGGTCACTAATGACAGATGATTCTGACGTGAACATATAGAATGTACTAAAATAATCTTTTTATTGGGTTGTAAGAATTAAGATGAACCGCAGTTAACATTTGAAATTGATCCTGCAAATAGAAAGAGTGTTTTTACTCTGCGTGCACTGTCTCATGTTTTTCTGTCATTCAAGGTGCAGTTTGAATATGGACAGTCTTTTCTACCTTTACCACCAACAGGATATATTTTCCTTACATGAACTTAAATGTATGTTTAATTTTAACCGTCAAAGCATGTGTATAAATGCAACATCTCAAAAATGAATTTTACAATTTTACTTTCCTGTAGCTCAGTGGTAAGAGCATCACGTTAACAACACAAGGTACCAGAGGATTGCAGATACCTATAAATGTATAGGATAATGCAATGTAAGTCGCTTCGGATAAAAGCGTCTGCCAAATGCCTAAATGTAAATGTACTTTATAGGCAATGTGGTGTGAGTTGCATAGTCAAGGGACGGTATGAGACTTTCAAGGTATGAGAACCTTAAGCAGAAATATCACAGTATAGTGGTGCAAATACAGCTTTTAATAGGTGTTCTTTGAAATGTCTGGGTTTAAAATACAGCATTCTTTCCTGTTAAGCACATACATTTAATCTTTAAGCGACTCTTTTACCCAAAGCTACTTACAAATGTGAACAAGACGAGGAAAATAATGCAATAAAGTTCCATAAAACTGGTCTCAGTTAGCCTTACACAATATACGAAGTTAAGTACTTTTCTCTTTGTAAGGATAAAAAAGTAATAGAAAATGATATGAAGGTCTTTATTAATGGGTTAGGTGTTGACAAAAGAGATGTGTTTTAGCCGATTCTTAAAGATGGAGACCAAATCTGTTGATCTTGAAGCAGGCAAGTCATGGAACAGATACAGAGAAGGTCAAACAAAAGTGGTCAAACAAAAACTGCACCCCTGATGGAACCAGGTTTTGATGAGAAATAAAAAACATCTTATACCTCGGGAACAGTGTATTTTAGTGGTTTTTAAACTGTGACTTTTTCAAAACGCGGTACACCTTTGAACCAGTAACCACCCCGTGACTATTGCCCAGTAGAGTTTAGTTTATTTTGTGGTAATTCTTTTGGAAGATTTGCAATAAAACTCTATAATGCAACGTATTTTTCCAGTTTCTATGATTATACATTCATGTACATACATATACAAATATATAATTTTCTGGTTATGCATATACAGTATATATAAAACAGTGAAAAGCACTATAGTTATAAACTTGAATTGAATTATGTTGAACAGGCGGTAGACAGCGAGGCAGCTAACCAGGTTTTGGAACGGATCCCACATGTGATCAGACATTTAATAAAACATTAAAACATTTTACTGCTGCTTGAGTCTACAAGCTTTCGAAAGGCACTTGAGAAAGGAAGGTTTAAGTGGGTTGAGGGACTTCTAGTCTGGCTCCAGATTCAAAAGAATAATAGATTACAGCTCATCCGTCTCTAAATTCTCATTGTTTGGAGAGCAGAACGTGTCTAAGATTAATACCGGCACATATGTAAATGCAGGGTGTTCAGTTCATCTCCAAAGCGCAAACTTGGTGTTTCCAGGCCACACACTACGCTCCATATAAAACTAATATGTGATCAAAGATGGACAATTCATCAGTCTTCAAAGGGATTGCCATTTTTAAAAATCTAGCATGGCATGTACATTTACAGGCCGTAGAGCAGTTGGCAAGATGTTTGAAACGAGAGCGAGTCGTGGCAGAAGACAGCGATGGTGCCATAGACTTCCTCTGGTTCTCCTGGCACAAAACTTTATGATTTTTCACAGTGACTAAGGGAGAACAAAACATTATTGCACAAACAGATATAAAACCATTTAATGACAGGATTGGAAAAGCCATTACTGAGAGCAGAAAAGGCTAAAGAGGAAAAAGGAAAGGCTGAAATTCGCCAAGGAGAAGATGAATAATCCGCTGCATGGCCAAGGAAACAACAGAAAATATTAAAGACGTTGCTTAATATCCCGCAAGTTTAGCGAACGTAAACACTTGAGGAAAAAAAAAACGCGCATGCTTTAATAGCCAGCTCGGAAACCACAAGAAAGCCTGGCTTAAACTAACATATCCTAGCCAAGAAACACTGGACTGTGAAGGCATCAAAGAAGAAGAAAGGCTACAAGAAGAGGTAATGATTATACAAACAACTGAGATCAGTTGCTAACGCTCTACTTTAAAGGAGGCCAAAGAACTAAAGTAAAGTATATCCTGGTGTATTGTCAGAGCTGGTGTCGGCTCAATAATTTCGAGCCGAAATGGGCCAAGTCTTTGATTGTTTGAAGATCTCCGGACTTTTTATGATGTGAAGTATTCCCTACAGTGTATTTGTCATGTTTTTGTAGGCCGATTATAAGACCGAGACTTGGAAACGAATCCTGACTTGCCCGTGACATTGATTTGCGCTTTTGACTGTGTCCGTCCCATTGAAAGGAAATGCTAGTTACACACACTTGGTTCTTGGAATTGGAAGCTTTTTCAAACACGTTTACATCTTTTTTTAAAGTCTTTATGTTGGGTTTAACAAAGACATTCAAAGGACCTCACTTGTAATCAATCTATGCTATAAACGATGTAATAATATAAACATTTGGCTGTAAGCCTTACTGTTATTTTCTTGTGTGAGGTCAGGGTCAATTTCATGCTGGAGACTGGTGAATTTGACTTGTGAATATAAGAATATAAGCCTCACAAATCTCACACCATGGTCACACACACAAATCAGTCAAGTAACATATTACAAATGACACACACATAGACCAACATGTTTTATTATCTCTGTGCGGACAGTCCATAGGTGTAATGATTTGTATACTGTACAAACTCTATATTTATATATACTCTATACTCTTAGCTTTTTATACTGTGCAAGGCTTTAATGGACTAGTTTGATGCACTTATGTATTTTGTTGCCTATGTTGTTATAATTGCTTCCAATGTTTCCTCATCTGTAAGTCGCTTTGGATAAAAGCGTCTGCTAAAGGACTAAATGTAAATGTAAAATTTGATCCCCTAACCCAACCCCCAAACCAAAAGATCAATTTTGGTCCCCACAATGACACGGGTCACTATGAGTTTAGGATTTTAGATCTGATTCTGTGTGTATGTACCACAAGCACATACACACACACCTTGCAAAACACTCAATACACTAATCATACACACTTTATACACACACTCATCACACAGGATCATGATTTTCAGACCAATGAGATGTCATCACGCACAAATCACTCATGACACGTCTTTCAAATTACACGCACAAGTCAAACACACTTCGTACCCACAAATCACATCAACATCACAAAAATTTCACACATACACACTCCTTGCTCATCATAAATCACTCAATACACATCTCACAGATCATGCGCACATCGCACACAACAATTGTACACACAAATTTGGCGCACATCGTGTTCATACAGCAGCAATTCATTGACGTTTCTATAGTGATTCTGTACGACGGACACCAAATGTAGGTAAAACTAAATAAATATGAAACGACAATCACACTAGCGGTCAGTTTCTTGTTCCGTGCGACATTTTCTCAACGACCGGTGCTCAGCGATGGCAGCTGTTAAACTGGTTGACACGACCTGTCAGCCGGCCGTTATTTGTTGTCCCCTCTTCATCATAAAGAGGTGGGCACATTCGTTTTCCTGTGACATGAAATTGTAATGTGAGACAGACATACGGGTGTGTATTTGAAACCAGAGTTTGTAAACATTCCTTTCTCCACGCACGGCAGCGTGTGCTGCTCGACAGAGATGGCAGGCGGGGTATCATTGTCATGTAATGCAGAGCTTCAAAATTCCAGCAGTGTCATCGCATTTCATTTAAGTCCATGCACTCAGAAGGTTGGTGTTTACATTTCATCATCTCGTCTTTGTCTATGCGGTCTTAGACTTATACTAACACCAGTCGACTTGGATGAAGTTTGTTTGTGTACTGTTTGTCTTCTGTTTTGTTCCTTTTTCTTATGGTCATCCTTAGATTCAATCCCAGCTATTTTCGTGCATTGTTGGTTGTTCATGACGCGTGGCGGCCTGCTGCACTGCATCGGTCTTTGTGGCTGTGTGATGGAGGCATTTCGTGGTGCGGTCACCATGTTTGTGCTGAGCGCTCGAGGACCTGCCGTCTGTTTCGCTCTGTGGCTCGAAAGCTGCGGTGTTGTCAAGGTTTGTTTAAGTGCAGACACTAAAGTTTTATTCTTCAGGCCGGACTGGACAATTTGTGTCATCCTATTGACAATGCTGTGCAGATCGTAGGGCTCTTGGGTTAGGTTCGGTTGTTTTAAGCGTTTATTTTGTACGTGGTAGCGAGGTGAAAGCACTGTATTAGCCACATTCCTTTATTTTTCAAAACTGTTTTGAGGCAAACATTAGCTGGAAAATGAATTCATGAAGAAGGGAAGGAGAGAGACTGAATAGCCCGCAAAGCGACACATACATACACGCACGCACACACATTTTCATAAACATTTTCATTTCAAATAAGCTTTAATTTCATTTGTGGGGATTACTGGCTGTTTTACCATCCTTGTACAAAGAAATGTGTGTGTGTTTTGTACACACAAAACCTGTGCAGGGATACCAATGCTCAGCGTGTGATCTAAAAATGCAAAAAGGGAACAAAACTTTAAGTAGATTTCGAAACTGCTGAGATAAATTAAGAAAATTAAAATGTTAAATGAGTCAGCGACCACAAAAGACACAAACATTTTTGAATGGTGGGGTACATTTCCCCCTGGCCCAAAAGCGCATTTATAACCTGGATAGTTCATGGAAAAAACAGTTAAGGTTTTGGCAGATTTACACCATGGTAAGATATGGAACGGAATGGAGTAATTCTCTATTTAATATCATGTGATCATGACGTGCTATTGCGTTGCTGAGGAATTCTGTTGAATTCAAAATAATCTTCTGTAAATTTGTTTCATGAAATAATTTATTTTAATAATAATTTTTTTAACAGGGTTTTCTGGAGAGATTGCGAGTCGACATTAAAAATGAATGCAAGCTGGCCAGTTTAGAGACAAATGGTTGTTTTCTCAACTTCATCTGCATCACTAGCAATAAATAATGAAATGAGAGCTGATAGACAGTCGGCCCTCCCTGAAGCGTGAGCTCAATTTGGGTTGCCACAGAGATCATCAAAATAAGAGTAACCAAAACACTTTCATCTGAAAGTTGCCTTAAGTGACTCGTGACACATCTATGATATTCACCTACTGTTTGATTACTGAGCCCTGCAGTCAAACGCCACGAAAACCTCCAGTGTCACGGCACGACTCTACCACCCAACAGGTTAGAAATGCGCTTTTAATCAATGCATGAATTGTAATGCATTTTAAAGCTCTAAAATATGTGTTGTAACACTTGAATAAATGTAGTATGGCTTTTGGCCAGATACGGTCTTCCATTTTAGTAAAAACTTAAGCATAAACTCTGGGCAGGGGTTATGTGGTTATGCCCTAAATGTGCTGATTCTTACCGGTTTAGGCCTTGGGGAATGTATCTGAAATCTTTATATCATAAAAATTAATTGTCACTTTTTCTTAATCTGTGTTGTTAGAGTTTAGACACATGGTGTAATTTTTACACATACCCACGTGACATCTGCAAAACAGCTCCAACAAGCATAACCGATGATGCTTCTGCAATACTTGGACTCAGATGACAAGCTCTTTTTTTGTAAAACGGCAATCCATAATCGATATCTCTATCATGTATCATAAAAACTGATATTACTATTACCAGCTCGATCTTTAAATTATTTTCATAAGCTTACACCATAAGTGTCTACACCGGACACAACACTACAAAAATAGACAACTGAAGGTATTAGAACCCAATATCCTTTTTTTATTTTATCGACTTGCAATGCGACACGACAAACCTATTAAGAACAAGCCGTTGTCAAGTAGCGTCACGCCGCTCACGTCCGGTGTAGACACCGTGTTACTGTTGCAAATCAGGGTAAGGACTGTTTTGAAACAAAAGTTTTTTGGAACTTAAGTTGGATTTCAGCTTAATACTTAATATGAATTCAAAGATCTGTTTATTGCAACACAATATACTTTTTATAGTAACCTCATATTAACAATGGTTTACCTATAGCAGGGGTCTCCAACGTGGTACCCTTGGGCACCTGGTAGCCCGTTTGAAGTCTGTACGGTGCCCGCTAAACACTAAAGTGCAACATCGTCATGAAAGTTTATTATTAGTAAAAGTGCAAAAATATCTGGAAGAAAACTGAATTTGGTTCTGTGAGTGTAAAAATAAGGCATCACATGTTTAAAGTTTGAAAGTATGTTATCAACAAGTAGCCCTCTAGAGGATTTTAGATGTTTTGGTAGCCCTCGCTTACAAAAAAGTTGGAGACCCCTGACCTATAGTAACCATTGTTTAACTATGATATTTGTGATAAAGTTATGGTAATACAACTTAAAATCAGGCAAAAACATGGTTACTGCACTTTCACTGTAAATTTACGGTTAATTTTAAGACAACTCCATTTCCCACTCCTGCGATGTATGTATGTTAAGTACCCTACAGAAAAAGATGAGATCAATAACTAATGGCAACACAAATATCAAAAAATCTATAAATGTTGTTTACCTATTGGTTGAAATGTTATGTTCTTAAAATTTTACATAAATATCTTTACATTTTCCTTGTCAAGTAATGTATGTATGTGTATGGCACTTTCAGCTCCAACTTTACCATTACCACATGAGCAGATTTCCCTCCCAAATCACAGCAGTAAATACAAAAAAAAGCAATGTGGGGCTTTTGAGCAATTAGTGTTTTGACAAGATTTCCATGTCATGCCTCCCTCCGTGGACACCCTCCGTCAACTTATTGTTGCCATGTGTAAGACTGTGTGTCGAGGCTGTATTGGGCAGGTGCACCATTGTTCATTTAAGTCTGGAGCATTAAGCCAGAGCTCTGTGTTATGTCAGACCAAGACGAATGACAGGCGAGCAGAGCAATCAGTGTCTCATCCATTTAGCTTTCCGCTCGGCCTGAAAAGTCAACCGATACTTGTCTTGCTTTCATAAAATTTCCAGCGTTCATGCTGTCAAAGCCTGCGGGGGAAATGTACTACATGATAGTGCACCTTCTCCCGAGTCTGCTGCCTTACGCGGAGAATTCTTACTCTTGTTCGAGGAGGTTCTTTTAGAAAGAATAATCCCCTCAGGGTTTCTGATTTAGGCTTGCCAGGTTTCGGGAGTCGTCTCCAGTGGCCAATACCCACCCAGATTTCCTCAGAGTCGCTCTTAACTAATAGAAACACCTGCACTTTACTTTCAGGGTTTTTCTCTCCTCCTCTTTCGGTTTTGGAAAATGTATCCTAACTACACCATCAACAAAACAGCATATAGATGTCCAAGGTTTCCAGGTTTCAAGAGGTCGCTGGCAGCTACAGGTGAAAATCAAAATCACACAGGTTTCAAGATATTTAGTCACCGGAATAATTCATGCATGTACATTTTGCGATCATTTACTCACCCTCATGTCATCTTGACCCCGTATTACTTTCTTTCTCCCATGAAACATAAACAGATATGTTAGGCAGAGTTACTTTTTCCATGCGAAGAACGGATGGTAATATATAGTGTCAAACTCCAGAAAGAACAAGAAACCTCACAGAGAGCTATCGAATGGCTTTAGAAGACTTGGAATATGGCACACAAGTCATACGATACACTTTTACGATACTTTTATGGTGCTTTTAGTGTTTTTTGGATCTTGAAAGCATGCAGTAAATCACAACTCGTAGGGAAAACAGACGATGAAAAAATAGCATGATCACGGGGGAGAGTAAATTAGATTTTTTTTACTTTGAGTGAAGTATTACTTTAAGAGTTTATAGCTACTCGACTATCTTTAAAGAGGCTTTTATATGAACTGAGATATGATTTTGAAGAGTTTTTTGTACCGAGTCAGGGTTATACCACAATATGAATATTAAATGATCATTGATAATTTGCATTAGCAGTAAAGATCACCAAAAATGCATCATCATTGTTTTTGTCAGTTTCATTTCAAAGAAGATGGATTCCCCTTCTGTATTATCTTTGGCAACACTAATTTCCCATAAATCATCACCACGTCCTTGGAAAGTTCCTTGCTGATGGAGACACGCTCATTGCCTGTGACTGGAATTCATCATACTTTGCACATTTTTTTCGGCTAAATAGCAATCAAAGCTCGCTGTAAGAAATCACACTTGAGCTGTCATTTCTGCACACGCTTCAAGAAACGAAGCACGGTTATTTCTCTTGAGTGAGTGACAATCAAACAGTAAAGTAATGATAGATACAGATTCATCCTTTTAAAGATCATAGAGTATGATGTGTGCGTCAGCATCCCTTCAGCCTTTCGGAAAGTTTCTGATGCTCTGAACGCTCACAGATATCCACCTGTTCACAGTCAAATGATATTATACAGATGTTTCTGGCTCAGGTGAGTTGAAATGGTTTAAATAATTCATAAATGTGTCATGTCAATCTGTTTCATTGTCTTCTCAAAACTGACATATTGCACCCCGTTCTGAATGATGGATTGCCACTTTTTTAACTGGTTTGATCTATCCTTTTCTTGGGATGGACGATCAGAAATCTCATAGACGTCTATTGAACTGTAAATCATATTTCAATTTCCAGTTAATTCAACACATGCCTGTAGGCGGTTCTGAAAACCCCTTCTAACAAAAATTGACGATGGTTTTTATCACAAATAAAAAAACATTATTGCAATGAGAAAACTATGGTTATCTCAAAATAACTGTAGATTTTTTTACTATGGTTAAACTATGGTAATCCCAAAATTACTATGGCTTTACTATTAATAAAAAAATAAATTTTTACAATGGTTAAACAATTATAATCTCACAATTACTACGGTTTTACTATTAATAAAAAATACGTGTTTACTATGGTAAGAGTATGGTAATCTCAAGATTACTGTGGTTTTACTACAAATAATGTTTTTAACTGTAAGGTAATCTCACAACTACTACGATGACAACAATAGCCACAACCCAGGACACCAGGGGCACCCGAGGTCGTCAATCCAAGCTTCAGGTCTAGCCTGATGCTCAGTCCAACCAGAAGCTCGTGATTATGGGCAATCCAATTGATGACAACTACAGCCACAACCTACAGTAATCCAGAGTAAAATAATAAAATTGGTCAGACCTAACTATCGAGGGACAAAAATAGATTAACAAGTGGTGAGTGCCTCAAGGAAATCTCAAATTTACTATGGTTTTACTACAAATAAGCAAAGAACATTGTTAGTATAGTTATACTGTTGTGACCACAAATCGAGCATAGTAAGACCATGGTATTAAACTTTATTTATACAAATAGTGATATGCCATGGTTAATGTTTGTAAGCAACCACCGTCCCACCCACATACCTTAGCAACCAACTAGAGCTCCCTAGCAACACTCTGTACTGTACATTGACTGTATTTCTCTGTCAGTAAAATTCTAAGTCCTAGTTTATAAACGCTAAAAATAAAAATAAGCAGTTTTAAATTTTAAACCAAGGAATATATCAATTTCATAGAGGTCAGGAAATTATAAGGCATGTTTATTTGTGTGTGTGTGTGTGGGCTCATGTCTGCGTTTTTTGCATTTGCGAACGTCTCGGAAGCAAATGAGCAGGGCGTCTTAACGTACTTTGTGTCGACTCTGTAACCCAAACAGATAACTGAGTACATTCATTTACGTCTACCCTGTCTGACGGAACTTTCCATCAATCACTTGCATTTTTCCTTGTGTTCAGCCAGTTGAGTCACACTGTTTATTTGCTTTGAGCCGTCACACTGTATTGAATGTCGTAAGACGTTCCCCGCTGCGCTTCACTGTTCGGTCTCGCAGTAACATTTCATGAAGTTCCATGAATGAAAACCAATTAGTCATTTAAATTGGCCACAACTGAACATGAGGGATCAGCATTCTTTCCATTGTGATTTAACAGGTTGGTTGTATTCAAGATAACGGAGATTGCCTATAAATGCTTTCCTGAAGCTCAGTGGTTAGATGGCACTAACAACGGCAATGTCATGGATTCAATTCTAGGGATTGCACATACCTACATTGCATTATAGTTTACATTTTGCTTCTAAGTCACTTTTGAAAAAAGCGTCTGCCCAATGCATTGATGTAGTGTAAATAAATAAATGTATGGAAAGTTCTCAATTTTTTTAGGATTTTTTGGATGTTAATGAGTGATACAGGGGTTAAATGAAATCTTTTGGCCATAAGATTCAGTCGTTACACGGTTTGAAGTAGTTTCAATGCTTAAAGAAAAAGGTAATGTTTGTAACCACCTTTCCGCCCATAATACCTTAGCAACCACCTAGAGCTCCATAGCAACACTCTGTACTGTGCATCTACGATAATGTATCTCTCATTCAGTAACATTTGAACTCCTAGGTTTATAAAACACTTAGACAAAGCTCAAAATAAGCAGTTTTTTGCTAGTTTAAACCAAACTAGTTTAAACCAAAACACCGTTGCATCATTCCAAACCTGTGTGACTTTCTTTCGTCTGTCAAACACAAGAGAAGATATTTGAAGAACGTTGGTAACCAGACAACATTGGCCACCATTGACTTCCATTGTATGGACACAAAACCACAGGGTCCTGTCTCAAAATATCCTCAGAAAAAAAGACTCGCATATGGTTTTAAATAACATTAGGGTGAATACATGATGACAGAATTTCTATTTTTGGGTGAACTATCCCTTTCATCCGTGTCAGAAAATGAAGATGAGCCTATTTTTATTCACCCAACAGAAACACAAGTTTTTTCGTGTTGCTATATTAGGCAACTTGAAGGCAGGCATCGTGACCGCAGCGAATACTGCCACCATGAACATAGTGGAAAAACAGCCCGCAAGCATATCTCACAGTTAATGACGCAGAAATCAGGATACAAAAGACAAAAGATAAACCCAAATTTTTGCTGACCCGTATACAATAAGACTCACCGTGGCCACGCTCGGCAGTAGCCGAATAAATACAGGCCTTCAACAAACGCTACACTCACCACTTGTTAATCTATTTTTGTCCCATGACTACAAGTTCCCTGCGTTCGACTGAAACTGCCGATGTTGTTTCAAAGAGTTTCACTGTATTCTATCCAGATAGATATTTATAGAACAAGACAAACGTACGTCGGTTATTCTTAGTACTAAAACAAATCCCATCAGGTCATGATGGAAGATTAAGGTCAGGCTTATGAAGTGAAGAAAAGTCAATACAGGTTAACATGGAGGCTTACCTTTGCCTTTTGTACTCATTGCATGAATCATCAAAATGAGCTCATAAAGTTGGAATGGAAACTTAGACGTTGAAATATTACCCAGAATTCACCTTTCAACGGCCAATTAATCCTTTTGTTTGATTAGGGATCAAGATGAACTCAAAGCTGAGCCTTAATGCCCATGCCTGCTCTTGTTGTTCCTGATGTATTAATAAATATTATTCAAGGGTAAAACAGTTTGCCTTTATAATCTTTTCTCCAAATGTATTAACTGGCTCCAATCCCTTTTATTTTTACTTCCCTGCACTTCTGACTCCATACTGGTATGTAGCGCCCACTTAATTTCCACTCATATAAATACATTCATCACTTGAATAGTAAATATCGTGTCTCACTTACAACAATGTTAGATCACAGAAGTACAGTAAACTTGATCGTGAATAAAAAAAGAGGTGGTGTTGGGGATCATTTTTCAGATCTTTGAGATGTTGGGACGTTGAAGCATTGGGTCAACACAATTGACCACCTCAATTATTTGTGTTTGACCAAACATAGAAAACACAAGAAAGGCATGTAATGTCATTTCCAAAAGCATCAACATCAAATGCAGATGATGAGTAAACGGTCACAATATATCACAGTTTTGTAACTTTACACTAGACATTCCCAGTATTGTTGAATCATCGAGTCCCCGCTGAGATGATTTCTTTCTCCGTGTTTTATGTTTTCTAGGCAGTCCAGAAACTTTTCCTTTTCTTCTGTTTATAATGATCGGCTCTTTTACAAAACATGGATCTTACATGAATGATGTCATGAACATCTGATCTTTGGCTTCTGCTGGAAGATCTGAGACTTTGAGGGAGTTCCTTTGGGTATTTTAGCTGTCCATTGTGATGGACCTCATCATATACTCTACTAGAAAATATTTTTAACTCTTTATTTCCAGCTTGTAGTTTAAGGCTTGCTTGCTACTTCATGCCTGGAATGTCAATGTGACACCTTGAAGGTAGCTATCAGGTCAAAAACATCTTCACATCCCATTGGCAGTGTAAGAATGTTTTGGCCTATACATACAGCCAAAATACAGACAATCACCTCTTTACCGTCTCAATTATTTTTACAAAAGATTAATGAGATTCAATCTTTGTTTGTAATTCATTGTTTTTCATGTGCCTCAGATATTTCTCTTGAGAAGAGGAGCGAGAAATCTCCACAATGTCTCAAACTGAGCTCAGATTTGTCGAGTCTGCAATTAAAGTCTATATTGTTGAAGAACTCAATAAGAACTCAAACATTTCTCATCATATGTACCCAAATCCTGATTGTTTTACCTCAAATATCTACATTCATTTTACACCTCCATACTCTTCATGCGTTTCAACAATTGTTTCTGTTTTAATTCTGTTTACGTTTTAGGAGAAACCCCTGCGCCAAAGTTTAACGACTCCGATAAAACACAACAGAAAACTTTATTGAAGTAACAATAAACATCGTTTATTTAAAATGATTCATTAACATTGAACTAAAATTGGTATTATATATAATTATACGAAGTTCCTGAGTAGGTTTTGGAAAACTAAAAGTGTTTTTAAACACCCCATCCGATGCAGTCCATGCTGTAGAAACACCTGTATGTATTTACGTTATGGCCTTCCAGAGAAATTCCAGGCTTTTAAAGCTGCACAAACATCTTATCGAAGCGACAAAATAAAATGGCACAGGAGATTGCTTAGAGATAATATTGTTCCTTTCAAGCGGTACGTCTCGTCGCAATGCTCTTTGAAATGAGATGTACGTGTGAAATGTTTACTCTGCTGACACGGTTTTCAAGAGTTAGGGTGGGTGTATTGTTCTAGAGCTGTGAGTGAGGTCATCCTTAATTCAACAGAGAACTACAAAGAGTCCCTGTACACGATTCTGAAATCAACTGATTCCCTGATGCCTTAAACGCCACTTAATAGTGATTCTCAAGGCAATGTAATGCGATTAACTGCTGTGAGGTCAGCTGGTAGAGCATTGTGTTAGCAGGAAAGGTCATGGGTTTGATCTCGAGGGAACACGTGCTGATAAGGCGTCTTTTGTTGCTAAGCAACCATGGGCCACGCTAGCCGTTGAGATGAGGAGGTGTAAACAGAGGATATGTGGATTATATGGACTGAAAGTACCTCGCAATAACTTTGCTACTAAATGTATTAATGCTGTGATCGTCTGTGTCTCCATCTTCATAGAGCTTGTCTATATGGGTTGGTTGGTTCTTGTCACATGACCTGCTGTGCGACGTTCTGAAAAGTGGAAATATTTTGGAATTGGTATTTAAAGTATTCAAGCTGTTTTTTAGTCTCAACCCATCCCAAGGCCCTAATGTAAACCAGTAAAATGACAATGTGGAATTATTTCATTTAATTTCTGTTTGCAGTCTAGCGTTGAGGTAGTATGGGAGACGTTGTCTGTCAAAGCTATGCTCAGCATGAGCGGTTCATCGGTTAGTTTATTCATTCTGACTTTTTGTGCAGTGTCATCATCTAACACACTTTGTTTGATAATGTTGGATAATGTTTTATAATCTGCACATATGCATAAAATGCTTTTGAGGCCAGATTGGGATAGAAATAGCAATTACAAACAAATAGGTGTTTTTTATGGACATCGAATTGGTATAAAATCCTACTGGTAGAATGTTATTAAGTTTTATATTTTAACATCTTCCGGCAGTTTTACTGCATTCAGCCCGTAGCACATGACACGTGATGTTTGAAACAGAACACTAATGAATGTTTAACAACTGGTTCTCATCACACATTCAGAACATGAATCTGTTTTGGCGGTCGTAGGAGTTTCAATCTTTATTTGCTTTCTAAATAATGTGGGTTCAGCGTAAGGTCTGATAAAACAAGAAATTAATCCACATTGTCACACAACTTGATTGTTTTTCTCTCTATCACTGGCCAGCGTCCACAAGCTTCACGGAAATCTCCTTATACTTCTGATCCATCTGAGTGGTTTGTGGTTATAGAGACAGATATTTATCTGTGAAGCGAGTGGGAATGGTGAGTTATACTGCCAAACTCCAAAGAATCAGAAAAGATAAAAGTTGTCTTTTTGAACACATATGACAGATTTTGGGTGAGGAACAGACCACCCTTTAGACTTTAATTAACTACTGTATATACATATATATATATCATAAATGTACAAATCTTACTGTTGTATTGCTGTAAAATGAATATCAACTTGTTTTCTTTTCAGTATTTGAGGTCAGAAATAAAAGCATATTTCTGATATTTTGACCCGTTTCTCCTGTTTTCATTTTCAGCAAATGAATGCAAATAGAAACTATAATTCTATTTGAAATTTGGGAGAAATATTATTAGGAGATCACAGAATGAACCAAAAACGCACATACCTATAAAAAGTACATTCAGAAAAACAGAAAATAAGTTTATAATTTCATTTGTTATTATTCCAGCGTCTATAATTAAAGGCATATGGCTTCAGCAAGTATCTCATAAAATTCTTAATGAGTTTTATCAACTTTGTCTTTATTTTTGTATATATTATATTTATATATTGGCAAATTAAAATCCTCCACTTTTTTTCTAGAAATGATCATACATTCTGCCAAATGAAGGAAAGCAAAACAGGGTTAGAGTGACTTGTGCATGAGTAAACGATGACAACTTTTAAAGTTTTGGGAAATGATGATTCCTCATCATTGCTGATGTTACAGAAACAGCCATTTTATGCCAAGATAATCTATACATCAGGTCACTCGAAGTCCATTTTATGCCACGTTGGTGCTTCATTAAAGTCCAAAACCAGCATGACCCGGGACAGCGTGTTTAAACTGGTGAAATCTTTGCAGCGGAGCGTTTTTTCATCCTGGCCAAAGATAACAAACAACGGAAGCAATGTTAAAATGTCCTCCCTTTAGGTGGACCGGAGCTCATCCTGAACAAATTGGGTTGGAAATAAGAGGCCAGGCTCCATATGTCATTAACAGCACACTACGTCAGTGTAACCGAGATTGAGAATACTTGCGGAAGAAAATATGGTGCACTTTCCCCCAACATGTTCTTTCATTTCATGATGTTGTGTTTTGAGGTGGGTCTGAAAGCTTGTGGAAGAAGAGCAGTTAAGAAAAAAACACGCTGACCAAGTAGAAATGTAATGGCCTGGTGTCAAAGTTAAAGTACAGCATAATGTACATTAAGGAACTAATCGAAACATGTCGAATCCAACCAGTGGGGAAAAAAATCACGAATTGCATCACTTTAATATCTCCAACGCTTCGAAGGGACGCTTTCACTCTCTTTGGCCTTAATGTTGTTTTTATGTCTCACTCCACTTGTCTTAAGGTGAAGAGGTTTTCTCTACGGCTCTGACAGGGGAACCACTCCTCAAACAATAGAGGCTTCACGGCTCATTGAGGTCCTGCTGGTGCTACGTAATTAAAGGAAGAGATCTTGCGTTCCCTCCCAACTAAACATAAACAAAGAGCAAGTTCAGCTTTCGGCAACACGCTGAAGCTGTCCGAAGCCCCGTAGAGGTCTCACCAGAGGTCTTCTGATGACATCTGCACATGTCTGGCCTTGAATAATGACTGTCATCCACAGGAAAGAAAAAGTCTCCCGGTGACCTCCCGTAGAGCTTCGGAGGAGAGCTTGACACGTAACTTTGTTAAAATGCCAAAGCAGAGTCTTCCAGGCTATCCACATGCGCTTTTTACTTTTATGAGCACGCAATTTGTCAAGGTTTTCCTTAAAATAGAGACCGTTCTCCGTCATCGGCTTGAAATATGGTTATGTCGTTTGATTTTACACCACTTGTTTTTATTCATCAGACATTATGAATGAAATATGGCTCGCAGTATTCGATGACAGACCCTGACAGATGACTCCACACTGTTTGTGTTGGCAAACGAAACACTCAATGGGGATGTTTAACGCTTCTCACATATGGAGACCTGACGTCGGGTCTAAAACAACATGTCAGGTGTGTGATTACTGGTGGAGGGGAGGTTTCTTTCAGCGATAAGTCTTCGCACTGATGGAGGCCTGTCTGGTTTTGAATAGATGAGTAGACGTGCTGATCAGGTGTAGCAATGATGAACGTTCCAGAATTCTTTCAGATCTGTCGGAGAAAGACAATTGTATTTCTTAAACAACAATCAAGCATTGATTAAAATAAAAATGAACAAAGTTGTTCATTTGACTACATTAAAGCCTTTCCGAAGACTCCAAATATAATAGAGTATACATATTTTCATTATTATTTTTGAATGATACCTTGAATTTCCCTGTTTGTGTTCCTGTAAATAATGTAGGATTTTCCGTTCTATTAAAACTTTGCTTACACTCATAAAAATGCCATTTTGACTGAATGGTTCCGTAAAGAACCTTTAACATTGCTGTTTTCCAAAATGTCCTTTCTTGTGTAAATTGTTTTTTAGATTATAAAAAATTTAAAAAGAAACCTGCCATTGACGGTTATTTAGGAAACATTTTGAAGCACCTTGTAGTGTAAATCGCATTGAGTCACATCATAAGAATAGGAATGTATGAATTCCTTTCTTTAGGTAAACAGAAATAAACGTTTTTTTTATAAAAATATCTAGATATATATCACACAAAAGTCCCAAAATGTTCAAGCTCCAAAAAGCACATGCATACATCATAAAAGTATTAAAATGTAATAAATGTGGATTATTATTAAATGTTTACCAAAGTTTGTGAGAAAACGATTCATATTTTGAACTTAAACCAAAACAAGCTCATAATGGTGCTAAATTCATATATTGTGACACGTCTATAACTATGTCTCATGACAAAATTTCATACGTGACAACTAGCATAGTTGTTAAATTAACTCAAAATATGAATCACTCTTAAACAAAACTTTTTTTGTTGGCATGTGAAGTCTACATTAAATTAATATAGTTCAGGATTGTAAATCTATAAATTAAGCAATTGCTTTGTCACGAGAGATGTTTCCATCCTGTGTGCATGATTATCGTCTTCCTGTCTGTTTTCTGTTCACGTTAGAAACACTAAAGATTTTAATAGTCTGAGTCCTAGTTTGGCCCGGCGTACAATAAATCCTTCATGGAAAAAAGAAGGGATTGGATGCAGCTACATTTCCTGCAGGTGGTGTTTCAATGAGGGTTTCCCAGAGATTTCAGGACTTATTGTGAATTAGCACGACTTCATTCTTTAAAGGCCAATCTGTCAGTTTAAAAACACGAAATTCACAAGGATCGCGGCTCTTACACATGCGGATCCACATCAAGAATATGAGTAATCCTGCTGAGCGAATAGATCCGATGAGAACAGAGTGGAAATTAAAGTTTGATTTACAAGGTTCGGTTTGGCTTTCCAGAGCAGTCACAATCTAAATTCCCATTATCTGACCCTTTCACACACTCCTTCTTAATAATCCTGGATCATGCTGTAGGAAGTGAGACCTCTTCTTCTTCTGCCGTTCCTGTCAGATGTAATGAATGGAGACAAGCGGGACTGGGGTGTGACGGCTGTGCGCTTTAAAGAAAATCCTGTTAAATTTACGGTTTCAAAAATGGCAGCTGTGGTTGCCAGAAATTTATTGGTAAAAATTACTATGGCAGCGTTGCTGGATGACATTTTGGTGCCTACATAGTTTGTAACCATATATATTTTAACTGTTTATAGACCAAACTGTTTGTATTTTGTTCTGAAAATGGACCACTATCAGAATACAGAATCAAAATAAAATGGCACTTGATGACTTACAGTCATTTTTTTCTATGAACCGTGGGATTTTTTATTTTATTAAAATGACTAGAATTTCATTCTAGTTCCGGGTCCATACACATAGTCACTGAGATAAGACCGTGTCTTAACAACTACTTTGACTGGCAGGTAGTTAAGACTAGTTAGTCTAACTTTTCCAATTTCAATTAGACCAATCTACTATTGTATGTAACTTAAAGAAGTTAAGAAAAAAAACATGTAAGACTGGTCTAAGCGGTTTATGCAACCGGCCCCAGATCGCCATCTTCATAGAGAACATTATCAATATACATATACAATAAGATAAATAAACAACATTTTCTTACTCCGTATTTAACCCTCGCCTAGAAAACATCTAAACATTCGTAGCTTTGAGTTTTAATGCTTGACCAAAAAGATAAGAAAATACGTATTGTTGTTCATTATTAGTCATCAATTAAGTTTATAATTTTATACTTCATTTTTTTATCCATTTTATCCATTTATATTCATAAAAACGTTTTTCTTTCCATATTTTTTATTTTTCTTTTATATTTATTAATATATATTTATTCTCTATTAAGTGTACTGGTCTCACCCAATTTGTATGTTTTAATCATAAATTATTTTGATTCCTTTTTATATAAACAATAATTTAGCTTTTTGAGTAAATGTATCAAGATTTAAAAATGTCACGTGAACAGGAAAACATGACAAAAATTCTAAGAAATCGATTTTTTTCTCTTTACTGATTTTGGTTAATGTTTTAATTTTGTACGAACAAAGAAACCAGACCGAGATGCGAGACATCTATTACAGTGATGTTGGAGTCTGACACTTTTTTGACCACAGAATGCAATGATTGTCCAATCAGAATCAAGTAGAGTGCTGTGTAACAAGGTTACATTATTTTTCAGGCGCTTGTGTTTGGTTACCCGAATAAAAGAAGAGGAAGCAGTCGGGGGGCTGGGGAGGACTTGAGTGTTGGATGAGGTAATGCAACGAGATGCAGTGAATGGAAGTGGAGAGGCATAAGGGGTCAAACACATTCCCGACAGCAGGAGAACCGTCCTGACTGCAGAGGAATGACATCATAGTATCTCGCTGATGTGCCCATTTATGGAAGCTGCGAGCAGGCGAAGCGTGTCGAGCACTTTTCTGTTGAAGTTTGGCTGCTACGCTCATACACAACGTGATTTATCTCTGGGACGAATGGCGTGCACGCTCGCTCTGGCGTACTGGTCCATCTTCCCCGACTAGGAGGTGAAAGAAGGGTTGAGTTCTTTTATAATAAGTATTAATTCTTTTTCCTCTCTCGGTTCGGTCTCGTAAAGTTTCGTGCCTCTTTGATGTGTCATTGAGGCTGCGTTTGCCCCTGGAGGGGCATTACCGCAGCTGCATTCACAGACCCTCTCCAACCCTCGGCCTGCTGCGCCATTGTGTCCGCTCCCAGGCCGCGGACAATGCCCGCGCTCCAGGCGCGACCGGAGTGCCAGCATATTTATGTGGCTCTGGGCGTACCGATCAAACCCAGAAGCTGGAACCATGGCTGACACCTGCAGCTTCACAGCACCCTGCCAGAACATAGTGTAATCGGGCCACATTGCTGCCTGGCAGAGCTGTGCGAGATTTGACCGTAATAGCGTGCTTGTATGGCCTATGGTTAAATAGGTGGCTGGCGAAGGCAGGCAAACAGCGTTATAATACTAGTGGATTTGTTGTATTGACAAAAAGAGATTTGCATTCTTGCTGCATCACCACTATTTTTGAGTGGTACATGGTGTGCTAATATCTTATTTTTATGCTGATGGTATTAAGAATCATGATCATAAAATATTAAGCAACATCTAGCAGAGACGGGTTACTTTTGTGCATGTGGCGGATGCTTTTATCCAAAGGAACTTTTGTTGCTTTCAGGCCATTGTGACCAAAAGTGATGCCCGGAGGGCAAATTTGTACAAAATTTACTTTTAATGCCCCGTTATTTCGCAAAGTTTCTGTCATATGTGTTCAAAGTTTGTTTTCGCACCATAGGATAACTACCCATATGCGTTATGGTTGGTTCTTGTGCATTAATGCATTTTATGATGTTCTCCATATGTCTGTTCTGTGTATTGTAGAAATATCACATACATTTTTTGATGCATGGAAATGGATTCTGTCAAGATTTTATTGACGTTTAATCAGAAACATGTTCAGACACGCTGGCAGATAGTTACAGGTTGTCTTTGTAAATATAATAAACTCAAAGGACTTTGTGTTATAGCTTTTTAATTGCAGACTGTTGGCATGAGGCGAACACTTACTGTGTTGGATGAAACACAAATAGGTAGAAAGACATTTTAGCACAGAGAAAAGAGAAAGAACATTGCATTCTGTGAAATTAGTTTTCAAATACAGTCCTGGGACCCTTTTCATTCGAAGCACTCGGTTCAGTTTACTGTATTTGTCTGTGTGTTATAATTGTTTTGATTCTGTTTTCTATTCAAACAAAATATAATTCTTAATTTGCAGGTCTCGTCTGCAATATGGCTGCAATACATGTTCTTTTCTTGGCTAATCTCATCCTCCAAAATAGCATTTAGCTGCTTTAGTTTCTTTAAGGTTGTGCACATATAAAGCATACATACATTTATCAAAACAGCCCTTGTAATCTATGAAGACTCAGAAGTTTAGTTTTCCATTATTCTGGCAATAGAACACCAGGTTATAAAATATTTAAAAAGAAACGTCTGCTAAAAGAGGTTATATAATGCTGATGGTGGAGGAATATGCCTCGAAAATCTCTCTTCTTTCACGGTCTCCATTCTGCTCTTGAGAAAAACAGAACGGGAGAGAGAGTTCAAGCTGGGTGAAGCCTTTAAAAGATGGAGATAATCTGTCTTTGGTATCACTCCCCCCCTCCTTCACTATCAATTATTCATTTCAAGATGAGGTCACCAAGCAAGTAGATGGAATAGGCAAACTTTATCCTCGTATAGAAGCCATTCTGACACATTTGGGTTCGGATAGGACATCTGGAGTGATCCATAGTTCCACATTAGCCATTAAACGGCCCTTGGCCTGGGATTTATTTTTCACATATGTCTCACGATTTGGTTTGCCAACTGACATGGGACAGCAAAGGGCCAGTTGTCCTTTTGGACGATCTCAAGGGCACTGTTCCTAATGATGCACTTAAGGGTACTTGGAATCATAGGATGTACTGTATCTGATTGCTGGCATATTGTATAGAGCTACCACATTCATGCCTATAGCTCAGATTGTTTGGTCGCGAGAAATCTCTAGCTCGCAGACACTGAGGAGAAGTTTATTGCTCGGAGATTGCTCTTTCATAGCCCAGCAGATTTTATGGACTTGCCACTTGTATTTCATTGAAGTCAGATCTCATATGGTTTGGTCAATTTCAGCCCACGCCAATATTTAGTTTCCATTTGGTTTCCATTTAAACGCATTACGTCCTTGTTCAACAGACAACTGAGAAATGAAAGTGATGTCATATATGGGATTTAGTTTTTTTATTCTGTATTTAAATGCACCTATCGTGTTATCGCAATAGCAAAATTGTCTCAAAATTATCGTGGTCACATGACTGTATGAAATGTCTTCCGGGCCTAACATTGAGAACAAATACCTTTGTCAAGGTCCATCTGGTCAAGTCAAGTCGACTTTATTTATTTATATAGCACTTTTTCAGGGATTTTTAGGTAATTTGACCCATCTCATACTATAACTCACCTCTAAGCAACAGTTAGGAAAAGAGGATCCTTATGGCACGTTTCCTAATGTCCAATCCACGTTTCTAAATATTCAATAAATTTCATACCGTGAACGCAATACCGAGGTATTATTGTACAGTGAGATTTTGATTTTGACCATCTGTTGATATTTGACTAAATCCTTGTTTATAGAGTCTAAACATCAGGAAAACATCAGTCTATGTATGAGATTTCTATTTTTAAAAAGGCAAATAAGCGTGCATTATGGGTGTTGATTCTTTTACTTTGTAGGATTTCTGTGTATTAAAATGCACAAACCAGAAGCAATAATACCCAGCAAATGGAGAAGGCATGAAGCTTTATATAACATAAAACAGTTACTTTGTTTTAATTGTTTGTTTTAATATGGACCTTTATGGATGTGACAATCCTGAAATGGCACTTACCTGACTATGGAAAATCATGCACCCCCCCAAAAAAATCTTTAAAATCTTTGAAAGACTTCACATGGGTATTTGAAGCACCAAATGTTGACATCTATGTTAAAAACCCTTGGTAAAAACTTAATATGGTAATGTTGACATTTACATGAAATTGCCCCTTTTAGGATGATGTACATCCTGTAAATCCTAACAATGTGAAAACACATCTGCTCTTTGCTTTTGGCAAAAACTGATAGTGCACATTTTTGTGATTACTTTGTTGCACCGCATGGCCAAAATAAAACCAAAATAGACTGTAGTAATATTTGTCATGGATGTTTTTGTTGTTGTAAAACCTAATGCCAAATCCATAAAACGTCAACGCAGCGAGTGTTCTAAGTGCATCAATGTAACAGCCACGAGAATATGAGCATCTGTGTGGAACTGCAAATGATATCCACAGTAGTTAAGCGTTGCTGTTTAGTGCAGAGGATGAAATTACGCTCATAAAGCGATCATTACGAGAAAACTTCTCTGTAACCCCACTGGCTGGATGAAGTGAAGCTCATAGTCGTAACTTTACTAAATGACACTGACATTTATTAAACCTGCTGAAAGCATTGAAGTTAAGTGAAACATTCCATAAAGAGACATCAATGGAAAAATACAAGAAAAACCTTACCGCTAAAGCCAGCGTTAATCTTTTATTATTATCACTGGGTGTTATTTTGTCTGGGTTTGATCGACTGTTTCACTGTGATGCCAGAAATTCATAAAGCATATCTGTATTTTTAAAGTAGTTTTCAACTCACTTTAATGTGAAAAATGTATTTAAAACATTTGTTTGTCTCGTTTTTCCATAAAAACATCCTTAAAAGATATACTGTACTCCTGATGGCATGCACTTTAATTGACATTGAGGGGCGGTTTCCCAGACAGGGCTTAAATTTAGACCCAGACTAAGTTAAATGTTCGAGGCGTCTTGATCGAAAACAATGTGTACTAACACACCTTAAAAGTGTGATTGTTTTGTCGCAAGATGCACACCAGGAATATTTTTTGTAAAGTATGTTGTTAAAACAACTTAAATTTCCTAATTTAACAAAGGCCTAGTCCTGGTTTAAGATAATCCCTGTAACCGCCCCCGAAAGTTTAAATCTTTTTATGGACATGGAAAGGAAATGGAAAGATTTGCACAACATACATTTTTTATCCAGTAGATCTCTATTTGACATGAGAAGTCTTCCTGATTATATTTGTGTGTTTATATCTATCCTTGAAGGAATACTTCATTCAGAAATGAAATCACTACATCAGGCATATTTTTTATGAACTTCGTCCACCTGATAATCACACAAAAAAGGTCAAACTTCAACAACGTCAGATGACTCGGTGGTCTTAATAGCAGCTGTTGGCAGAAGAAGCGAAGGACCGTAGGTGGTTATCACACATCCGCTAGACAAAAAAGCTCAGTTTTCAGCACTCTTCAAATGTCAGCTCTTAAAAAAGTGACAGGCTGTAATGCGTCGAGCGCTTACATCAGGATGGTCGGGAGAGGAACATCAGCTTAAGCACACTAGAGGTGAAACGCTTCCATCCCCGTGTGACACGTGGAGCATTTTAAACACTGCGGAAATGTCAAGCGGTGTAAAACGATCTCTAGGAGAGTGAGGCTTTCGCGGAGAACGGCTTTAAAAATGTCACTGACTTTCGGTGAGAGATTAAGCTGGGATCTGGAGATCAGGATAGCTAAAGCTCTCCAATAAAAGCATTATAGAGCAGGCGTTCATTGGATACTGAGGTCTGCCGTCTGTAAGTGCGGCTCTGGAGTAGACGTCAGTGCGGATCAAACGTAGCCAATAACAGACGACTCGTGATATAAAGTGACTTTAGAAGAAAGTGAAGTTTGGAGATCAAGGGTCTGATTGGGCTTAGAGAAAGAGTAGAGAGAGGTTGATTTTGGCTGAAATATAACCTCAGATGAATCAGTCACTGTGGACACTTTGGACCATTGAAAAAATACACTAATAGTTTTACTTATATGTGAAATTGCCTTGTTTCAAATTTCACACAAATATACAGTATTGTGAGTCTTGGCATATTGCAGACAAGAATTTCTTTTTTGTGGTTTTGTCCTTTTTGGAGTTGAACACTCGTGGTCACCATGACCTGTCACTGTTTGAAGAAGCTGTGTGAAAATTTTAACTTTTGTGTTTCACAGAAAAATAACAGCATGCAGGTTTGGAAACACATGATGGTGAGTAAATTATGATTTTTTTACTTTCGTCAAGGTGGAGAGAAGGAAAGAATGTATTAGGTGTCCTTTCATTTTGCCTGAAAATGAATTCTGTGCTGATGAATCATCGCAACACATGCATTTACTTAAGGGACATACAGCCAAGTGAAATTATTACTGATCTTAATCCGCAGCCCAATGTTTTTACATCAATTATGCTGTATACAACTTTTTCAAAAAATTGAGGATATCCGAAACTGGAAAAAGGAACGTTTTTGTTTTAGCTTTCTGCTGGTTTGTACACACATTTGTTTCAAGTGACAACACCTTGTAGATGTTTTGTTGTTTTCCTACCAGTGTCATGATCAGTGTTCCATCCCTAAAACCTCCCGCAAATCTATCAACATCATCAGATTTGGCTTCTTTATAAGCCTTGATTTGTTTTACCAGTGAGGACGACCTCAAAACTCCCCGAAAGTCAGGTTTTACTATTTATGAGGACATCTTCAAAATATGTCCCGCATCAGAACAGCCAAACCAGTAAACAGTCAAATAAGCCAGTAACTTTAAATCTACTTGTATTATACTGTATAAGTCCTGATTTATCAACTTCATGTGGTCAAATTCAAAATAAGAGCACAAAAGTAAAACATCAATCTTTATACATCAGAACAGAGAAACTCATCAAAATGTGGTATGGCTTCAGAAGAGAAAGTCATCCTCCATCTTCTCAGCGAGACAGCAGGATGAAGCTCGCGTAACAGAACCCTGATGCCGGCCCATCAGCTCACCGCCTCAGGTCACACTTCACCTATAGCGGCTCTTCTAATACAAAGACGTGCGTTCAAAAGCACCCTCTCGCTTCTCATCTCCTCAAACATGAGCAGAAGCACCTCAGTCTGAATTTTGTAAAATAACCTCTCGTGTTTCATCACCTGTACGAGCTTGATAACAAACTGCTCTGGGCTCTGACTTCTTATAACCACCTGATGTAGGTAATGGGTGAGGGCTTGTGTACACCTCTCTAGATTAAATGCCCAGATCAAGAAAGACGTTAAAAAGGAAGAGTGGATTTTGATCATGTTTGTCTGGATTGGAAAAAATATTTTTTAAGGATTATTTGGGAAGTTTTTTATAGATTTTATAAATAACTTGATTTTAGGTAAGTATTGTGTAATTTTGCAAGGTGGTGATATCATAAAAAATATTAAATGTTTAAAAATAATAAAATAGAATATTAAGAAAAATAAAATATTAAAATAGATTTTTGATGGAAAAATGTCAAGTTGTCACTGTATGGAGCCACACAAATTTATTTAGGGTTATTATTTCTGCTCATATTTATTGTAAAGTCCAACTTGTTTTTCCTCCACATTTTTAACTAGATTTTGGCCTCTCCAAACTGTTCCCCCATTGTTTTTTGTCAATTAAAAGACAAAATGCAGTTTAAATTAATATTCTATTCATTTAATTTTAATTTTAACTAATGCACTGGACAATTTTAACAATAAACCTGATTTAATCATATTTTGTTTATTTCCAGTGATAACTTAACTATCATAAATAAAATGATAGCAAAACTTGAGCTTTTAAACTACTGTTGCGGTTAAACTGTTGTAACTTTCCATTGTTTCTCTACAGTACTAATATGCGAGAGTTTGTTAATGCATCACAACAGTGAAAAGCCAGAGAGTTTTATTTTACTGTGCAATATGACATCATCCTTAATTAAAATGTATACCCGCTGTAGCCTATTCTCAGATTTTGTTGGTGGCCTCGTCTCTTTCATCGCATTAAAATGAGTGAAAAAAGTAATAATAATATTATCAGAAATGTCAAGGGAGTAACGCACAGATCATGGGTGCAGTCTGAGGTTAACAGGCCGTTAAATGATGACGCTGTTTGATTTTGAGATTACAAAGCTCATTAAAGCCGTTTGCCTGAAGCGTTGCTGTAAATAAAAGCCACCCTGATCTAATATACTTCACAGGCACGTGTAAACACGCTTGACTTTTAATGTCCTCTGTAGTTTCATAATGAGAGATGCTTCATCTCGATTACTGATGTCGCAACCCCAGAAACTTTTTCTTTCATTTTTTTATATAATTTTTATCTTTATTTTTTTATAAAAACTTGACATAGCAACTGTGTTCTGTGGGGTGCAGTGGTTACTGTAACTTCTTTCAAGCAAAACTTGAGCTTTTAAACTACTGTTGCGGTTAAACTGTTGTAACTTTCCATTGTTTCTCTACAGTACTAATATGCGAGAGTTTGTTAATGCATCAGCTAATTTTAGTGGAATTGGTTATTGTTTGTTCAGGTTGGATCATTGTGAATGAAATACTGTATACAAACTTTTGATTTAATAAATGCATTAGTAAATGTAATTATGAATATATATTTCCGATAGCCTTCTGAAACCTTCCATACTTCATGCTTAAAATGTTTTGCCATAAGTCATTATTGTTATGTATCCTTTATGTGTGTCACTGGGTTTTGGAAGGATATAGACGATACAAATATTTATACATATTTACATAGGATTTGTTCCTCCTGTTTGTTCCTTAACTGTTACCAAAGCTTATTTGTCGTGCTTATACTCTTGCTCATTTGATGAAAAAGAGTATACATTTTGTCAAATCTTTTGATATCAAACCTGAGCACAATATGAGATTTACTGTATGTGAGGTTACAGGAATCTTGTTCTCTGGGGAAACAATTGAGAAGCAGATGATGCAATGTCCTGTCTAGAAAAAAAGATTAAAATATTAAGAGATCTCTTTTGTGTTTTTCTTTCTTGGGGTCAAGGCAATGAAAGACCTGTCACAGATTTCTTCAGGCAAACTGGGGACCACGTCTTTGTGTAAGTCTGTGTAAATCAAGCCTCAATGTTGTTTTAATTACAGGCTCAGCATGAGACAATGGCCTTCATCAGTGGGAGTGAACTGGCTGGGATCAGTCAGGGTTGGACGCCACAATCAATAGATGTCTTTGCCAAGCTGTTGGGCTTACCCATGACCTCAGGGGTTTTCCTTTCCTATCTTTCTATTTGCCTCATTCCCCTTACTTTGAATCTGGCCTGTCTTCACTCTGGGATTTCCCTGGTGTCATTCAATGCCCTGTTGATCATTTGATTTCTCTGTAATCACAGTCAGATGTTGGCGGCGGTGTGCGGCTCAGAAATATTATGCGTTGGAAAGCTAAAACCAACCAAAGCATTAACCGTCTTGATTGTGTCGATCAACAGGTACAATGAGGTTATAAGCGAAATGTTTAAATCAATCTTAAACATCAAATTTTCCCTTACAAAAATAAACCATGGCAAGGAATCAAACCAAAAAGCCATTGTTAAAATTGTTAAATCATGGGAGCCACGAATTATCAATGGTTTGGCTGAAGTAACCCTCTTCTAACCAAGGTATTTGTCGTAAAACTGTGGTCATAAATGGTACTTTATCCACCATGGTTAGTAAACTTTTGCTCTTTTAAACCATGGTAAGCATTGATGTATTAGTCTAAAGAAAATTTCAGAAGCACACTTAGTAGTATCATTATTGTCAGTTTGTATTGCCGATTTGACACATGTTATTGAAATCTAATCTTGACAATCCGTTTTGGAGACTTCAGTCTTTCCCCAGGCAGATAGGAGCTGCACTTCCACGCCAGTCGCTTAGATAGAAACTAGCAGCCTGGGGCGATGCCAAAATGGCTGCCAAGTAAACTGACTTCCCTTGCATACCGTAATTCCGGGATTTATCATATCTATACTCAATGAAATTACTTTTCAAAATGATGAAGTGTGACCATCCCCCGTTTTGTTCCTAGCTCCATTTCATTTCCGTTCAACAGGATTTCATGACAGTTCATATCTTACCGTATGCAACATCTGCGGTGGCAACGTTCATGGAAGAACTCCAGTGGAGAAATTGCTTTTGAATTGCAAAGAACCTCAAAATGACTCTTCCACAAGAGCGAAGAGCCAGAGTGGAAAACAAGAGGGAAAAACTTGACATCTATCTGACTGCGCGATCTCCTCTTTTGGTTTTTCGCTCTCCTCGCACCTTTAGGCTCTCGTACAGAATCATTTTACAGTCAGAAATAATTAGAGGCGGTAATTACATGCTGCTTCGTGACTAGGTTGTGTTTAGGGATATAATGACATAGTCACAGCCCTGACGAATGCCTTTGTTGTTTGACAATTAACCGTATCTCTGCACCACTTCTTCGAAAGGGGTGTGAGAAAAATGAGAAAAATTACTTCGGGCAGAAAAAGGGTCAGTTACGAGACATTTGGCATCATGTGACTGTAGGTATGACCAATCGCTTGCATGCGTTGATGACGGTAGGGTTCAGGCAGCATGGCTTCGTTCTCAGTTCAATTACATCTCCTGTATTTTAGAGGGAGGAAACATGCCCTGCCCTTCTAAGACTTAATTTGACTTGAACTTTGCTTGACACCACAAATCTAGATTCTTAAGTCTATGAGATTCCATTGAAAACCGCTTTTGATTGCTGACAACATTTAAGCATCCCATTATGGTTGTCTGTCTGTGTACTCGGTGTTATAATTTACTTTTCTTTACAAGCTTGAGTCAATTAGACCAAGTTTGACTTCGTCTTAATCTGAGACCGAAGGAATCATTCGCATCGTACTTGTCGGGCATGAATTTCGTCATGCTCCTTCAGGGTTTTAGTGTTGACGTGCACCAGTCTGTGTACTTGGATGGAGTTTTCATTTCACAAACCAAATTTCACACCAGCCAGACTGATCTGCAACATCAAATGGTCTTAAGTTCATGCCCCTGGCTTCTAAATATATCAAGAGTGATGACAACAAACCGAAATAGAAAAAGAGACTCAGCGTGTTCCTTTATGTTCCCATTTACTCTGGCAGGAACAGAGGCAACAAGGAACAAAAATGAGGCAAGAAAAGAAACAGAAACCCTGACACAATGTCATTAAATGCTTCATTAATTGGAAGGGTCTCTCTCTGGCACAAGTATGCGTACTTGATTTATGACCCCTGGCGGCGGAGGGGTGGCAGATCGCATTGAGGGTGCCCGCATCCGTCACACTTTTTTTGCAATTCATGTGTGGTAACCAAATGCTGGTGACATCCATTGCATATAAAGTAAAGCGATGAATGGAAAAGGACAAAGACAATATCATAACCGATGTATTCTCAACATACAAATACGACATAAGCAAATGAACTTATTTATAGTTAAAGTCCTTTGTTTTCAGTTAAAGTGATAGTTCACCCAAAAACGAACAATCTGTCGTCATATACTCACTCTATCTAACCTGTATGGTTTTCTTTCTTCCGCAGAACACACAAGAAGATGTTTTGAAGAATGTTGGACCCATTCACTTCTATTGTATGGACTCAAATCCAATGCAAGTAAATGGGTGCCAGTTAACAGCATTCTTTAAAATATTTTCTTCCGTGTTCTGTGGATGAGAGAAAGTCATACGGGTTTGAAATGACAAGAGGGTGATTCACTGATGACATCATTTTCATTTTTGGGTGAACTATCACTTGGACTGCAACTAACTGTTGAATTTGTTCTGTTGTCCAGTTCTCATCATCTCATTGCTGTCTTTGAGAAAAAATATTTTAAACAGATCTGTACTGTCATGTTGTTTTCTTCGTGTTATTCTATAAAACGAAGCACCTTTAACCTACATTTAAAGATCTCTCAGCGTCCTTTAATTGCATCCTGGGCTGCGTTCCCAACAGCATTGTGTCCTATCGACACAGACTGTCCGTCTGTATTTATCTGGGTGGTCATTTATCTAAGGGGCAAATTTCCCCTTTGCTTGTTTGTGGACTTTGTAAATACATTATGAGTAACATTCATTAAAATCTGTAAACATTTGCTCCACTCGACGCCTTGACATATCGGTCTGTCTTGGCATGTAGTGCTCCGGGGGATTACAGAGATAAAACGCCAGGTAATCCACCGAATCACAGACTTACTGTATATGTCTTTAAGGGATAGTTCACCCAAAAATGTAAATGTTGTCATTTATTAACCCTCATGTTGATCAAACATGGTATGACACTTTCTTTTATCCTGTGGAACACAAAAGTAGATATTTTGAGAAATGGTTTTGCGTTCATACAATGGAAGTCAATGGGGCGCAATGTTTGCTCACCGACATTCTTCAAAGTATCTCCTTATTTACAGTAAAATGAAAGTTATACAGTTATGAAATGATATGAGGGCGAGTACAAATATTTATTTAAAATCAATTCACATCTAAAATGGCCAGCAAGCATTCGTAGTTGTTTCGTTAAAGTATTAACATTATCAATCGCATTCGATCGTGTGAGATTCTGTGATTTTTATTTATGAGTGCAGTCAAAGTGTTCAGAATTGGTGATCCGTTGGTGACACTCTTATACCTACAACACAAGTTATCTTGTCACTTTATGGGTGTGGCCTCTGCTCTTGGTTGGACGGGGAGCCTCGAGATTTGCGTTCAAGCAGTTGTATTCTAAGAGCGTTATTAATGACGGCTCTGTGCAAGCACACAAATCTCATGGATTGTGATTTATTTAGGTGTACTCTGGGACATTTATTACCAGCCTACAGAGGATGACAGGTTCACCTCTCCGCCTCACGCAGGACTCAAGATAAAAATTAATTTTATTTGTTACTTGTTCTTTCGGTTTGGGGGTTTTAAACGTGAAATATACGTTGGCCAAAAGGTTAAACCTTGGATTTGAAAGTAACTCGTTAAACATTTAAGGTTCACTGGAAATCTGGGACATACCCTTCCTATTAATGCCGGGGCCACACAAAAAAGTTTTTTTTATATCTTATAAGAGTTTCCAACTGTTAGAGATCACAAACACGAGGACAACTTCCTAGATTTATTCTTCCTGCTCCTCTAATGTGTGGTGCGCCGTGATGTGATGAAGAAAGCACATCACACACCGACAGATTTTCAAACAGAGTCTTGACTGTGAACACTGGAAATCTCGCAAAATCTCCCGATATTTCAGAACACAATTTCACGATTTCACTGTAGGCTTTGTTTATTATATTTGTGTTCAAAATAAACAAATGTGCACATATAACATTTTATGTCATTTTAAACATATTATTTATCGTAGAGAAATAGCAGCATTGTCTAAAGCATTTAAGGTGGCACAGCACTATATATCAATTTATTGAAACTAATATTGTTGTATTTTTGTCTTCACAGTAATAAGAAAATAATACGGTTTGGTAAAAGATTGCTGCTGACATTATCACTCGAAAGAGTCTGGCTCCTCTGGACCTATTTTTTCTGTTCCACCTTAACCCATCAGCACACTCGGACTACATCTCCTACCGTCGCTTGCACAAACACCCTATTTTCGATTCAATTTATTTGTAACTGCGATTCAACATGTTGAATATTTACGATTCACGATCGGGGCGGACACATCACACCACTGGAAAATTTGAGAAGATCATCTTTAGACCCGTTTAAGATCATCGGGACTTCACCTAGGATTGTCGGAAAGCAGAAATTACCTTAAGGCCCCGGCATTAAGCGAGTGAGCTTCTTGCCAGTACAGGGGGTAAGAAAAATAAACTCCTGGCAAAGAAGGATCTTGCAAAAAACCTCATTAAACTTGGTCAGATTTAGTGAATGTGTATTTATTCAAATGTTTTATTTGGAAAAGAAAAATTTTATGAAAGGAAATGTTTTTAGGAAATGTAATTCAGTGGAGGTGTCAAAACTTGAGAAAGATTTGTAAAAGTTGTTCCATAGGCAGAACAAGTTCATATTTTTTGATAAAGGATTTTATCATTAGACTCCACTATACACTATATTTCACCCCAAAATGAAAATTCTGTCATCATCCACCCCATGTCATAACCTAAAACATAAAAGAAGATATTTTGAGAATCTTCTCACCGGTTTTGTGTCCTTACAATGGAATTCAATGGTGTATAAAGTTATTTACAATTCTTCAAAATATCTTCTTTTGAGTTGTGCATTTTTTACAAATGTGAATGGATCTTAACACCAAGAATATTCATTTAGAAACCAAATAAAGTCATTATTTGTATTAGTTGTCTACAAATCGTTTTTTGCTCTAACCTGACCAAGACACAGACAAATGAGTCTTTCAAGAGCTTTTTTATTACACAGTTGGCACCACTGATAACTACAGATACAGATAAAAAGCAAACAAATCCAACACAAGTATATACAAATGACTCTCAAGTACTTATTTAAACGCTAGTCTACACTTTAACAAGAAACTGTAAATATTTACAGGCTTGGAGTGTCTCTGACCACAGACCGCAGTGACCTCTCGTAGTGATCGAGCTTTACGTTTACAGTTTATTTACACAGGACCAGGTTCAAGAGAGGTTGTGTTTGCCTCCTGAGATAAAGTCAATCAGGTTTTCATCGCCCTGTTTGGATATTATTGATAAAGATTGTTGCTAGGCAATAGGCATCAACAAGCGGTCGATGACCACATACCCGGGGCATTTCTCAGTTCGGAGTGCAGTACACACTTCCTGTGCACGTGTTTGGTAGATGCATTAGTGGTGTTTTGATTGGCCGCAGTATTCAGTCTCATTTAAGTCCAAGATTGTTGTGACAAATTGGTTGTGAAACCCTGGACATCGCATTACATGCGCTGCATTAATATGCACAACGTTTAGCGTGAACTCCAGCTCTGCATCTGTGAGATGAATTGAAAGTGTGGAGTGTTTCGGTACATGTGTGTAATCTCTTAATGGCTCTGTGTTCCCATGACTCTGTGTTTAGTTCAAATTACTGAGATTTAGGTTTCTGCAGTTTATCAAAGTTCCGCTGAGGCTTGGATCACTACACCGTGGGTTTTACATGGGACTTGACAAGAAATTCACAAAAATGTGCTAGAACCAAGTTTCACATGTGACCATATGTGTTTGTGCACGTATACAAAAATTTACATGAGGGAAATTGGCTTTGGTGAGTAAATACAATTTTACACATTTTTTGTGTTATGGGTTAAAATTTGTCAGTGCCATTGTTTTGTGTCAGTAATGTTTTATTCTTATATCAATAAGATTATTAATAAAAGTGACTTAAATAACCTAAATTAACTAAGGCAAGTTTAATTTTTTTATAGAAAACATCAATTTATTAATTAATATTTAGGTTGAATTAAAATAATAATCCGACATGTATATTTATGTAATGTGATTTTATTATTATTTTAAAGTTATACATAGAAACTTAAAATGAAGGGTTACTAAATCCATCCTTGTTCACAGTACATAAAGACTGTATGTAACTTCCTTAACGTAAGTTAACTTTGTTAGTTATACTAACATGCAATACTATCGGCTTTACTTAACAAGTGTTTGACGGATTGGTCAACTTAATATTGTTCAGTTTACATAACATAAACAAGTTAATTCAACACGACTGGTTGAGGGGGATTTTCAGTTCCCAGCATGCTTTGCGTAAGACTGCATATAGCCAGTAAATAAAAATGCTTTGTGTTATTTTAAGTCTTTTTCATAAAACGTATTGTCTCATTAGCGTTTTTATCTGAGTAAGTGCTGTCAGAATTGACATTTCTGTCCATCTCTCATACGTTGTTGCTTTCTGTGTCACGTTGTCTTAATAATTCAATTGTACTCTATTCCAGCTGTCGCATGTACTGTGAGCTTTCTAGGCCTGGAAGTTTTTATATATTGGTGATGAGATGAGTCACATCAGTTTTTAAGTGCAATCTCAGAAGATAAAAAAAATTGTCCCCACGATACTGTCGCAGAGAAAACCAACATTTCAAAATGCTTTGACATTCTCTCCGTTATAATACCATGCATGTTTTATCCTGGTTATTCTATTCCGACTGTTTGAACTTTGCGTATCTAAAGTACGATTCTGTGTTTGGCCAGCGTGCCTGGGTCTCCCAGCGTGGCTTTATGAGGAGCTAAAAGACCTATGGCCCAGTGATCCCCTTTTCCCGAGGCTGCGGAATAGGCTCGATGTCTCCTCCGGCTCTTTTGGAAACAGCTCTTTAGGCATGAGGCCAAGTTCCCAGGGCAATGCAGTCAATTTGCGTAACTCCAGATGTCCGTGTGTTTGGCGGTTTGGGAGAGAACTCAAGGTCTTTACCTCCCTCCTTACAAAAACCTTTTTCTCCATCGGCTCTCCATCACTCAGTTCCCCATAGTATCTACTATCGGAACCAGGGCAGGTCTACCATTGACCTGACCGAGGCCTGTGCTCACCAACATCTGGCAGCGGAAAAGACTGATGGTGGACCGGGCTAATGGGGCCACTGCCTAGGGGCCTTGATCTAAAAAACTGAAGCGTTGCTGGGTCAAGCTGCTCTTTAGCTGGTCTGGTCTAGTCTTTTGGGGTGTTTTTCTTTTGACGTCTTGAAGCTGGTCACGCTGGAAGACCAAGTAGACCAGCTAAAACCCACCCAAACCAGCTGATTTTATTCGTAACTGTGACTCATTTCCTTTGATTTGTAGTATAATTTCTTGTTATTTCCACATTGTGCCTGGTCACACTTCCGTATAGAGGGCAATTCTCTAAAACCATTAATTACGACTTTTTCCTCAATAAACACTTCATTTGTTGCAATTAATAGTCAGTAATGCAGTAGTTAGGTTTAGGTATTGGGTAAGATTAGGGATGTAGATTATGGTCATGCAGAATACTGTATGTGCTTTATAAGTACTAATAAACAGCCAGTATGCCAATAATAGGCAGGCTAATAACAACTAGTTAATAGTGAAAATTGCCCCCTATAATAAAGTGTTACCCAATGCCTCCGATGTAACCGGTTCTTTAGGGTCTCCAAGGACAGAAAACAAATGTCAAACCACAGCAGAGGAGTGCCGGCTGTCTCCAAGCGGTGATGAAGTTTTGACAGCGTTGGTAAATGAGCACACAGGGACAGAGTATGTTTGGAATTGCAGTCTGACTGATTGTGTTGTGAGAGCTGGATAATGATCTATCAATCGACACTAACACGTGTATCACGCCTGAGTTACGCTGTCACGTTTAGTTGTGTCATGCACGGAGCATCCCTGTTGTGCGGTTCTCTCCCTGACCCCTTTTAGTCATCCCAAATCAGTCCTTTGAGATGCATTTCATTACAAAACCTCAGCGGAGATGTAGTTTTTCTTGGGTGTTTATGGACCAAATTACACAGTTTTCCAACAGCGCCTTAACGCACACACACACTTCCCATGAGTTACAGTAATGTCACATGAAACAAAAACACAGCTTGACTGTTATGTGTGTATTGTAGTCAGAAGCCAATAGCAATAATCTCTCAGCATCTTGAAATTATTCATAAAACAATTCTGGTTTCAACGGCAGTTCTCTGTATTGTGTGCCACTACTCTGATGAAAGAACATCTCTTCGTGGTTTTAAGTAGACATGTCAAACACGTTAACTGACACACTCCATTTGGATCACGTGAGACACTGCGTTACCACTTTTCCAGCAAGCCTTATTTTCTAACCAAATGTATTTCTGTAGTTTAGCGAGTCCTGTTGCTCATGGAGAGTAATGTTAGCAACCCAAAGGTTGTGGGATTGTTTCAGTTGAGGTTGGAAACTTATTTTGATTTGGTACAAATCCATAAAAATGAAACACTTATAAATATTTGTTGTAAATAATAACGTAGACCTACTTAAAATCACATGACAATGACGGTTTTCTTTGGTGATGTTACACCTGTTTGCACCCAGGTAAAACAATAGTGTAAAATGCACAAACATTTTCATTACACTTAGTACACTTACATTTAGTTTCTACTATATGTAATAAAAATACAGTCTTTAGTAGGCTACTACTTATCTTGTTGTCTCAAAATAGCACAGTTGAGTACACTTTGAGGTTATCTTGAAAAGTACTAAAGACAATATTTTTTTGTATATGAAGTACAAAATTTCTGCGTGAAAATAGAGCACTTTAAATACATGTAAGTGTAGTCTAGTGCACTTTTTTCACATGGGCACACATTTCTGTTGAGCTGATATGTTGAGCATATGTAATGCGTAAACAGAAATGTAGAGCGCAAACACCTGACCATTGTAACCTTTTTACAATCACTTTTTATGTATAAACAGTTGCATTTACGTTAAGACACACATGTAACGCAAGCGATCATTCCTACAAAGAGAACATGCCTCCCACAAGAATGATTGGTGTTCGTATTGCCTTAGTGCATAATAAAGCCAAAGAACATCCTTACTGACAACTTTATGCATTTCCCACCTATTCTAAATGTGTGGTGCGAGAGAATGCGAGTCTGCCAAGAAATGACTGTACACCGTGAGATTAATGCGCTGGACTTGGGTAGAAACACGGCCAAACGAAAAGAAAAACGTGTAAGAGGTTTGCCTCTGCCAAAATACACAGAGAACCATTCCACATCTGCTGATAGGTGCTGTGATAGTTACTGTTGACTTGAGCATTTTGAAGAAACGGTGGTATTTGTAGCAACATATTTACCAAGGTCTCACTATACCTACAGTGAACACAATGTCAAATGTTGATATTTGCATTGGTAACATGAATCGTAATCCGCCAAATCATGGATAATTTGTATGGGCTAATGCTTTTGAGCTATGAAAGAGCAACATCTGCGCGATAACATTTCCCTCTTGGATAAAAGATTAACACAACATGAGGGAGCTTACAGTGCTTCAGCGATACCCGCAGATGAGCCATCACCAAAGTTTTGTGGTTAACTCCTTCCCTCTGAAGTTCTTTCAGTAGAAGAGAGATTTTGCCGAGAATGAAAGACAAGCACGACAATGTCCTTCATTCTTTTAGCAGGGCATATGTTTACCTTACTAATAGCAGCTGCGACAGACCAGGTATGATCTTGCGTGGTTCTGCATGACAGCCAGAGTGAAAAGAAGTAGCCCATATACCGCAGGCTGTGCTATTTTTACCCTCCAATGAGCCGCAGGCTCGCTGACAGTAGACACGTATCAATGCCCGTAGTGCTGTATGCTAATACCTCCGAGTTTGTTTCTCCAGACGTTTTTAATGTTTATCATACTTCATCAGTACAAGCCCACTTGATGGATTTCTAGCGTGCGGCAAAGTGCATAGAAATTCTGAAAACTCAGATGTGTGTTGGTTTAGTCAACAAGAACAAAGATTTGCTACTGTGTGCGTAATGATCTGGTTTGTTGTCATTTATTGAGTATGAGTGCTAATTGAAGGCATCTTAATGTTCACATTTACAGCTTATACCAGTCTTAGAGGGTTTCTGGTCTTAGCTTGTTTAATATGGTCTAACTGGATTTCTAGCTCGGTCTAAAGCAGCCGGAAGTGCCCGAACCCCCCCTAAAGCCAGACAACAGACCCAATAACACAACTTAGTCTGATCTAAGATGTTATCTTTTTTCATGTGAAATAGAAAGTGTCACTTGCAAATGAACACAATCAGAACTGAAAATGTTGCAATACAAACTTACCAATGAACTCTAAACTTCGCATGTATTAATACGAACCATACAAATGCATGGCTCCATGTGTTACATAAAGTCATTATTGTGTGATAGAACGGAGCAGAAATACTGCACCCATACACGTCTCCAGTATCGGTGTAAGAATGGGAGATTGTCTGAACAAAGCCATATTTTGCTTGCAGGCACTTTAAGTATTCCACGGTATTCACTAGATACAGGTGCCTTTCCCCCACCGCTCACCTGAGAATTTAATGATACTTTCAGAAGGTTTATTTGTCACTCCGTCGACTGCGCCTCCATCTCCACGGCAGATTTATCCTCAGGGGAAATTTTGAAACTTTATGAGTTGGGAGAGCTCAGGTTTCAGCGCAGGGTATTATAAATGATAGCTTGTGGTACAGAGGAATCTTTATATGGCCACCTACCACAGTTATGAAAGGGCTTCCCCGAGTCGAGAACTGGATTGGGTGGCGCTACGACACAATTATAATAAATGCTGACACAGATCTCTTTCAAAAGTAGTGTTTAAAAGCAGCAGCGTTGGTTTCATGGTGTTCTTTTAGCGGTACTCTCTAGCAGCGTTGTGTTCAGCTACTTTATTTGAAACCCTTAAATGTTTTTTACATGTTGATGATGTTTATGTTCCTGTAGTTCAGTTAAAGCATTGTGTTGGCAAAACAAAGGTTATGTGTAGGAATGAAACTGGCAGCAGACTGACAGTTGAAGGGGAGGAGTTAACGGATGCTCCTGCCAAGCCATCTAATTTGATGGATAGACATTTCAGAGCAGACGTGCATTTTTAGATTTTAACTGAAGATTATGAGGGTACACGAAACAAGAAAATGATCCACATTGATAAGCTATTTACTATAAACGCTGCAATATTTCATGATTTTTTTTATTTCACTGGGACTTTAAATACCATGATTGTAATAATGCGTTATTTGTACATATTTGATCACAATGGGTACCAACTCTCTCTCTAACCTTAACACTTTTTAAGAGTGATTTGTTTACCAAAAATAAAAAAACACCAAATCAAAAATTTTTAAGATGAATTCGACTGTTAACACATTTCTTACATTATAAAAAATATGTATATATTTTAGTGATAATTCCGTTACCGAAGTATTTTGGCCACAATAACCGTATAGTGAAAGGACCGATCTTGTGACAGCCCTAGTCAACGGTTTGATCCCAAGCCTTGATCCCACATTGAAAAAAATTATACCTTGCTGTGGATAAAAACTGCATGAATGTGTATGTTAACCCTCTCTTGTTTTCTGTCATTGTGCTCGAAGTAGAACAATGAAACCCTACTCTTCTCTATCACCGGATGGTTGTTGAGGTGTTAAGAACCTCTCTTGAGATGGACATGTACCATTGGCTCAACATCAGGTTCAGCTCTTATGTACCATGTCCTTAGATGCTAGACTGTATCTGGTTTCGGAGATGTGACTTTTACCGGGTGAAGTACAGGGCATAAACGAATGAAATAAAATGCAGAAGAAAGAATCAAAGCTGTTCCTGACAGGATAGCCTTCGATGAAGACACCGTGTGTCACAATCCTCTTCCTAGTAAGGGAGTGGTGAGGGAACCCATGGAGAGTTTTGCATCATAAAAGATTGCAGGATTAGCACGTGTCTTAATAATGAGCATTTCACAACAATACCCAACCATTGTTTAAGCAATCTTGCTTTACTAAGTATTTTTCCCAGTTGTGTTTTCTATTGAGATTCTATTGAAGCATTTTCATTAAAGAACTACTCTTATTTAAAGGACCCGTTATTTTTGAGAGTAACTCACAACATTGCAAACTGGGATTCCAAGCAAAAAAACACAAAGTTCAAGACCCCTGCTAGTACTCAAACGTTCATACTGCTTTACGTTACAGTAAGCTAAGCAGTGGAATGAGACGCACCCACTGTCATGACTGATAGGAGTTTAAGCCCTGTTCATTGCACTATAGTTTGCATTTGTTTTGTTGCTGGACAGTTAATCCTGCGCTTGGAAAAGTTGATACAGCAGACTGTTGCAAATGTATTCCTTATACCTCACGGTGCCGATGAGCATGTTGTTGCAAACGTCAGTCTTGTCGTTTAGTGTGCTATCTGCGCGTGCTAAGTCCCCATATGCTGCCAGAAAAACCTTGGACGGGTTCCAAGCCTCATTATCTGCCTGCTGCCTTACCTGTAAGGGCTGAGTGCCCACTAAAACAATATTGCGTTACGTGCCAGAAATCAGAAACCGCATTTGTCACGTACGCCAGAAGAATTTATAGCAGGCTTATGTGTTTGGTGACACATGCGTGTATCGTCTATCCCTCGGGACTGAAACTTAGAGGACTACATTGACAATAAAAATGTAGACAAAATGAAAAAAAATTTTTTTTTGTTGTATAATAATGACAGCGGACTCATGAGAGAATTTCGATTTTTGGGTGAACTATTCCTTGATTCATTTAACGTGATCTCATGGAAATTCGTAACTATTTTACGAGGTGGCTTATTCGTATATATGTGTATGGTTATTGCAAAAGCAAATCGTACCGTATGAATAAGATCGTACAAATATCGTACGAATTAGCCAACTCGTTTCACAGTTCGTACATGTAACGTTTATTAACTTAAGTGTTAACTGTGGTTTTTAAAGGATGAAAGTGACGCAGTTTCACCGATTAGTGGTTTAAGCATAGCCTATTTGTGTTTACAAAATGTTTGCTGAGTCCTGACTTTTCTGTACTACTGTACGTGTGCAAACACGCGAGCTGCCGACTGTAGATGTTGTTTGACAAGTGCAGATCTGCATAGCATTCCCTTCCCTTTTTCGTGTTTGTTAAAGATCTGCAAATCTGGGTTACGTCTGATGTTTGAACAGAATGTATTGTGTGTCGTCAGTGGTACTTGCACGACTCAAACGTAACTAAAGTTGATTTTGTGTTTCGCTGAATGTGTACGAGTTCATCGGGCGGAGGCATCGGTGACAGGTTGTTTGTTCGGTGACTTACGCTATTGCCCTGTAGTTTTGTTATCATTACAATCTTCAGAGGGTTTGTTATGTCACGTCCATTGAAATTAGATCACTTTTGATTATTCTGTCTAATGCTCTTGTATGAGTCTATATTTATTCAGTCAAATCGAGTTGCACCTGCTGCAGATCAATGAAAGTGAAACTTTTAACCTGATGTCACAGACAAGTTTGTATGAATTGTACGATCCGAATAGCACAAAAGCTATTGTTAGACGAAAGCAAGAATGAAGCGACACCCTTAAACCTAACATCCTTGGGGCGAAAGCAGATTGTAATAAATTCGCTATCTTGGAAACACTGGAAAATACGAATTGCCATACAATTGTGTTGAAACGTCAACGATCCGATTCCGTTTTTTATGTTTCTTGAAAGTCACGTAACCTTTTTCTGTGTAAAGTAGGTATGGAGTAGACATTAACCATAAGCGAAAATACAACTTATTGTAAAACATTATGAATACTTCTGCTCCCTAGGTTTGCTCTCCATTGATTCACATTAGAGACTTTCCTATTGACAGCCATTTAAATTATGAGCGTGCCACTGAAGGTTATAGTTCAGGCACAGAAAAAACAGTGACATTAGTGCTTAAATGACCAGTTGCCCTCTCTGTATTTTCTCAGCCGGCCTTATAACCAAGAGCACCTGTGCTAAGAAGCAAATGCCGAAAGCAAATGTTATTGTCTAATGGAAGAATACAAGCAGCGGGTTTTTTTTGTGGATAGCATAGCTTTTATCTTAACAGCCGCGGAAAAGTTGAGAGCCATTTAAAAATCAGTTTTTCAGAATTTTTTATTTGCTATGTATGTGTCCAGGTAAAAAGATCATTTTTTATTCTGTAAACAATATTATTATAATTTTAAATAAAGATATTGTTTCAGATAATCAAAACTGGAGAAAAGGGGCTAGATGCTCTGTATTTTTTCAGACCTCAAATATATTTACTTTTACAAAATACGAGTTATATTTCTACATGTATTTAGGAAAAGCATTAAAAAAACATGCTGTCAGTCTTTCACATTGCTGTTGGATGACTTTATCTTATATTTTCTTATATAAGTCTTATATAAGTATTGTCAGTCTATTACAGGGCATTGCGAGTGACTGGACTAGTTGCTAAGGGTAAAACCTCTTGAGATTATGCAATGTGACGTGGCATAACGTGAAGGCGTTAATGTTATTGAAACCTCGGAACATGGAACTCTTCTACCTATATGTTGAAAAAACGTCCTTAGGCATGATGAAAACAATGAGATGGAGAGAGAGAGAGAAGAAAAGGGAATATTGACTGACGCACACAGGATCGATCCTCTGGCTAATTGTCAGGTGAGCATGTACAGGTGCCTGGAGCCGCCCACGTTTCATGTATGTGTTCTGCAGGTGAGTAGTCACTTAACACCAGCTGACACGAGGGTCTGGACACGCCCACAAAACCTCTACTGTCAGCATAGGAATTTTCTCTGTTGACCGGGCGTTCTATATGGGCAGCAACTTGGTGTGTCATGCTAATAGCGTTTATTTTATGGACAGGTCTAATAATATTTTACTAACTGCAGTAAATGTGAATAGAGAGAGGAAATGGATTTACCTGACATTTACAAGATGTGGAAGCGGCTACTTGTAGACTGTGACACACCCAACCGTTAACTGGCCATTTAGTCTGGGATTTCTTGGAATGACATTTGGGGCTATCCTCTCGATGGAGGTTGAACACGTCTTGCTTTAATATATCCAAAAGTCATTTATATTTTGCCAGGAAAGGATGAAATATTACTTTTCGTTGATTTTAAAAATGGAATGTGGGCCGTGACCAAACTCCCTTTATTTAATTGTTCCTTCATTGCTCCACGGAAGAAGTCGATGGGCAAAAGAGATGAATGCCAGCTTTGAATTAAACAGTTCAAAACCACACAATGGACAAAGCAGCACTGTGTTGTGTGTCTGTTAACATTTGCTGCAAGGTAATATGGTGAGGTTGCAGTCAGCGCACGGCGGGGTCAGAGGTCATGTCAAAGGTCAGACCTGTACATGGACAGGTGCAGAATTGACTCCATTTTAATTATTCAGTCTTTACTGTTGCTTTACTTAGTTTCCCAAAGATGAAAACCAAGAGGATTGAGTGGCTTTGCTGAAGTACATTCGACTTTATTATTGTTTTGGATTTTGTCCCCGATTTTATTGATGTCGACCAGCTTTAAAGGGACAGGTCAAAAGTAAATCTGTCAGCATTTATTCCCTCTTATGTTACACTCTTATGTTATTCTAAACCTGTTTGTGACTCTTTTTTTCTGTGGAATGCGAAAGGAGATATTTTGAGATATGTATCAGTGGTTTTGTGTTCATACAGTGGAAGTCAATGCTTCTGTGTTCTGCATAAGAAAGACTATCTGGGTTGCTTTCTGTTTATTTGTTTTTTTATATTTCTTTAACGTTCTATTAGTTTTCCTCTATATTTTTTATTGCTGGTCTCCAAGCTCAAGGAAAACTTGGGGAAATGGAATTAATAGGACACTTTTAAATTGTGATAATGAGACCAGGATTTTCCCCCCAGGTTAGCTCTGCTCTAATAACAATATAAGCAAACATTGCCTATAATAGTTATTTTTTCTCATTTTTCAATGAACCATTTTCACTCTATTTAATTTATATCTCAAAATAGTTTTGCTTGTGTGCTCGGAGGATATTTCTAATGTTTGAACCTTCCGGGGTTACCGCTAAATTTAATTGTCTTGTTTACATAGGCCGACTCTTATCCAGTAGTTGTTTGCATAAAACTAGCATCCCTAATGAAAGATCTGAATGACCTTTCCATGGAATGCAATGATTCGATAAGCGTCAAAATAAACAGAGATCAGTCCTTAAAAAAGAAACGGCTCAGAATGACACATAATTGTGGGGTTCAGATGTTGCTCTCAGTCTGGTCAGTTGGCAAAGAAAATCCTTAGGTTTGGCCATCCAGCTGACACGGTTTGCTGATCTTCTACTTCAACCTCTGCTTTTCAAATTGTGGGACCTTCGGTGTGTTTTTTAAGGAAACTTGAACTCCAAAATTTGGTCCAGCGATGGGAATTGCATGTTGTTGAGTTCCTCTTTTAGAACTTGGAGGATTATAGCATGGAGTCAATCACTCTCAGTTGGCCATGGCCGTGGACTTTCCCCAAAGCTTCAAAAAGGTTCTTGTCTGGCCACAGAGACAACTCGCTGAATCCCAAAGCAAAATAAATCCTGTTTGCAAGTTATTTGTGGACGTAGAGTTAAAGCCTGTCTTCACCAGGACCTGCAACCTCACGTTCTCTGGATCCCAGTATAGTGGGCGGTCAACGATGCCAATCTTGCGCAGATGCTACATCCATTTCCTGGTGAGCTGCGCATTTGCATGAATAAACATTAGAAGTTCCATTCAAAAGAGAAAAATAGGAATTATGGTCTAGAGACTTAACAGAGGAGAGTAGACGTTGGAAATCTGTCACAGACACAAGAGAAAATGATAGACCTCTGGAGTCTCTGGACTCTCAGAAAACCATCTGTGTAGGGATGCACATTCACCATTGCTACACCTCTGTACAAATATTTTGTAATAATTCAAAGAAAATAATGTGTTTATCCACATCGTAGTCTCATCACTTCTGGTGTACCTACTGCATTCTGCTGTGCACTATGCAGATACATTTTTCTATTCCTACTTAAATACAAAGGTTTATGGGTTATTTCTCGGGAACAGAACATTTATCATCCACAGGACCTCTCTGATGCACTACATTTCCTGCATTTCCACTACACATTTTTATATTAATAAAAGCATTGCGCAATACGTTACGCAAGCATTCTACTATTATAAAGATTGATCGGTTTATATTTTAAACCGCATGTGTATGTCGTGTGCCTTGTTATAGAATTATGAGGAAGTCACTCTGAAATATATCGAGCAAGTAATGTCCAATCCAGTGCAGTAATACATCTTTGCTGAAAACATTGCAACACAGTACAAGTTTTATTGCTCGTGAGGGTAAGTTATCTATCAAAGCGCTTGGCAGGCACTTCAGCGAGAAGACGTCTTTTAGAAGTTTACACTTGCAGACCTAGTGGAGGTAAATCTGTCAGCTGTTAGGAGGTGTGATGTTATTGTCAAGAATCTTCCACTATTTCAACATTCACGTAGATTAACACCAGGTGAATAACATAATTCCAACCGTCTAATCATTCCCATATTAAACTGATGGAAAAACATACAAGCTTACCGTAAGAGGGAAGAGGAAAATCCCTTACAATAAAAGTACCGGTAAGACAGTATTGCCTAATATGTAAAAGAGCCTAACTTGTTAATATCAAGTCATTAGTTGGACTAAAGTTAAAATAGTTTTAAATACGATTGTTTTACCCAGTATTTGCGTGTGTAATATATTTTATGAATATCAGGGTGTTGTGTCGTGAGCTTCATTGTAATGCCAAATTCTATCAACATCAATTGTAAGTCGAGTTTGGTGTGCGCTTGACTTGAAGAAGTCATGTGTGTTGCTTTTGTATGTCATTTCCAAGTCTGTCAGTCAGGTTTCATATCGGTTTGACTTCTATTTCAAAAGACTATTAATTTCAAAATCTGGCTACCTTTACATAAAGCTGTATCAGGTTTCCTGCAGAATCAATTGGATTTGAACTAACCTCACATCTCCGAAAGCTCATCCGTCTCTCTTTTTACCAACAGAGTTTAAAAGAAAAGATTTAGATGAGAATTGCATTAGATCATTTTAAAATGTGTCTTTACAGCAGACTTTGGTGGGAGCCCAGTTTGAGACATTTTGGAGATTTGCTCTCTCTCTCTAATCTCAATACTAATACAGTCGTGGAGAATTTAAGGGACTATTCCAAAGTTATTTTCAGTTTTTCTGAATGTAGTATATTTAGAGGTATGTGTTTAGAGAAATCGATCACTTTTGGTTCATTCTGTGAGCTACTAACAATATTTCTCCCAAATTTCAGATAAAAAGATATATACATTTAAAAAATGAGTACAGGTCAAAATAACAGATGCTCTGTATTTTTTCAGACCTCAAATACTGCAAAGAAAACAAGTTAATATATACTTCCAACGGTGATATTTATGTAAAGTTCCTTTGTGATAACCTTGATTTGTATCATTATGTTATTCCTGGGGTTTGATTTTATTGAAGGGACACTAGACTGGAATGGCCACAACACAAATGCAGATTGAATGAAAAGATTCTGCAACTGTATAGCTGTAGACATTTTTTTTAAAGAGAATAGTTTTTTTCTTCCTGTGAGTTCCCCTCTTTAAAATCTCTTACATTTAAGAGCACCATCACCAGTCAAATACAACACAATGGCCGTGTTTGAGAGTGACGCTGGGTGATTTACTCTTTCGAGCGGGCGAAAGTGCAGAATCAGAAGTATCGTATTTGCGTTCGCTTGAAGGAAACTTCGGCGGATGAATGGCTCCATTGTTTTGAGGCTTTATGCCACTGGCCATTTAATTTCACCCTGAGCCGAATCTCAGGAGCCGTGCGGGTGATGCGGGGCGTGATTGGAAGCGATCTCTCCCGGGGCCCTTCTCTACTGACTCAGTGGCGTTCATTTACCAGCATAGGGGCAGGCCATTTGTGGAACCCAAACAGAAATCTTCTTTCACAGCTCTCTGGAGGGATATAGACAGATATATGTACAGTATAGTTTGCATGTTTAAGGCTAAAAGCAATTAAAGGGTAACTTCATACCCCATGATGTAACGGCCGTGTTTCTCCCACGATTTGGAGCCATCTGCAGATGGTGTGCACTTGATACGATCTCTGTGGCACAGTTCCAAATGTTAGCGAGTTGGCTGTGTAGGTGGCGCTTTCGGCAACATCGGTGTGCTTCTGATCCAAAGTCTGTTAGACATCATTGAGATTAAATGGAGAGCAAGTGGCACATTTTGCCAATGTCTGATATTTCTCCTGAGAAAATCTCACAAATGTCTTCATTTAAGTTTTGAAAGAGATCTCAACAACGTCTCAAACTGAGCTTCAAGTCAAAAGTCAATATTATTGAAGATCTGAACTCAAACATTTTTCATCACATTTAGCCAAATACAGATTATTTCACCTCTAAAATCTACATTCATTTTACACATCCATACTCTTCATTTATTTATTTCTCCAAAGCAATTTCAGATACCCAAAACGGACTTTGATCTCTCATAACTCATAGTTTTGATAATCAACGTTGTTCTCCTTTAAAAGTACTAAAAATAGACCTAAGAGTACTCCAGAGCTTCAGAGACACAATGTAGACGATCATGTTAATGAACTTTTTGATATCTGAACTCCCTGAACTGTTGATCCGGGTTGCTAAACACAAATAGGAGATAGAATAATATCTTTCCAGCAATTGTGGTCTGAAGAGAGCCTATCTCAGGCTGATTTTGGATCTCTCTCTCTCTTTCTCAGTCACTCAGCTGTTTCCTGCCATGGTTTTCTCAGGGACTGTAATGTTTCTCAGACTGTGGTCTGTGCAATGGTGCAACCTCTCACTGACCCAAGCACTGTGGATTTGTTATTGGAAACACCCCTCTGATGCTCATAGCCTGGTGTTAAGATGAAAGGTTGAGCTCTGTTTGTATATTTATTTCCAATAGCAGATCTACATACAGTCATCTGGTGTTGTAGAACATCCAGATAAAAGATGCGAAGAAAGCAAGATGACATGGCCATAATCTTCTCAAACGTTCACAGTGAGTTCTCTGTAAAATGCTTTGTACTGTTTCTCTGCTTGCTTCTTCATTTGAAAAAATGAACCATGTATAAATAAATAATTAAATCTGTGTTTCATCATCATACTTCATCATATGCCAGAGATTTCCCATTTCATTCTGTTAAGGCCAAACTATCCACATATAGAAATAGTAGAGGGAACATCTGAAACAAATGTGACACTGGACCACAAAACCATTCATAAGTAGCACATATATATATTTTTTCGCAATTGGCAATTAATACATTATACGGGTCAAAATTATCGAATTTTCTTTTATGCCAGAACTCACTAGGATATTAAGTAAAGTTTGTGTTTGATGAAGATATTTAGTCAATGATACGATGCAAAATCGTGAACAAAAATGGTGGGAAACACATCAACAAACACTCACTGCTGCCCACCCTATGGGAATTACCCACTCAGGTATGGTATCCATGTAAAGTTTAGAATTTCAGCTTTCGGGTTCTTCTCCACAATGTCATTACAGCGGTAAGCCAACAGAGAGCGTTAAAACAAATTGGTTTCTTCTTAGCAACTTCAAAGGCCCTTTTCTCAATATTTAGCTTTTTATCTCAGCCAAATATTGTCCTATACTTACGAATCACATGTCAATGGAAAGCTTGTTTATTCATCTTTTCTGATGATTTATTAATCTCACATAAACAAAATTAACCCTTATGACCGGTTTTGAGGTCATGAACCCCAAAATAAAATGTTTAAAGTTTGAAAAAGTAATCAGAATATCAATGAAGATTTTTTCCATAGAGAAACCATTTATACAAGATTATGTTGTTAAAAGGAAGATGTTATAATGAAACCAGCCCAAGTGTGGCTTGAGCTGTATACTGTGTTGGATGATCAAAAAACATGTCTTTTCTGTATTTTGTTTGCCGGCCCAAAATATACATAAATAGTGAGGTGGTGCCGGGAGCGTTTCATTGCTGTGGAGGTTTATGGAGCTCTTGGTTGTTTCATTAAATAGAGTAAAATGATTGGATTGTTGGCATTCTAAAAGTAAAGTGTTATAATACAGTATAAATTAGGTTTGTGTAATCTTGCCAGATTTTGATGAGTAGATATTGACATTAAAATGTTTGACAGACTTGATAATCTTTTGATACTGTACATTTGAGACATGCCGAGAGTTTTATTCTCAGGCCAAAATCTAACATTTAAATTAAAAAAGCATTACATTCTATTTTGACCGACCAGCATAAACCAACCAGTATGGAATAATATGGAAATTCATGATGGTGTTTTCACCGCAGTCAACATCGTTCATCTTTTTCAACATGAGTGATATCATTGACGGGCCAAAGTCAAACGAGGTCTCGTTCTTGCTCAAACGAAATGATCCGATTCAAGCGGAGCCAAGGGAGAATTGGTCGTCCCACTCAGGGACAGATACAATAATACATTTGGACATTTGTGGTTGTTGATTCATAGGACGTTTGGTATGTTCTCAGGTCAGCCGTCTTGCTTTTTGTATTTTAACTTAAGGCTTTTGGGACCTGGAAGAGTGTCACACGGTTTGAGGTGTGTCTAGTGGATTAGCCACTATCCCACAGCGTTTTTGGAGCGTTGTTGGAACGGTTTTTGAAAACTTTGGTCTGTTTCGCTGGGGTCTGTGAATCAGACATTCTGTTACAATATAATTGTATTTTTTTTCCTTCCACTGCCAAAGGACATTAAATATCATCTTGGAATCAACACAGGGTTTATTTGAATCATCTGTACGCTTTTTTACTTGGCAAATTTTGCGTTTCAACTCTTATTTAATATGAAACACATTCATCAAGTATGAAAAGGAATCTCTTTTTTACTTTATTATTGTTATTACTTTAAAATCAATAGACTATAAAGTGTTTGCTGTGTAGTTCAGATCTGGGACAAATCTTGACCACTTATATCACTCTTTGTAATGTTAGCTACCAAGTTCATAACAGCACAAAACCATTTAAGTTTAATGTCATTATGCTTTTTTCTATAGATAAGACCAGGGCAAATTGTCACACGTTTTACTCGGGGTAAACTCATTTTGTACTGTTTATTTATTCAATTCTTGTACCGTATGTGCCTCATGGGCTTGGCCACAGAAAGCCTATTGAACTTTTGGACTTTTATTGCCCATGAACGAAGATACACTTCACACATGTTGACCTCTTGTGACAACATGCACCAATAGCGCACTGTTGCTACACATGCCCGCAGGTGTGCGTTTGCATGCGTGTTTGTGTGTAAACAGAGAAGTCCGCAGATGCAGTGGAAAAGTTGCAGTGGGTCGTAACAGGTGTAAATGGATCTGAGGTCCACAGGGCGCTGAAATGAAAGCCAGTAGCAGCTGGAAGGTTTCTGCGCAGCTTTACGACTCACAAGGTCATGAGGTCATTGGAGCAGCAGGATGCATTTACCCTCACAGCGGCTCACGATGAGTACTGGACCTCATTTCATGATGGCAGCTGTGACACGGGGTTTTCGTATCCTGGCATTTGCATATACAGTAAAACTAAAAACAAAACAAAAAGATACAAATAAGAAATAGTGAAAAGAATCTTGTTTAAAAAAACTATTATTTTTGCACATTTAATTGACAATGATGCACACACTGAAATATGAATGAACCATGGTTTAATTATAGACGGCCTTAAAACCACAACATAGACAAACTTTACTGCGCATGCACACTTTTGTGGCCCAAACGTAACTTCCGGCGCACATCCGCATAAAATAGAGTCAAAAAGCAAAATAGATAAAAGGTAAATTACATTAGATAGCAGGTTAAAAGTAAGTCTGGCTAGGATTACTTTGGTTGACCGGTAGAAGAAACACATTGATTATTTAATCAAATTAATATAAAATAAAATTCAACAAATTGTTTATTTCATAAAAAGAATATTTATACAATGCATATTAATGTAAATTAAGATAAATATATATTAAATTAAATATGAGTAGTTTGCCTCCTCTGAAACCGTCTGTAGTAAGCATAATATTTTGGTGTTATTTTTAGTAAGTACTACCACAATAATTGTACAATTACTTCTATAAAGGTAATAATGAGCTGTCCAGTTGAGTTTTAAAGATAAATAGATCTCTTTTAAATTATATAAAATGACCTGACAACAGCATTATTGATACCATAGGCTGGTGTCCAGCAACTTCTAGTCAAGAAGAAACTGTTCACCAGTAAAGACAATGAATGTCTCAGAGAGCATTTTTTCCTTATGAAAAAGCATGGCATAGCTGGAGAATTGTCAGGTTCAGGTGTGCCTTCTCTGTGTCTGTAAGCATTGTTGGAGATATTCAGGGCATGGAATCAACTATGCCAATTTATATCACAGTACGTGTCAACACAGCGAACACAGAGAACAATGAAAGTGTTTGAGCTCCGGTGCACGACATTCCAGATACACAATTTCTCTTTGTAGAGAGATCTGGCAGAGGCTTTAAGTTGAAGATGTTGAAAACACAGACACATAAAACATGAGGTATGAGTTTATTCCGTGCCAAGCTAAGGTAGCATCCCATCCCTCTTTTCAATGTTGACAAAGTCAGGCTTGGTGCAAGTAAGGTGCATTTTGTGTGAACTTCCAAACTGACCCTGTCGAATAATCCCTGATATCTGATCCAGAACAGTACATCCCGGATAAACATTGGGAAAAATTGAAAACAGGGGTATGATGTGTAAGCAGGGGGCATTTTCGAGGCTCTGCCAGCAAACTCTTGGAAACGGGATGCGTCTGAGGCGTAGTTTGTAGGCTGCGAAGGACACACAAAAGGTTGTGACAAAAAGACATGGCATTTCAAAGGACTTCGTCTTTCCACTGCGTCATAGAGATAAAGAAAGTGAAATCGGATTATTTACCCCTCGGAGCTCCGTCTTGCCTTAACTGAGCAGGCGTGCCTGGGAACGATTTGCTTAGCCATTATCCCAGGATATTTAGGATTCTGATTACGGGCCATGTTCTGAGCCCACTTTACCGGTGCTGGGATAAAAAGACCACGCATCGGCGTCTCCTGTTTCTCACTTATGCTTGCTCTCTTGATCTTCTCCTGATCTTTTTTCTGAGTTAAGTTAACATTTCCACTCCACTTAGATTTACTAAAGTCATTTCCAACCGACGTTTCAAGTAACATGCCTGCCAGCTAAAATACTCCAAGAAGAAAAAAACACAAATTGCCTCTTTAATATCATTGCTGCCCTTTCGAAACATTGTATGTCCAAATTGACAGTTTTTCAGGAAATGGAAAAAGTTGTAGTTAGTGTAGTGTTAAAATGATTAAACAAAGTTCACAAGCACTTTTTAATACTTCATATTGGTTACATATTTGCAAAACCCACTGAGAAACATAAAGAGTGAGTGACTGATAATAATGATTTATGTAAAAAAAGAAAACACCAAATATGGAGATTCAAGGTTTCAGAAGGACAACAGAAGGACAACTTTACAAATGATTCCTGTAAAGTTGAATCTGCAAGTTATAAAAATAGCATCTTGGTCCATTATAGTGTTTTTGATTTGGTACTCGAGGGGTGGTGCAGAGGCCCTGTGTAGTCTGTTTATAGGAAGGATCGGCTCTGTTAAGATAACACGGTCAACTTTGATTTCACGTTGAAGTTTCAAGTTTAAGAAGAGAGAGGATTCAGTGAAGCTGTCGTTGTGTCTGAGATAGTCCAGAGCGTTTTTATCAGAGTTGATATTTTGTTCTCTGTTGTGTTTTTAAGGAGTTTTCTTCGGTCTGGGTTCATTATCTGACTCTGTGGCGCGTTCTTCCGGTTTCCGCTCAAATCTGGCACAGTAAGTCTCTCCGTTGCAATGGCAGCAGTCTCCGGGCTTTGATACGGCCTGTTATTCCTCATGTAAGGAACTGGCAAATTGCACAGTGAGGAGATGAAGGGACCACTGAATTCCTGCCAGTGCGTTCTAAGTTGGGAGAGCCAAATACCGACCTCACCAATCCGGGTGTCATTCACCTCTCCCATGAGCTGTGGATTTAGATGTCAGTGTCAAGAACGAACACGCAATCGGGTGAGATAATGGTCAGATTAATACTTGTTTTCAGCTTGGCCAGAGTCGTCACGTTTGGTTGAAACGTCCCTCTCAAGTGTCCACAGAGTCGTAAACCTACGGAGAATGTCAGCAATGTGATACTCAATCTGTTCATTTGAGAAGGGTAGATGTAACCTGGCAAGAGGAGAACTGCACGGAGGCCGGAACAGAAGTTTCCTCTTAAAAACTGTGCGCTTATATTCAAACATATTTTTGTTGCATTTTCATTCACTTGACTGAACTGATGTTTATCACAATCTTAATCATTTTTTTACTTTACCTTTATATGTATTTACATCCATGCATTTTGACAGACGCTTTTGTCCAAAGTAACATTGCATCCAATCTATACATGTATCTAGACATTCTCTTAGGAATTTCTTTACCCTACTATTTTAAAAAGATCAGTTAGACTGGAAGTTTAGAAGCGTCAAAGGTTTGATTGGGTTAGTGTTTGGTTTAATTTTTTAAGAAAGGTCTGAAATAAGCTTTATGTCTTCCACATCATCTCGCTCTTATGTATCGTGCATGGAAGGGTTAGATTGGATAATCAAAACAGACAGTAGGTATCTTATCTCATAGAGAGAATCCTTTGAGAATGATCTTGATTCAAGGCTTTTTGTTTGATCATTTTTGGATAACTTGTTAGCATTAAGTACCCCATCTGTTTTCCAGGCATCCTAATAAACCTCATGAAATAAAAAAACATTATTCCAGCACAGGAACTCTATCTTTATTCCTATCAGTCATATCCTCTGTACACTCCAAATGAACTTACTATCAGCTCATCATTGGTTCCTGGCTCATTACGAGTTAGAAATGTCTGAAAGAGGCGTTTCTTGCATCAACGAGTCAGTGAGATTTTAACCTGAAAGCCTAGACAGAACCACTCATTTGGTGAATGACTTGTTATGTTAACCTCGGGTTGAGTTAGTCAACCTTCAGTCAAAAGAACCATTCATCCGTGAATCAGACATTCATATAATCAAAAACATAGCATTTAGCACAAATAGAAGGTTTTGCATTCATGTTGAAATCGTCGATAATTTTGACATTGGATTGGAGACTTGATTTATTGGCAAATTTATGCACACAGTGTGACATTGTTGACATGTGAAATTCTATTAACACTCTTTAAAAAGGTGTTTCATAAGGTTCTTTGATGCCATAGAAGAACTTTCTGGTTTCACCTTTGTGTAGAAAACTTCTTCAGAATATAAAAAAGTAAGAAATACATGCTTCTTTAAAGAACCTCTGACTGAATGGTGCTTTGTGAAACCTGAAATGGTTATTCTATGGCTTCACTGTAAAGAACCTTTTAAGCACCTTTATTTTTAAGAGTGAAGTCCGTGATTCATTCCATTTGTTCCGAATCTGTGCTGTCTGATAATCTTGAGATTCAAATGATGTCATCTGTAATCCATCTTTCTGATCTGATGTTAGACTTCTATCGTTCGCATTGTTCTTTGATTCAAATGCTGTAAAAAACATATGTAAGATCTATGCCACAAAAAGCTTAGTGAGATTACATTTACAAGTACAACCAAGGGTCTTTTACTTGTTTTGTTTTAACGGGGCCCTGGTTCCTCGATGCAGCCGAAGTGAACACCCAACACTGAGTACAGTATGTATTACTCAAAAGACATAGCATATATAGCAGACTAATCCTTTTAAGATTACTTGATCCTCTCAGAACAGACATCCCCAATCATGAAATTATTCAGAGTATGTTGCAGACATGCCTTTAGCTTCGACCCACCTCCCCATCATTACATTTACTTTTATGCATTTGGCAGACACTTTATCCAAAGCGACTTACATTACATCATACTATACATTTGTTTCTAAGTGTGTGCCATCCCCTGGGATCAAACCCCACGACCTTGGCGTTGCTAGCGACATAAAACCACTGAGCTACAGGAAAGCCTACACGGTCAACAAAACTTACCAGGGGGGTCGTAGAGGGCATTTAGACTTCAAAACGCTCTCCATCCTTTGGTATAAGGAGATCCAAGCCTTAAGAGCCATCTGGTGTCAGAGAACATGAAAAACGCATTCATCTCGGAAATCTATAGTTTGTCAGTCACCAGAATGTGAGGTTAAACACACAATGTTTTATGAAACTGGACTCAGAATGTTTCATTTTGTTGAGGTAGCTTTGCTTTAACTACACAATCTTAACATTGGGATGCTTTACTTTTTATGCCAGCTGAAGGATTTGTACTACAAGAAGTTGTATTTCGTGTCATTTTATTGCCATTAATTTATAGTTCAGCTTATGTAGTAAATGGAAACTGTGATGTCATACCTCTTGAAATAGGTAATGAGCTACAAAGGGCCACGTTGGATGATTTATGGCGGTGGCATTAAATTGGTCTAATGTAGCATGAGCTTTCTTTATTAAATAAATGCATTTTAGCTTCTCAGGAGTTGATTTAGTACCACAGTGTTTTCAACGGGCACATATTTTACAGGCTGAGCTTCTGGTGCTCTGAGAGAACCTACAGCATCTGGTGCTCCACATCTGCTCTCCAGGAAACTTCTCAGTCCATGCGTTATTTTGGTATTTATTTGTTGACCCTACTGGTCACGTTAATGCCAAATTTATGACATGCATTTCAGTAAAAAAGTGATGCAAAGTCATATTAATGCGGATTGTATCATGCTAGACTGAAAGCAATAGCGCGAAGACTGCACGGCTGTAAAGGGAAGCTTGAGAGGGAATTTGATTTGTTGCATGATTTCTTGCTAAGGCCGCTATCGTTGCTATTGCTTATACCAAGAGTTAAATAATGTAACCAATCTGGGGACCAAAATATACCATAAAATAAAAAAATCATCACAGATTTAATATCTCAATTATTTATTCTAGACATCGATGAGATTGAATAGAGAGTAAATGAAAACTTTGCTTCAGTCTCCTGCATCTCAGATATTTTTCCTATGAAATAAACTTCAAGTTTCAAAATAGATCTTAATCTCACACACTGAGCTCAGATTTGTCAAATCTGCAATCAAGAGTCAATTTAACATATTTCTTATCATATCTCTATATCATATTTCTTTAGAAATAATAACCTGTGATGGCATACTGTGATGTGAGAAATAAACAAGAACGGCTATGAAGAAGTTAAGAATAGATTGTATAGTTTAATGGTCATTACTTCGGAATATTTAAGGAAATCCAAAATTCATCCAATATTTTCGATGGCTGTGTTATACTGTAATAAATCCTTTTCAATGCACAAGTAGGCCTACGTAACAGGTCTGTTTCATAATATAAGCTGTCAGCATTTTAAGTGCGCTTTATAGCAGCATCTGTTTGTGAACGATCATTTTAACATCGACACATTCTCCAAGATATGAGTCACTTTGTTCATGTTATTTGAGTTGCCTCATTCTTGATCCGCAAACCTCGGTTTTCTTCCAGCGCGGATCTCCGCGATTTACCCGTTGTGAATCCTCTTTGAATTGTCCAGCGGAGCCTTTTTTCTCTTTCCCAGTTTTACTGGAATTGTGTCCTGTGACCTGACTCTAGCGCCGAGCTATGTGGCGTTAAAATCAACAGCCTTAAGAGGACGAGTTGAGGACAAAATCAAATAAAAGCACCACTTCAACACACTGGCCTTATTTTTACAAACAGTTCTAAAGATAGATGTCATCATGACCAACATATGGCAGTTCGAGTCTGTGTCACAGAGCGTGTGGTTTTCTTAATCAGTAGTGTGTTGTGGACAGGAGCCAGCTTTTGTATTCTCTGAAAAAGCACTGACTTCCAGATCTCAGGCTCAGCTGCGGTTTGTCCTGATCCTACATTACATAATATTCTTTATCCATTAACTTTGGTTGCCAATAGGGTTTTGTGAGAAGCTCCTGCTTGTGAGTTTGGATAGGCATTGTATGATGTGTGTTCCATTGATTTTGGTCTAACAGAATAAAGGAAAACCATGTGAACTACAACATAGTTGTAAACCACAAGTTAAACTAATGGACTCAAAGTGTACTACTGTTACACTTAAAGTGTACTTAAAAGTGTACGTTCATAAACTGAAAAGTGGGCCAATTTAGTCTCAAGTAGTATTTAAATGGTGCACGTACAGGAACTGTATACTACTAGTATACTTATATTGGTACGCTTACTATATAAAGTACACTTCGAAGTACACTTAAACTGTAAGTATACTGAATAATAAACGACATAATGTCCTTTATCTATTAAATCGGTTGACAATTGTATGGTGTGTGTTCAAATGATTTTGGTCTTAAAAAACAGAGAGTTTATTCAAGTGTGCTATATGTTCACTTTTAGTATCAGTTCTAGTCTTAGTATCAAACAAATAAAAAACGTACCTGTAAACTAGTCTAATGGACTCAAAGTGTATTACTGTTATAACTAAAAAGTGGGTCCAACATAGTATCGAAATGGAACACTTACATATATATTATATTGATATTGGTAACTACAGTATATTGATATTGGTAAAGCATACTTTAATTTTAATTAAGTAAACTCAATTTTAAAAAACGCTTTTTTGACAAAATTGTACAAAAGGGGTTTACATGGGAGTAATGTGAAAATGCTCGAGAGCGATGTTTCTGCACATGTGGCTCTTGTGTAATGGTAACTTTTCATTCATTGACAAAGACCAGAATTCAATGAAGAATGCAAACTATAATGTTATTTCCAATGAACACACCCAGGATCTGTTTCAAAATCCTGTGCTTTAAAAAGCGTTGGACTTTCACCTCCCGATCTATTTCATTCATTAATTCATTAATTTTTTGCTGACTACACGTCTCCATGAAAATATGGCCCTCTTAAAAGTGTGGCCTTCACCCAATTTAAGCACAGCACACCCTTTCTCCTTATCATTTAAAGTCAAGCAGATATAGGCACATTGGTGCAATCATCACCCTTGATATTTATATCCCTGCCGTCTGCGCGACTGCGACATTGGCAGATTCCTTCGCCACCGTGTCATTATTCCAGAGCAAATCAACCGAGCGCTGGCCGCAGCGCCGTCCTCGCGTGTAATTCCCGACTGAAAGAGGTCGAGCGCACCACAGCTCTCTTTTCCTTTTTGCTGTGTTGGGGTCTGGCATCGACCCCTGCGCTGTCAGCCACTAATGCCACCAGGCTGACGCGGGGTAGTGCTCAAGTGCCACCGCTCCTATAAATTACATGTTAAGTCATATTCGGCCGTGGCGTCTGCTTTTAAAAGACTGGGTTCTGGAGAATTTAACAAGGTGTGGCAAACATGAAAGCCTTTTTCTGTCACTCATTTGAAGGGGATTTAGGAAAAACAACAGTGCACCAGACAGTCAGGAATCCGGAGTGCTAAAATCCAAATTACTTTTTTTTTAAATAATGGCCCTATTCATTGAATATGGGTTGGCATTTTGGTATAAAGCGTAAAGAGTACCTGAAAACCATACTTGATTAAGAGTAAAACACCAATCAGATTCAAGTCACTGATGGTTGCCTACAGGACTATCACTGGATCTGCACTGGCATACTTTCACACCCTCGCACACTCCTACACCCCATCAAGAACCCTGCTTTCGGCAAACCAGCGGCGTCTTGTAGTGCCTTCTCAAAAGGGCAGTAAATCGCTTTTCCGCTCATTCTCCTTCACAACTGGTGGAACATTCTTCCTAATTCAGTCCGGTCAACCAAATCTCTCACAACCTTCAAAAAACTACTTAAAACTCATCTCTACTGTGAATACTTGACATACAAATGATTCTCTCGGCAAGTTATGGTCTGGTTGTTGAAACTAGTAACTTTGTAATATCACTTATTGTATTTTGCTCCTGGATGACACATCGCTGTATTGCTCCCTGAACTCTCTGTAAGTCGCTTTGGATAAAAGCATCTGCTAAATGACTAAATGTAGCAGCACTAGTCCTCAACACTCGAGACCTGTCAGTGAAAAACAAGAAACAGTTAAGTATACCTTAAATTCCCTGTGAATGTCAATATTGCATCTTCTGTAGCAGAAAAACTGCTGCACAACAAGTTAGGTGCCCTTCAAAATGTAACTACACAAATATAGTGGAGTAAAGAAGAGTACATATACTTGTTGCAAATTTAGTAAATAATTTTAGCCAAAATAATTACTTAGGTACAGTAACTAATTACTTTTACTCCAATACTTTACACCCGTGTGTTAGGGTGTTATGCAACAAGCTTTTAACACTTTCTTGGGGGAACGGGAACAGCACAAACGTTCTGTTTTTAGGAATTTTACGCTGGAATTTATAAGGGAAAAAGAAATCAGGCTCTGCTTTCGCATGCCACAAACCAGCTGAAATAATCCCATAACTCACAGGTTTAGCATGGGTTATAGCATGTGTTAAGCTATACCTGTGTTACAGTTGTCTTGTAGTTCCCTAGCCTAATCCTAATATAAATGCATTGACAATTTGGTTTTATAAGTGTTTTGCAAACTCTAGACTGTACAATGATGCTGGGTTGTTTCATGGTTGTGTAAAATATGGACAAACACAACCGTTGGGTTTAAAGGAATAGTTCACCCAAAAATTTGTATTAATTAATCCTCGTGTCGTTCAAAACCTGCATGACTCTTATTTTGAAAAAAAAATGTGTTCAGTTTTGTGTCCATACAATGGAAGTCAATGGGATCATTGGGGACCAACATTTTTCAAAATATGTTCTTTTGTGTTCTGTCATACAGTTTTGGAATGACATGAGGGTGAGTATTGAAAGTATTTTCATTTGGAGGTGAACTGTCCGTTTAAATTAACCTTTGCTTGATTGTACCATATCAATCCGTGGTTGGGTAAACATTGACCTTTCCCAGGGTTTTTTAAACCAGCAATTGGGTTTGTCCATATTTTACTCAACCACTGGTCAGCATTTTCTTTAAAGTACTAACCTTATAAACAAATGATGCAAAAATGCATAATGTAGGCCATTGAATCAGCAAGATATCACATGTCACATGCTATACATTGTTAACAACAGCTGCGTTTAGCTTCGAGAGGGTGATGATGTCTGGCATATTGGCTGCGGTGTGCTGTTTGTGGAACATCAGTTTGAGTGGAACGCATTTCGCCAGGTTTTTCCCCTCTAAAGAATTTAAGGTTTGATTACAGAAGGGAGGAGGCAGAATGTGTCTCGGAGTTAATGCGATCTGAAGTATTTCCACCTGGTACATTTTGTCTAGACGGGGATCGTAGCTCTCGTGCACTCACCTGAACACGCTGTCACAGGAGAATTATGGTTGTTCTCAGTGTCGGGGTGCGAGCGTGTGCACCAGGGCATCGCCAGCTTAAGCAATAATGGACGTTTTGGAAACCCGATGCCTCTGAGCATGTTTATGTCTGGTTAGATTTCAACCACTGTAACTGTTTCATAGAATCTTGAATTTCACCCTCATTCAGTCCTGAAGGTTGTTCGTTTACGTAACTGTTCAGAAATACCTTATCCAAGTACACAGTCCCCTTCAATCATTATTAGTGTAGTTATTTAATAAAACAGTAATCCAAATGAGGTTGTGTATTATAATCTCATGACTGACACACAGACCCTTTACCGTGGTGAAATGAATGGCTTGACCTGAAAGGTCTGTTGCTTTATGAAATGGAGGCAAATGTATTGTGGCAGCAGACATTCATGTTTAATATTTACATTTATATTCTTTGCATACGGAATAGTTTATTTTAGCCTAATTGTTTTAGCCATAGAAAACCTGCAAATTTTCTAAATGTCTAAAAAAGCATTAAATCAAGATTGTGTGTGTATACAGTATTTATATATATATATATAGTGCATATCATTCCCTGTATTTTGTGGTTATAAACACATACATGCATCTATTTAAAAACGAAGAAACGTTTCTATATAATTTCAATTATTGGTAAATATTAATAGATACAATAAATCTTAATATTTCCTAAAATATATACTGTATATATGTGCATATAAATACGCACACAAAATACATGTATACTGTATATATATTTTGTGTGCATATTTATATGTTTTATATGCACACGCAGATAGAAAACATATATTTTGTTAATAATGTATTTTGATTTTCAATTGTGTTTTCAGTAAAGCTGCTTCATGCGAGATTTTGATAAAGTGCTGTACACATATTTTATCTAATTGAATACAGTATTTGTATAGTTATATAGAAATGTGACATTATAGAGGCTGTGCACAAATTAGAATGCAACGTTTCAATCATAATGAAGTAATATTGTGCCATCGACTTTGGTTGAGCATTACCCTTTGGCTGTGAGACTGAGATTGTAAAGAAGCGAGAGTTTTAAATAGGCAACAGCGAAGTTTGGAACTAAATCATGGGAAGGGCTGTGTCCGTGTTGCTCGCTCACCCGCAGTGGGAAGAGGTCCTGGTGTGTGTTTGGCTGACTCAGGCGTTCGGCTTAAAGAGGCAGGGTTACGAGCACAGGTGTGGCCCATTACCCTCCATCTGGAGGCCATAACATTGTACCCGTGTCCCAGCAGGGGCGGGCACCCGGGCCTAAACTCACAAAGCCTAAATTAGCGCTGTACTGCAGCTCCTCGCATGATCCTGTCACCAATTAGGCAGCTGAGATTTTATTCTGTCCTTGGTCTGCGTGAAACTATTTCTGCGTTTTAACAGCCCTTATGAAGCTAAAAATGCTTCTACTCAACCCATGCAAGCCTGAAGCCAACTTACAGCATTTAATAGCAGTGTCACAGTATATTAACAAAATGCTCTTACTATTTCTGCAGGTTATAGTGATTTAATATAGTGCACGATAATCATTTTGTATTTATGGAACACTGTAATAAATAAAACACATGACTCACATTAGTGTATCCCACAATGCAATGTGTTTGGGTTGCGTGCATCCTAAGGTTCCAGATTAGTCATTTATGAGCTTTCGTGACGTGAAGGTTAAGAATTATAGCATAAACGCAGTTTTACAAAAGCATTATAAATCAGTAATTTGAAAGAAATTCTTCTTTCAATGCTCAAAGTATCCAATTGCCTTACACACGTGTGTCGTGTTCGCTTGCGTACGTGCTTTTCAGCTACTTGTGAATGGGAATCTAGAATGACGCGCAAAGTGATAAGTTCATTAAGAATTTACAAAGGTTAACCTAAACCGGTCTAATGTGAGTCTTTTCTATTCATAGTTACACTTCTATTTTTGGAGTAATGTAATCGGACAGGTTATGGAGCACTTGTGATGTCAATGGTCACAAGAGCATCACAAGTTTCACGTTACGTTTAAAAGTTTGCTCCGTTCCTCTGACGTTGTTTCTTAAAAGGAAGTGATACCGATACCTGAAATGAGAATGTGTGTGGCAGGGTAAATAAACTATGCTGGCTTGAAAGCTTTCATACTGGTATTGGATAAGCGTGAGTTATGGCTTAAGCTCAGCAAACCCAGAGATTTCGATCTTTAATATTTAATTTGAAATGTTAGGACCTCTTGTGATTTATTTTCTGATCTATTAAACATTACAGTTGTCTGTCAGGCATTTTTTGACCCTTCAGACATTCAAAGTTTGTCTTGACAAACTTTCCTGTGATGACTTTTCACGATCTGTTTAATATTACCGCCACCCCCTCGATGTTAGATAACTCTTGATCAGGGCAGTGAGGGCGTTTGACCGCATTAACATTAGAATGCAAATGAATCCTATTCAGCCCACCGAGAGAAAACAAAACTGATGTTTCTTTAAACCTCTGACCTTGGATTTGCAGTTTATCCTCTAAAGCACATCAGTCAAGATGTTTCGGCTTCAAACTGGTACAAAAGGTTTGAAATGGTATTTTTGCCAACATTTTGTAAATCCGAAAGTAACCCATCAAGATGTAAAAAATAAGTGCGTGTTCTTGATGCACAGGTGTCTGTTGTGTGCTGCTCACATTTCTAGTGTTGCAATCTTTACTGTGGCAAACAAAGCTGGACTGCTATGGTCACAACACTTAATCTTTAACTAAAGAAATACTCAATACAAGTTACCTGAATCTGAAGAACAAAAACAAAACTCATATATATACTTGGGTCCACCGGACTCCACACAGTTTCAGAAGTATACAGAGGAAATGGATTTATTATTCATGGCACCTAAACATGATCCAATGTAAGCATGAGATTAGTGTGATATACTCGCTTACTGACCTTGTCTGTGTAGAGTTATATCCAGTCTTTCAACTTCAATGTTCACTTACAACTTTCACACAAGAGCGTGTCCTGTCTGCCTGAAGAGAACTCCTAAAGTTGACTCAACGGTTCAAATAAAATATGCATATTCAAATAAATAGGCGCCTTACAATGCCATAAAATTAAAAGATTTTGCCGAAATCCCATTTCCATCACATATCAGATCATGAAGGCATTTGATTTCAATAAAATCAATTTTAAACTTAAACTTGAGTTTAATAATAAAGTTTAGGTTTAGGTTTAGGTTTAGGTTTAGGTTTAGGTTTAGGTTTAGGTTTAGGTTTAGGTTTAGGTTGAGGTTGGGGGTAGGTGTAAGGCTTTGTTATCTCAATAAGTTACCATCCTTTTAACATTTTTTTATAAATAGGCAATAATGATTTACACTCTGTTATTATTACTTATTACACGGCTCGTTGGAATGATTGGCCATGCAGTCGCGACATTTGCAGGTTCATTATTCACAAAATAACAATCTCTCGAAACTAATAACACAGTAACCCAGATGCAGCAAATCATTTTGACTTTAAAAAAAAAATATATATCTCTTCGAATATCATATGTGACATTATATTTACAAATAATTCAAACAAATTGCCTGTTCATAACATTTGAAAGTCGCTTCTTAGCTTAAAACCTCGCGGAAGGTCAGCATTCTGTAAAAACAATATTTTAAATTCACATTTCAACACTATTGTTATTTACACTTGCATGAGCAAATATCCGCTGCCTTTTATAAATAGTGTATATGTATATACTGTTTGTATGTCATTTTGTCAACCTTTTGTAATATAGCATGTATATCTGTACCAATATACTTCTTAAAGAAAACACAATCCAATTCATTTTGAAACTCTTGAGAAGATTTTTATCCAATGCCGTTGAAATAAAAGCACACAAAATTCAGTAATGGAGGTGCACGGTTTTCAGACTCATTTCACAGAATTTAGGTTTCTTGTGATCTTAAATCCTTTTGATCTCGTGCTTAAATGCTTGACATAAGTTTTGCAAACAGTTTTCAGCATGCATGAGACTCCTTGAAGAAACTCAATCGTAGCATAGTCACAAGTTCTCATACTGTAAGTTGTCAATTTATTCACTCTCATGAATGGATAGAAGTTCTGTTTCCCCTCCAAACCTTTGTTTTGACTCCAGTTTTTTACACTAATACAGCTGTGTTGTTGTTTTTCTAAAGTCTCTGAACGATGGTTATAAGTTGAAATAGCCAAACAATGTCACACACATCATTCCAGTCTTTTTAAGCATTTATTGAAACTCTTCTTCAAAGAAGTGCGCTTAGAAGTCAATTCATATGCTGCCATGGTGCACGGCACACATGGAAATCATTCAGAGCCTTTCCCAAAAGCCCTTAAAGAGGAGCAACACAAGGGCTCAACACATTACAGCACACCCATCCTGTATTTACACGTGGTGACTTACAGTCGGGTATGACAGTAATGTAACATACAATAAATATACTAACTGTAAAAACTGTAAAGGAAAGAAATGTCTGGGTGAGATTTTAACTTGTGTGGTATTCATATTAAAAACGAAATCAAAACAAACATCTTGTGAATTTTTGACATACACGGTTTCATCAGACGCACTCGCCTTCCGGCCTGTGTTTAGTTATAATAATAAAAAATAATTATATTAAAGTTCATTTATATTAGTATTTTTTGAATATTAATTGTATTAAATTACATTTTCTTTATTTGACGCTGAAACCATCTATATGTACATTTACGAGTTTGGCAGACGCTTTTATCCAAGACATTAATACATTAATAGTATACATTAATATCTTTGATTTTCAAGTTTATTTGTAATTGCTAACAATGTCAGTGACAAATGTACATTGGAATCTACAGCAAAATTTGAAAAAAGATAAAGAAAGAAAGAAAAAACTAACTAAAAGGTAAGGCAGAAATATGAAAAATCTGTGTGACACATTTCCTCTTGAAAAATGAGCAGCACACAAGACTCAACTCTTCTTTTCAGATAATGGATCTTATTTAAAAAGGAAGAATTTTAGGTATTTTTGACGTCCGTCTCTATAGCGTGAGGATCAGCTATGGAAGACTGATTTCTTTATAATCCAATGTTTAGATGTAAGTTGAAAAGGTCATTGTCTTGCATATCAGGATTTTCATCTTCTGTACAAATGATACGGTGCTTTTACAGCTTAAATTGACCATGACCCACCCGATTTGACAGGAAGAGTCATCTGACTGACATGTAAAGCGTGTGCATGTAAAGCCATGTCCTTACAGCTCATTTACAGTGATTTGGGACAGACAGAATCTAACATGTTTGGGTTTGCTATACATTAAAGAAACGCAATGGCTCAAACATGGTTCTAAACTGGTAAAGCAATAGTAAATGTAAATATTCAAATAAAATTCAACATTTAATTGTGCATAGATATAAAACCTTAAAAGGAGGATAATCTTTAATCGTTGGGAAAAGAAAACTGTCAAAATATCAAAATGTATAGTTTTTATGCAACTTGATCTGTGAGTTGGTAGCCAGATATGGACAGATTGCGTGACATACCCTCATCCTTAAAAACCATTACCAATTACACAAGATTACAAAAAGCCAACCCACTCTGCATTTAATACAGGTTCACTTGCAATGAGGATAAACATGCGCAACCACAAAGTGTTTTGAGCAGATTTTTTTTCTGACATTCAAAAACCAAGCACCCAATGACATTGCACATTGTTGGGCCAAATGTTTGATTTTAAGAACTTTTAGTTTTGCTCGGGTCATTTTTCAATGTCCAATCGGGATCTTGAAGCGAAAGGAGTAGACATGGGAGCACACGGTTTCTGTTGTTTTTTTTTGCCTTGAGACTGGGATGACATTTGGAAGGAAATCCATTTTAGCCAAACAGAGAAATGGAGAAGTTGAGAAAAGGATGGGAAAAAAATAAGACAGAATAAAGTAACCATGTGTTCTGACTTTGAACTTTTGAGGCAGTGTTTGTGTAGTTAACACCCATTCTCAGCCGGATGGTGTTTCAAAATTCACTGATAAATCCCTCAAACTTAGTCTGTAAGTAAAGATTATTTTGAAGAACTATCAAGGCAAATTGAAGCGGTGATTTTTGACTAAGCCTTTTTGCCGTTCTGTAGAAGAGAAATGAGTGACAGTGAAGTGGTAAACTTGGAGAGAGTCAGATATTTTGGAACAACAACTAAACTAAATCTTCTGAAACGTGAATCACATGTTTTCAAATCAAAATCTTGTTAAGCTGTCATGTTTCTTAGTTTAGTTCAGAAGCAAAACAAAATTCAAGTCAATTCTACCAAAAAATTGTCAATATTTGCAAGAAAAATACTTGACGGTAGAACGAAGAAAATTTATCTTGATTTGAAGGGTTTTGATATTTTATCCAAACAACATTTTTTTTTCAAGCAACAGATTGGAGATGCTCATGGCAGATGTCACAGATTACGCATCTCTTCAGCTCACAGCGATTGGCTGCTGCCCAGCATTTTTTGCCTCTCATTTGCATAAAATTCAGTCAAGTTCAACAACATTGATGTTCTATAACTGCCTGCTCGGCTGTCAATCCCACAATCCCTTGCACAAGCTAAAGTCAGATTTCAAACAGAATGAAAACACCTGCTCATCTCAGCTGCAGCCGAGTTCAATAATAGTTCAATTGGTCCTTGTTGGTTGTATTTGAATGAGAAGCAAATAGCCAGAGAAATATTTAGTATGTTCTTACTATCCTGGAAAAATACTCTCTTAAAAACTAAAAAACTTTCTTCAAAGTGCTTCCAGCTTTGGTAAGTTCCAAGGTGCCATGAATCAAAAGAACATTTTTCTTTTGGTAAAACAACACAATAATAAAATTTGATTAATGAATTTCATTAGGTCATGACATTGACTCTTGACTGTTTTGTTTCATATTGATTTCCAGAGCCGTGAGCCATGACAGACCATAATGTTTAGCCCTTTAGAAAGACTTTACAAAATAGCAGCTCCCACGCAGATAAAAAAAAGGATTGCTCAGAGGTTTAATGGAAGAGGGGTTTTTATTATTCTCAGTTGTAAGAATCAATTGAGTCTCGGATGTTTCTCCTAAATTGCTAAAGATTCCACGAGTAACATGGAGGTGTAATACGGATGTCGATTGTAGATTTGATGATAAATGTTTGAGTTCATATTAAAATATTTAGTAATATCGACTTTTGATTGCAGACTTGACAAACCCGAGCTCAGTTTGAGACATTTTTGAGATCTCTTCTGAAACTCTAGAGACATTTGTGAGATTTCTGGCTATATTTCTCCGGACACCGGAGCTTTAAGCAAACGGTTCCAGTTGCGTTTTATTTAATTTTGTTGATATCTACAATTGAAATATTAAAGATATCTAATTTGTGATTTTTCTTTCTTACGGTCCTTGATACAGCAAGGGTCGACTACATGCTGCTTTGATGATATAAAGCACTGAGTAACTAGAGAGGAGTTCAGAAGGAGGTTAACAAAGCGGGCCCTACCCACCTTTCCTAAAGACAAGCCAGCGCTTACTAACCCTCCGAGACGTCACAGTCTGATATCACGTGCTGGCCTGTCTGAGGCCTGGAATGCTGGGAGTGACTTCCTGTTGCATTCATTCGGTCCTTCGCTTCACACTGTGACATCACCATGGTGTCTCCCAGCGGTAGCTCACTAGCAAGGGTCAACCCAAAGAGACAGAAAGTGGAGTGAGATAGACAGCCAGTAATGTTTGGCAGAATAAATGGGGGCGAAGAAATGGTTATTTCCCCAAACGTTTATTTTAAGAGGACATGATGCTCCTCAGGTCACTTTGGGAATAGTGTTTTGTTTTACGTTTGGTTTGGATGGGCTTTCGGTGTGTGTTTTACCGCGGTCAGACCATGAGATTATGCAGCTATTGCTGTGGTTGTGGAGGGAAGGCCTCCAGAAGAAAACAAGGGCTATATTATATACTGGATGCGTTGAGGTCCGATCATGGTTGATTATAGCTTTCATGAATATGTTTTGTGGCAAGTCAGTCTTAATTTTGGCATGTTACAAGTGCTTCACGATGCACCGCTGTTGTATTTGGAGGAGACGGGTGTGATTTCTGCAGCACTAGTGTCCCCAAACCCATCTCTGGGAACAATGGATATTTTCAAACAGATATCCTGATCCGTCATTGGTCAAAGAGAAACCCTTGGCAAACTTATACTAAGGGTTGAGAGTTTTGGGGGAAGCAATGCTGTTTGATATGATTCAATTGAAATGACACTTCTTATAAAGCACATACAGTATAAATAATCTCTCTTACAAAATTATAATTGTATTATTATAAACATTTTAAGTAATAATGAATATTATTTGATTGGATTTTCTTTAGACTAATAAAATATAAAATTGATTGAAAAGTAAAAATGTAATGTTCAATATAATAGACGAGACCCTGTCTGTGAAATCCATCAGGATTAAAGATATCAACGTTATATTTTCACAGAATATTTTTACAGTATGAAGCATGATTTTATGTAGAAAACAGTAATTCACAAAATATAACTTGAGCTTTAAATGTAATATATTCTTGCATTTCTTTTTTCTTGCAATTTCATTTTCATGCTGTCTGTGTTTTGTTGTGCATGTAAAAGCACTTTGCCATATCGTGTACTGGCACATTTGGTTTTCATTATCTAGAATTCGTTTAGCTGTACATTTGCTAAACGCATTGCATCATTTTTCAAATAAAAAATGAACTTATGCTATGTGAATTATGAATTCTAAAAATATGGAATATAAATTATTGGAAACATTTGCTTCAAACATCCTTTCATAGTTAATGTTGATGCCATTATGCCCTTTCAACGTTCAGCCCCTAAAATGGAATCCCGGCCAACAAAGCCCATCTGGGAAGGTTTGGATCATTTAAAATAGCCATGCAATGCTTGGTTCTCAGAGCTTTGGAGATGAGTCAAAGTCATGGAGTCAGAGATGAGTCAGAGTCGCAGAGAGTCCAGCAGCTCTTAGAAATAACCGAAACATTCTGGGTATCAGAGGGCCAGGTTGCACCCAAGAGAAGCACATGCATAAATCAAGGCTTCCCAAACAATACTCAGCGCCCTGAACCTCCAGCAGATGCAGCCGTTCTCCTGCACCTCTCCCTGTAGCTGGCAAAACCCTGCGGCAAAATATGGCCCTCTGTAGAGCTTTAAGAGGAGACTGATGCATGATAGGTATACAACAATAATGGAGCGATCCCATCCAACTCTGTCACGCAAACATATCTGTCACACATGTGGGGCAGCGAGAAGAAAGACGCTTGATTTTGCGATATAGATGTTGACCCAAATTGAAAGACCCCTGAAGCAGAATGTGGACGGTGGTTTTTATGTCCTTTGCGTTCGTACCATTGCGATTTACACAACAAATTATAATAAGCAGGGCCTTGAGACAGGCAACATTTGGAAGGCTATGACAGAACATCTGGCAGAAAGAGAGAAAATAGAGAAAGCATCTTCCTTTTCCAAGTGCTGAAGTTGCCTGGAATGGAAAGGCATGGTCAGGGTGGAATCCCAAGCCGGGGGCTGACATTTGGACGGCTTCTCTGGTTGCCTCGGCACAGAATGCTGGGGCAGAGATACAGTGCATTCTCCCAGAATGAAAATACGTAGAGCAGTGATTGAGAAACTTGGTGGTTTGTGCTCCTTTTTTTCAAACACATAATCTGTATAGATCCACTGTGTTCACTGTGCACTATAACCTACATTCTTACTCGACAGAATAACACATAATGAAAGGTGCTAAACACAAAAACCTTTTTAGATGTATGATACGATAAAGAACGTTTTAAGGAGTAGTTCGATTCTGTGGAACGAAAAAGAAGATATTCTGAGAAATGTTTTAGTGGTTTTGTGTCCATACAGTTGAAAGTCAATGCGGTTCACTGTTATTTTGTGTTCTGCAGAAAAAAAGTCAGACAGGTTTGAGATGACGAGAGGGTGAGTAAGTGATAAAATAATCATCATTTTTGAGTGAAGTGTAGGTGACCTCCTTAAAATTGCTTTAACTACAAGAACATTGGCATTATAACGTTCGGATGATGTCTTTAAGCTTGTGCTGAGAGTTGTTTTAGTTTGCTGAATGCTGGAAATATTTAGCGGGAACATTGTGGTAACTTTTGACAACTTTAAACTGATCAAAGGTTGTGCTTGGCCTGAAAAGTTTCAAAAGACTTAGACGTCTTTCTCGCCTTTCACATTAAAGCGTGGTGAGGAATGCACGTCTCGAGCATTCCAGCTTTCTTCCATGTTCCATTGTCAGAAGCCCCTCTGTTTATTTTTCTGCAGTTTCCATGTTGTCAGAGCGATTATGGACCGTAGATGTTTTTTTTCTTTGTTATGTTTACTTATGAGTTTTTTGGATGGAACGATAGGGAAATTTTAAAGACTAAAAATTTAGATTTCCTGTCGCTACAAGCTGCTTTGAACCGAAGTTGAATAACAAACCTGAGATTACAAAAGGCTGGACATCTTATGTCACTTCATCCCCTTTTAAAGGAAAAGTTGTTCTCAGACAGCATTAACAAACAACCTGAAACAGAACACCCTAGACTTTACCACAAATCTTAAATAAACCTTGTGTTTTAAGTGTAGACACTTTTTATCTATTCCACGGGATCTTGACTGAGGGTTTCTTCAGATGTCTGCAGGTGTTTTGGCCAGTTCGTGTCATGCGTCTACTGTGACATTGAACTGAAAAAAAGCAAATACGAATCAACTGACAGCCATTTATAAACACGGTCTGACAAACAGAGTCGTAAAAGTGATCCGTTTTTCATTTGATCCGAAACTTTTCAATGAATCCACTTCTGTCTGACTGATTTATGCTGCTTTGTTTGTAATTTTAGAGCTAAAGCACCGTTCCTCGTTCGCTTTCATTACATATAACACCGTGGATGTTCTTCAAAAATTCACCTTCAGTGCTTTCCAAAAGAGTTAAGTGCACGTTCATATTTGGGATAACGGTTCCTTTAATGCATTCTCATCGAGTGTGCTTCCAGATGGCTGTACGCTTGTGTTACCTAAGGTGCCATACTGAGAACTGAGGGAATATGAATATTTCAAAGCTGCCTCTGTCTGCTGGCGCTCTCTGAAACCGGAGACCCAGCAACAATAATTAATTTTCCCCTCACCATTTAACAGTACTGTATTCTTGCAGGGTGGGCCTGTGACTGTCATACATCACATCACATGTTTTGTGTCGCCCAAATTCCTTGACAACAGCTGTGTATATGTAAAGATTAAATCAGTCAAAGGCGGGAAAAACTTTACTGATGTGATCGGCCGACTCTGTCATCTCACCCCTATTCCACCTTCAGTCGTGTAGACTGCCTTTGTAGATTCTCCTCCATTTACCTTCAGGCTTTACACTCCTGTCAGGGTCATTTAATAAACGTTCACATATTTATTTTGTAACAGAGGTATTCTTGGTAAAGTTTTAGAGAAATCCTGTCGTGAAAGGGTGGAGCGTGCTGACAGACTATTTTACTTGGATAATATTAAGTCAGGATAGATCTCACAGCAGTCCAGGTTAAGATACCCAATAAATAAGGAGTGGATATGATGAATGCTTATACTACTATAAATGTATGAGTAATTTGTAGCCTATAATGTACTGTAGGTTATAGGAGCAACTGACGAATAAAAAGGGAAAACTTGTGAAAATGAACCACGGTTTTCCGACACTAGTTTAACAATGGCATTTGTGTTAAAATCTCAGCAGCCACAAATTTGACTCACTTTAGTGACCATAGTTTAACCAAGATATTTGTTGTAAAATGCCAAGAAAACATTTACACTCTTACAATAGTAAAAAAATCACTTTGCTAAGAGAAAAACAAGGGTTTTATATAAAGACTAACAAGGGTAACAAAAGAACATTTGAGGACAAAAAGGGAAACCGATCAAAAGAAACTACAAAACAACACAGGAAACCAAGATACAAAATAAAAGTCCCCAACACAGGGAACATACACACTTACTTTTGAGCATGAAGTGTAAATGTTTTTGTAATTGTCAACGAGACACAAAATGATGAAGATCACACATGTCATCATTACTGTTTTTATTTACAGTCATACGAATTTCATTGTGTAAATGTTCCCGTACCTCAGTTAAAAATGTAAAAACCACGTGTTCTATCACCAGGGATCACATGCACTGCTGAAAAATCACAAATGCATTGTTACCGAGTGAATACCTCATTTAACTAATACCTATACAGTACTTTAAAACTTAACAACTTAAATTGTTAGATTTCCATGCAGACATGCATATACTGTTTGACATCGATCCTCTATCCCAGCCTGCTGTTTGAGGCCAATGTTCCACATGCTGTTATGATGTTGTTTTATCAGATGGGCTTCAGAAGTAAGTAGAAGGTGAAGCAGGGCTCAGTGACACAGTTCTCAACGAGATCTGTCACCAGCGGCCCGGCCCGGTCTCGTGCCGAGTGCTCGGGGTGCTGGACCTCCCAATGCATTAGGAAGGGAGTTGGTCCTGACTGAATTCAAGCAGCGTGAAAATACTTCCCTGGGTTGTGTTATCAGAACAAGAGGTGGGGACACATTTAGGGCCAGCCAAGTGTCATTTTAAATGTTTAATATGCTGCCAGCCTTTCTGGAAAAATCCTTTCTCTTCCAAAATGAATTTGACATTTTGAATCATCTCACACTGCTGGGACGTGTTGGTGTTTCCATAATGTAAGCGTTTGCACATGGAAAGATACGAGTTATTTGAGCGTTCTGCATAGTTTGATCGCATTTTCAGCACAAATGGCAGTGTATACGCAAACAATGAGGCCAACCGCCTAGACATAATCAATGCAATGGGTTTAATGCAATCTCATATTGAAGGAATGGTTAATCCAATAATGACAATATACTTGTTCAAAACCTGTACGCCATTGGAAAAATCACAACAAATGACATTAAGAGTAGATCATGTGACTTTATATTCAAAGCCCTATACATATATGTCGAAACCACACCCATGTGAAACAATGAGAACTTTCTTCTTGAAGCGCACCACCATTCAGCTTTGTTTCTTTACATATGCTGATTTTCACTGATGGCCATTGACAGGATAACAACACATGGGAGAATGCCAATCGAAAGTGATAATTTCTTTGATATTCAGAAGTCACAATGTGACTTCATATTGCGTTCCCTTGTCTAGCGTTCCCTCTGTAGTGGGCAGCAATGACTTTGGAATCGGCGGAAGCGACCTCAGTAGTGAATAACAGGTGTGTCAGATGCTGTTTCGCCTGAGAAAGCTCCAAGAGGTTGCGTTTCAAGAGGTTAACTGTTCCTTTAACTGCTGGTTGTTTAATATCTGTGCAAAATGCACAATCAGAACAAATCTCTGTCATGACATTCTTTGGCCTCGGGCTTTATCCTTTTATAAAACTCTCGGTGGCCTTTAACTAAATGAGTGCCATTGGTTTTGATGAGGATGATATAATGCAAGCATCTGTGGTTTAGCAGACTACAGTCTGTCTGAAAGTTCAGAAGCACTGGATTGTCATTACCCTCTATGTTTGCTCGATTTATCACCCTGGTTATATGAGTCATGTTGCTCGTCTTTGGCAAAATGTTTCTAATAAATTGAATTCGTCATACGATAATGAGAGAAAAAGAGGCACCGATCTTACTCCCTGTTGTTCCAGATCTTTCAAGGTTTTTATACAGAGATCTAAAACAGTTGTACTTGCTAACCCATCCCATGACTCGGCTGTATAAAACATGCTTGTTTAAGGAGCTCACTGTACAAATGTGGCAACATGCAGTTTGAAACAAATACAAAGAACTAGTAGGGGCACCACCATTGCTATTGTGTGTGAGAGAGATGTTAAGTCAAACGAGTTAAACAAGTTTGTACAGTATATATGATAACATAAATGTGTCATGATTAATCATAAAAGGATTCGGCTATTTCACTAGAGAAACCGGAAGTAGGGGAAGATGTTTTCCTGTCGCACTGCTGCCATAGCCATTCGTTCATTCATTCAGCTTGTTTTCCCAAAGGCATCAGTAGCATATATTGTCCGATTTGTTCACGGTTTACTGTGTGATTTAAAAATAGGTGAAACAAGACATTGTTTTTTGATTTTGTGTTCATCAGGATCAAATCAAATGTATCTGGCACAGGGATTCATTGGATCCTTCTTTGATCAAGGAAAACAAGACTGAAGACAAGCTCTGGATTTGCTCTTGATCAGGTGAATCAATGATTTTGAATTTGTTTTATGAGCAGATCCTCATGTCATTTTTACTTTTATACACTGTTTTGTATAAAGACTGTATTTGCATAATGTACCAAATGATTCATAGTACACATTAGAGAAAACGTTGAGACAAACGTGACTTCACTCTTAAAAAATAAAGTGTTATACACTTTCATGCATTTTGGCCGGCGCTTTTAATACAAAGCCACATACATTGCATTATACTACACCTTTATTTCTAAGTAAGTCCCTGAGATCGAACCCATGACCTTGGCGTTGCGTTGCCATGCTGTAACCACTGAACCACATGTTTAGCACAATGCCAAAGAAGAACAATTCTTTTCTATATGGTTCCAAAGAACCTTCAACATCAACAGAACCTTTTGTTTCACCAAATGTTTTTATAGTGGAAAAATATTCAGATATTGTTCTTTAAACCTTTATTTTTAATAGCGAAATAACAACGCTAAATTCTAATGAATGAACCACTAAACATACAAGGTTTATACTGTAAATAGAAAAAACTGAATACTTATAATACTGTAAGTATTTCCAAAACTTGAATGCTCAAAGAATATAAATTCTGTCACAGCGCTGCCACGCAAGCGAATCATTTGCAAATCAAACGCAGCACAGGCTGAGCGAGTTGTGTGGCATCATGCAAATCCAGCGCAAGGGATCCCTCCATCAACATGTGCAGGAGACAAGAACAGGTGGTCCTCAGCCAAAGGGGATTTGGAAGCACTTACAGAAACACCCCACTCACTCATCTGTTCTACTGCACATACTGTTCTGAGTTTAGATTTTCACCTCAGATTACACGCTACCATTTTCACTTCAAATGAACAAATAAATACTTTAAAACCGAGGATGTAGTTCGTAGTGTATTGTAGTACTGTATTTTTGTACATTTGGCAGAAACATTTTAAAATATGTAAATATTATATATATGTATTACTTAAAGGAAACTTTACGCCAAAATCACCCTTAGATTGTTCCAAACCTGTACATTTCTTTGCTTTGCTGAACACACAGAAAGAAATTTGGTAGAATGTCAGATCTCACCCACTATTAACTCCCATAATAGGGAATATAAATACTATGGAACTCAATGGGGGGTGAGATCTGACAATCTTCCAGATATCTGCCGGTGTGTTCAGCAGAACCAAGACATGGGTACAGGTTTGAAACAATCTAAGGGTGAGTAAAAGATGACAGAAGTTTGACAGAAATCATTTACATTTAGTCTTTTAGCAGACGCATTTATCCAAATCAACTTACAAATGAGGTGAAGCAATTACAACAGTTAAAGGGATAGTTGTTCTAAAAAAATCTTCATTCCTTTGCTTTTATGTTGTTTAAAACCTATGACTGTTTCTTATGTGGAACACAAAAGAAGATATTTGGGGGTTTTGTGTCTATATAATGGAAATAAATGGGGGTCTGCGTATGTTGTTTGGTTAGCAATGTTCTTCAAAATATCTTCTTTTGTGATCTGCAGAAAAATGGAATTCATACATGTTTGGAATGACATTAGGGTGAGTAAATAACTAAATAATTTTTCATTATAATTGGATGAATATCTATATATAAAATTTACTGTTGTAAAATGTCGTCTCTCACTCAAAAGTTTCCATTTACTTCGCCGAAGATGATTTATTGTTTAAAGTGATAGTTCACCCAAAATTAAAACCATCTGTCATCTTCAGCTCACCCTCTTGTCATATCAAACATGTATAACTTTCTTTCATCCGCAGAACACAAAATATATTTTGAGGAAAGTCAACCCCACAGCGCCGGGACCCATTCACTTCTATTGTATGGACACAAAAGTGAATAGGTGCCGTCGCTGTCGCTGGGTGAGTAAATGAATTGGTGAACTGTCCCTTTAAGAGCTGTGAACATATGTGCAGTGTATACATATTCCCATATACACACCTCTGGTGTGCCTCTAAGAATAAATGGCTTTAGACATGATTTGTTTCTGATATTTCCAGCTGTCTGGAAAATTAAGATCAGACAAAACTTGCAAGCAAATGTTCTTGGCCAGTCCATATGGATATACCTCTTTCTGTTTATGCTCTGCTTACATCAACAATTACAGCATATTTGCACAAAATCCTTACAGGATGGCAAACAAGCTAGGTCATATTTTTTCTCTCTAACCAGAATCCCTGCCAGACCTCACACTTTGTTGCTTTGTAGATCTTACAATGTAGACCCGGCCAGCTCCAATCACTCGCCCCATCAAAGTATGACTTTCAAAATATTTTGAGTTATTACTACTGTGCTCATTAATTGTACCACACCCCCCTAAACCCACTCTTCAGTCTTTAAATAGCATAAAGAACCTGACATACATTATGTCCCAGTGTAAAACAAACAGCACCCGATGCTCTTTCCCGTACAAGGAAGTTAAAATACATAGAGATTGTCAGAAAATGGAAGAACGAAAAACTGGCATCTGTTCTTTTTGGGAGTGGTACGGTAGACTTTACCCCATTCATCATTGGGCTTTCATGTATTACATACTAACGTCATAGAGAAACCTAAATCGTTACAGCTTTAACAGATAAAAAGATCCAGCAGAGCCAACGTTGACCTGTCTTTAGTTTTTACTGTCCTTTGTGCCAAATTCAGAGAGCTCTAATGCAGAAAAACTGACGCTCAGGCTCCTTTCATCTCAACCTTGAATATAAATGTAATTACCTACCTAAATATACATATGAAAAAGGTATGCCACATGACCAGGGAGAAGCGGAACTGTGCCGCCCAGCTTGGCTTAGAATTTGACACAGACATTAACTGGATCAATAAGTGTCTGTTAATGAAATGAAATAACACTAATGTCAGACAAACCCAGTTTTTACCAGAGAGACCAATGCTGGAGCTTTACAGAGAGAGAAAAATAAGATACAAACTATACCATTGGGAAAGGAATATTTCAATGAAACCGGCAGATTTTGGTCATTCCGCCAGTAAAATTCTACGAAAACCTTTGCAAGAAATCAGAAGACAGAATAAACACATTGTTCTTTATAATGTGTAAAAATGTTCTTCTGCTTTGGCCTTGTGAGATAAATTCATCAGAAAATCTATGACTTGTGATTTTCTTGAAAGAGTAACCAAAGCTTAGTAAAGGGTCAGTTACACTTGTATAGAAGAAAAACTTGCTTTGGTATTATCTTTAAGTCCATAAGGCTACGTGCAAACACTTTGCATTGACTGTTGGTTGGCATTGATTGAAATTCAAGGAATATCATAAACATAACCATTCGATGCTGTTCTTCCGTAACCTTGTGCTTTTGAATTACGTCTCTTGATCATTTTAATTGTACAGTAAGTACGCTATCTTATCATTGTGTAAACATTCATATTTCCATTTGCCTGTTATTCTAACCTACAGGCTTTGTATTTCTAAAAAGAACTGCATTTTGTTTTGGATAGCAAGTTTCTAAGCGACATACACAAACATGCAACCGAGGGCAAAGTTACTTGTTTACTTCAGAAAAAGGGAAAAATGGCCTTGTGCAGTTTCTTTCTAGTCACCAGGGATCAAGAGCCGTGAGTGTGTGTTTGGAGAGATCTGGTGTGATTTACACTCTCATAAAACAGCTCTGGTTCATTCAAACTTACTAAAATTCTCGAATTCAATTGTTCATTCAAATGCAGTGAATTGAATAACATCTGTATAGAATGAAACAGATGGTAAATACCATAGCTATAAATAACTAGATGCCAAATTAGCATCTGTGTCTATCGGCCGCTATACGTAGATTTTCCGCCACATTAGAATTGTGCCACATTGTGCCTTTGGCGTCGTTTTTTGACGAGCAGGGAACTGCGTTGCTGTTGGCTAAACGCTCCAGATCGAGACTCGAGCAATTCTTAGCATTTCATAATTATTTGTGTATATATTATACATTTTGGAGCACATCGCAAGACAATGCCATGGGGTATGACACTGAGAGGTGCTGACCGAGCATCAATATGTGATGAGTCGTGAATGACAATGTGTTGGATTATGAAAACATATTTACTGTTGTGTAAACTCAAACATTATATCTGCTGCACTAACACATGACAGCCACGAAAGGTAATCCCATTTTCCGGGAATTTAAATCCTCATGGTTTTCACAGCCATGACTGGGCAGTGTTGGGCAGTGTTTGGACACGTCCAAATGCTTGGAGCGCTTGAATACAGCATCTAGTTATTTATGTTAGCATTTATTTGCAGAAAATGAAAACTGGAGAAACAAACTAAATGTTTTATGTGATAACCTGGATTCTTATCTGTTTGCATGTGTCATGCTGTCAGTCTTTCACATCTCTGTTGGATCGCTGTTATCACTCCTGATGTTGGATTTTGTTGAAATTTAACAGACACTGGACAGAAATGGCCAAAGTATACATTTACATTTACATTTAGTCATTTAGCAGACGCTTTTATCCAAAGCGACTTACAGATGAGGAAACATTGGAAGCAATTATAACAACATAGGCAACAAAATACATAAGTGCATCAAACTAGTCCATTAAAGCCTAGCACAGTATAACAAGCTAAGAATAGTGAGGTTAGTAATTTTTTTTAATTTTTTTTTTTTTTTTTAAAAGAAGGAAAGGGAAGAGAATTAAGAAAAATCAATCAGCGACGTGTTGACGGAAGAGATGCGTTTTTAGGCGTTTTTTAAAGATGGCAACCGAGTCTGCTGATCTTGTAGCAGCTGGTAGATCATTCCACCAATGTGGAACAGATCCAGAGAAGGTACGGGAGAGTGACTTTTTTCCTTTTTGGGAGTATACCTAGAAATGCAGATTAAATGTAAATTTGGATTGGTGCTTTTTTTGGCGGCTGTACATCTTGATCAGGATTGATTCTTCAGGCTGCAGTCAATAACTTTTTAGGCTAAAAATGAATTAAAAACAGTTTTTGAACAAGTACATGTTTCAAGTGTTGAAATATGTCTGATTAACAACGATTTAAGGTTTACAACGAGTATGTTATACGAGATGTTGATTAAAATAATACCAGCATAGATGAATTAGTCAGGTTAGCACATAACCGATTAGACTCCAAATACAAATTCCATAATTTGTATTGCTGTTACGCAATAATATGACAAGGATATACAAGTTATGTAAGGACGTTTTCAATAAAGGATGAAAGAAATCCTTTTGATCCAAGGGTTTTCCTAAACTGTATTCAGCAGTAATTCATTTCACGCTGGAGAATGTTCTGAATCCCCTGCCGTTTTTAAACTAAAGTTTTTTCCAACACAAACCAGCCATCGCCAAATAACACCCAACGAGGACCGCCTCCCCACAGTGATGTCAGCCGTACACGACTGTGACCAGCGATTATGTTCGGTCGTCAGGCCAAGGTGGCTTTTTCAAATAAAATGTAATGATCATTTTCTCCATCTCCTTTGACAAAGGGACAGCAAAGCACATTGCGGCCCCACCCTGACATCCTGGCCGGGGCCGAACGCCCAGCATAGATCAGATTGAACTTGGCCCCATGGACTCTCCAGATGTGTCACAGCGTCAACATTTGGTCTTTTTACAATCCTAGAGCTTTCCCCACCATTTCTCACCCGATATTCTCTGTATCCCATGAAGAACTTGATACCGCATGCTATTTTTTTCCACAGCAACTTGCCAAGTTTAATTTTTTTGATGTAGCGGGGTATCTTTGTTGGACTTGTGTCGCTTCAAGAAACACTTTAAAGAGGCTTTTGATCCCAAAAGCCTGAGTATTAAACATTCAATCAGCAACTTGTCCATTACTGTGTGTATACAACAAACATAAATTATATCTCAAGACCATTGACATTTTATTGCAGTTATAGATGCCATGTAGTGACTTTCCATCTTTGAAAAACATCATAAACTTGCAAAACAAAAATATGTGGGAATACACTGGAAAATAAAATGCAATGCATTTCCATATATTGGAACTGTATTTTTCATATACCTTTTAAGTTATATATATATATATATATATATATATATATGGCAATTCCTTGAGTGTTTTTCAATGTTGGAATAATATATAGGAAAATGTACTGTTTTCCCCTCATGCTAAGTATATCATGGATTCTGTTGGAAGTTAAGTAATGGATATACTTGGAGACCTTTATGTGATCATATCAACCAAACTTGATACTTTTTGAAATTCATTCTTACCTGCAGAGATGAGAAAACACATAGATAAAACGAATAAGACCCCCTTTCTTCGGATGCAAATACCTGTTAACTCTCATACAAACTTTATTAATGATGCTATGAAAATGATAGACATCCCAATAAAAACACTAGGTTCCCACGCAGCCTCAACCCTGTCTAGTAATGTTTGGAATGTCAGCTTTCTGAGCTCTGCCATGTTTACAAAGGACCCTATAGACGTGAAAACACCCAGTTTCCATTTTTCAAGAAATTTGTTGCAAGAAACGAATAAATGAAAACCCAGTGGAAAGTTGTGTAACAATAAAAACTCGCTTTAAGCCAAAGCAATACATGCCAATCCCTCAGAAATCTTTTAACTTTGCTTTGCAATAAACACAACAGTGAACTCTCGCTGGTCATCGCTTTTCTTCCAAGCACTTCATGACATTCAGAGGTTCGGTCATTTATGGGAGTGACACCAGCATTCTGAAACGAACTTTCCTTCTGATGTTAAGGGGATTTACCCCTTCATTCAAAACATTGAAGTTTATTCTGTATGTAGTAATTGAATGTCCCATAATAAACTCATTGGTCTTTACCATGAAGCAGTGGAAGAATAAATAAAAACATTCACCAATCTTCTATCACCATTTTTCAATAGTGGATGTAAGTGACTTGTAAAACCTGGGACGTCTTTTCACAGCTTCCCAATGCTCTTTGGCAACATTTCTTGCCGTCTTGTCTTGTTCAAGGCTGCATTCCAGGAGAAGAGGGGTTCTTTTGCTCTACGTATTTCTAAGCACCTGTTACCTTGGATACTGGGTAACCAGGGAAACAAAAAGCAGCAGAGCACTATGAGACACTCTCCTTAGAAATGTACAAGACACACCTTTGGAAATGAAGTGGCTAGGAATGCGATAGTTTAGTGTGTGTAAAGCAGCCCTTGGTTTAAAATCACGATCTTAAAAACAGACCCAAAGATCACGGTTATTCAACTCCAGCAACAAGATTCGCTTTACTCCTTAGAGCTCAGAAAACTGAAGGTTTGAAACAAGAATGATCTGACATTTAAAAAGCTTACTTTGAGGAAATTATATTGCACGGCGGATGCTTATTTATAGCTCAGAAGATATTTTTGGGGTTAATTTTATGAGAAATGTTTGAGATCTTCAATAATATTGACTTTTGATTGCAGACTTGACAAATCTGAGCTCAATTTGAGACATTCTAGAGATCTCTATTGAAACTTTCCCTGGAGAAATATTTGAGACTCAAGCAAAAGTTCCCATTTTCTCTCCATTTAATCTCATTGATTCTCACGAGAGATACCACAAAGATCTTCATATGACCAAGATTTTGTACACGACTAACATGTTTGACTTTGCACTACACAGATGAATGTTAAAGAATCAACAAAACATTGTAGATGTTCGCGTTCACTCAACCATTGTTCCCAGAACATTTTGTTTGCCTGAATTAAATGTATACCTCATTACATGACCTGAAACAACTCAACTATTCCACTCCTATAAAAACAAGATGCAAAATAAGTGTCCACTAAGAAAAACCTCATGGCATTAATACCCTCCATTGGCAGGAGTAGCATGCAAATAAAATACATGTTGGATTCTGGATGCATGTATTGACACAGCGTTGATTTGACATTTGAGTGACTGACAAGCCATGAATTCATGCAGGGATGCAACCGCTCAACAGTGAACTATAACAGTGATGAATTGGGTTCTAATACCGGAGCGAGTTCTACATTTTTGGAAGTCCAGGTTGTATGTTCAAATTCAGAGAGTGTTTAGAAAAGTCAACACAATTAACCACAAGAGATTAATCTGTCCCCACCCCTTACATTACTTAACATTCCTTCCTCTCCGTACAGCGATTAATAACCCCCAAAATACCACAGTAAAACACGGTCATTAAACACAGACAGCCGTGCCTGAGACTTCTGCAGCTTACTTTCTAATTCCAAACATACTTCCCCTCATCATATTTTATATAATAACTCCGACAGTCACTATCAGTGCTGCGTCTGTCTTCATAAAGTGCAGAGGAGTTGTTCTGTTGATATTGTGACATTTGGATAAAAGTATCAACATTTTAAGAGGTCTGTTGCCGGTTGACTTCATAGTTAAAATGCAAGAAGTTATCTGTATTTTCGAATAACTTTATACCGAAGCAACTGTTCTGTCATCAGAAATAGGATACGCTTGAAATTTTACGTTCAGTGAGGGAGATTCCATCTATTTTCTTATGAAATTACATCAGACCAACCAAAATCAAGTGTATAAAGTAAAACGCAACCAAACGCAAATAAAATACAGTAACGGTTCCAATTGATGACATTATTTGCATCCATAAACAACGAAGAGCACTTCTAAAGCTTCCATTAAGCCTAGTTCATGTATTTCAACAGAAACTGTATATATTTCAAATCAAAGTTTGTATCTGTTATCATTTGTTCATGCAATATTAACTAAATTGAACAAACAAAAAAAAGCATTTCTATTAACAAACATACGACTGGCCAACAGAATGGGCAACGGGCTTAACAGATTCTCTATATGGAAGCGGTGCTGTTTGGTACTTCAGTGGTTTGAAATAGCACCTCCGTCATCACTAAGAACAGCTGAAGAACCACTAAAGAAGCAAGATATTGTTCTATATCTAAGAACCATGTAATACAATAAATTAAATACAAATTTTATAAATAATGAAATGAATAATAAAATAGAATTATTCATGTTTTACACGTCTTATTTTAGTCGATGAACACACTGTTATTTCAAGTAAATCACACAAAACAAATAGAATTGGTCATGAGTTTTTATAGGTAAAGATTGTTCTCATGTACACATTTTAATACAGCAAACGACTTTTAGCTCACAGATCTAAGACTAAACACAGGACATTTCACATGTGTGTGGTACATAAACATTGATTTCCTGCTAGTTCTACCCAAATAGCTCAGACCACATCAAACACAAGAAGTATTAAACCGACTGCAAAAATCGTATCCAACTCGGATCTACAGTATTTAGTTTTTGTGAATAGGTCTGAACGTTTACAAAGATTCACAAACCACAAAAAAACATCATGAGGGACGATGTCAGTGTAACAATTCTTTAGGAACATATTGATATTGATCGGAGAAAAGAACTGATGGTGGACAATCGTAATGGTTTCAAAACAACATGCATTGTGAGAAGTGCTATAAAACTGACAAAAAAAGAAAGATTAGCAGAAAATACTTCAGAACGAACAGGGCAAAACAAAGTTTGGAGCAATTTAGCCATCCTTACTACTATGTCCCCATCACTATTTCATCCCGATACAAACTCTTGTGTATGATGTCAACCGATCAGATTTCATCGCTTGAAAACCGATGGTGATTCGATTTGAGGCTTGATTTGGAAAACCAAATCGGATTTGCGCGCAGTGTGAACACAGTCTTTGAGTACCTGTGGCAAATGCTCGGAAAATGTGCCACGAGAGGATTGAGCGGAGATGGAATGGGTGTGGAGACGGAGAAGTGCTCGGTGGGAAACAAGCTCGCAGAGCAAAAAGAGTCTGTCTGTCTCACTTACTCAGAATCGGCCTCGCCGTGTCCTGCTCTCTGTTAATGAGCCCCTTCTGAGGGTTGTTATCTTAAAGAAAGCAGCAGTTGGCCAGACGTCCTGTCAAACTAGACACTTGAAAGGCTGAAGGGAAAATTTCTCTATTACTTCCGCTCATGTGGTGCCGAAGAGCGACTTGGTGACTCAGACGCATCTCAGCCAAAACAAAGCCACCCCGGCACACGCGTCAGCATCTCTGCTTTCATGAGAGCCGCCTGTGGGGCGTCCGCATAGTTTACGTCTGAAATCTCTGCCTCTTCATTAGGCTGCAATTAATCATGCCGGCTCGCCATGAGCCATCGCATCTGGGAGCTCCGGCAACATTAGCGCAGTTACTGGAAGCAGAAAAGCTTTTCGGCGGGCAGAACTTTGGGAGGATCTAACCGTAGGGGATGAGAAATGGAGGTGGCTCACTCATTTCCCTTCAGTCACGTGGCGAGTTGGTGCTTTGGATCGCGCTCGCTGATACGGTCCATTTCACAGGAGGAACCGGGCCGAGCACACTTCGTCACAGCCATGTCTTCCATCCCATTTATTATGCAAATGTGCCCTGGCCGCTCATTTTAAATAAATGCGAGGTAAATTAATTGTAACACCTAAGTTCACACCAAAAAACAAAACCGCTGGATTTGGACTTTCAACCCATAAGAAAGAAAAATCACATGTCAGATCTCTTTAATATCTTCGTTATTACTCATAGACATCAAGGAGATTAAATGGAGAGCAAATGGAAACTTTGATATTGTTCCTGAGAAAAAGAACTAGAAATCTCACACGTCTCCATTCAAGTTTCAGAAGAGATGTCAAGTGTGTGTCATAGATTTGCAAAGACACAATCAGATTTCAATATGAACTCAAACATTTCTCATCAAATCTTTCCAAATCCATTACTTTACCTCTACAGTCTATATTTATATATTTTACACCTCCGTACTCTTCCTGGATTTCAACAATTTCAAGAGAAACATCTGAGACATCTAAAACAAAGCAAATATTCTGATATACGAAAGAGCGACATCCGAGCAATTCAACTTTCTTCAGGCCAGTGTGCTACAGAACGCAGTGAATATTCATGACAGCACAACCTTAATGCGTTGGTTCCAATATAAAAATAACTTTACACCTCATTTTCATCCCAAAATCCCTCCTCCCCTCTCTCTATCTCTCTCGCTCACTGTTGGCCTGTATGACACTTGTTACTGTAAATCTCAGGTTTTGTGGCCCAGGGAATGACATCTGTATAAAACCCAGAGTCAGCAGAAATGGGCTTTAGTCATTTAACACAAAGGTTAGTCTTTTGTACACATCATAATGAGATAAAACAGCGTAACCTCCGGCGGCTGTGCTTTTGTGGTGTGACATTGTCTAACTGTGGCATGACTTTCAAAAGGTGGCCACAGGCTGGTGTGCAGTGGCAGTGAAAGAAAGGATTGCACATTTACTAGGACTATGAAAAGTGCAGAAGGATTTATAGGTGTTGGCTCCAGTACATTCTGGCCTGTTTTATAACGACAGCAGCGTCTTCAGCTGGTGGCCTGTTTCTCTCCGTCAGGGCGCCTACACATTTTACACTGCGTCTGAGAATGCTGTGAATTCATTGATTTTAATGGATATGATGCGTCACACTGAGGCATACTGCGAGGGTTTATAAAAAAGATGCTCTGTTACCAAAGAGTCGAGAATATGTAATGCACGCATCTAAAATATAAAGATTAATATACAATATATAGTCGTGGCCCAAATGTGAGGTCTTCCTTCAAATATATTTTTCAAAATGCATTCAAACTTGACAAAAAAATGACATACAACACAAGCTTCCTGAGTCCCAGAATTATATATATTGTAAATATACATTTTAATCCATATATGTTTTGTTTTCCAAATGTATTTTCTTTTCAATAAACCCCATATGTAGTTTAGTGTTTTGTCAATTTTAAACCATACATCTCATATTTTTTATTGTTTAATAAAGAAATAAGCCCCAGTGCAGTGCAGGCGTTGCGCACCGTAAAACCCCCTTAGGCCATGTTCATACTTTTACTTTTTTTATCAAGCTGCTAGCGTCTGTTTTACATTATAATAATAATCCGTGTTTAAAAAAAGATCAGAGCGATTTTTTTAAGGTTGAAAAAAGTTCTGAAAACAAAAACCGAAAAACAAATAATAGACCATTCAAACTTATTTTCCGTTCTTCTGAATTTACTAAGTATGTGTTTAGGTAAAACATTCAATCTATAAACTACTACGAACTCAACAGTAATTTTTACATGTATTTAGGTAAATGTTGTCAAAATATTGTTTCATTTATTAATTTTGCTCACGGTTTGCATGTGTCTTGTCATGCTGTCAGTCTTTCACATTGCTTTTGGATGACTTTATGTCACCGAGGTTGGATTTTGTGGAAATTCAACAGAAAGTGGACCGGAATGGCCACAATACATCTAGAAATGCGGATTAAACGAGAATTTGGAATGGTCTCTTAGTCTTCTCCGTGGCTGTACATATACTGTCGTAAAACACATTGTGAAGTTTCACCTGAAGAAGCAGAAGCCGATAATAAGCAGTAGGATTTGTGTAGCGGCCACACCGCAGGGCCAGAACACCCCGAGTGAGACCTGTTAGAAGCTTATTAAAGGTTGGCGACCAGGGCCGGGTATTTTCAGAGTGACGCGTTCATTTCCAGCAAGACTGTGGTTCATTGTAGAGTGATGGGTTCAGACTTTCTCATAGGCCACACACACGGTGCAGTGAAATAGATGCAGTAGAAGGTTTTGGACTTCTCGTGAGGTGACCAGCCAAACCACCCCAAGGGCTGGTTCTTGTTGGTACTGTGCCACCAGGTCCTGACAGTTTCAACATCATTACTGTCAGATGCAATAAATGCCTGGAGTTCTTACGAGCTGCACAGCATCGGTCAACCGGATTTCTCTCTCACTCTCACTGACTCTCTCTTTGGATCAACTCGCTCACCTTCCGTCCTACACGCACACTGAACTGTGGGAACGGAGATCCAATAAACAGGACAAACAACAGGTCAAGGCCAGTGTGACATCCTTTATTTGTTAATATATCAAAGACACAAACTGTACTTGTGGCTCATAAACTTCCTGTAGTGGGGATGGCAGCCTGATGTCTCAAACCACACATGGGGGATTACATCCTTGTGCCCAGACGGAGTTAAAAGGTCAAAACGCCGGGATTAATTTGTGCCGGAAAAAGCCAGATCCGTATCCCCACCACAGGAACTGAATGTGTAAAAACAAAAAAACGTATTTACACAGTTAGGGTTGTCTATCTTTACTTGAGACGATTTTTTAAGTTTTGAATTTACTCATTTAAATGTTTTTTAATAATGAGATCTGACAGCTTTCATCATTGCTTACTTCAGTTTTATTCATCGTAAATATGACAGATACTTCCAGTGTTAATCTGCTATAAATGCAAACTTAAAAGAAATGGAGGTGTACAATATACTTTTGAATGAAAAATAAAACGTTATCCACTTTCTCACCTCATCCGCCATCTTGGATCAACTTCGCCACAGGATTCATGATGCTGATGTGTTCAAAATAGAGCCTCCATATGATTTTTTTCTTCCTCATAACCGTCAGATGTTTAGGGTCGTAGGGGTCAAGTTAGTCAGACCTGGTTGAGAGAGTAACAAATGAAATTCAGCATACAGGAGGTCATGGGTTAAGAACCGGCTAAGTACTTCCTGTAAGTCATATTGCTTTATTATAAAATGTCCTGGTAAATTCTGGGACATTACTTTCAGGACATAGGCAACGTCGCTTTAAGCCTCGGTTATAATAATAGTCATTTTGCCATATATTATATAATAATTGTGACCCTGGACCACAAAACCTGTCTTAAGTAGTACTGGAACATTTTTAGTATAGCTTAAAATCTATTTTATTGGTCATAATTATAGTATATAATTTTTCTTTTATGCCAAAAATCATTATAATATAAAGATCATGTTTCATGAATATGTACATTTCCTACCGTAAATATTTCAAAACTTTTTTAGATTTTTTTGCACCATCAGGTTCCAGATATCCAAACAGTTGCATCTCTGCCAAATATCTTCCTATCATAACAAACCCTACATCAATGGAACGCTTATCTATTCAGTTTTCAGATGATGTGTAATCTCAATTTAAGACTGGTTTTGTTGTCCAGGGTCACACTTTACATTCAGTCAAAAGCCGAAAATCGCAGTCACATTGGTAATTCAAAAAGAAGAATAAGAGATGTTTTAACTACATATTCATGTAAAGACAGTTTAATGCATAATTTCCTGTGAATTAAATACATCTCCCAGCGCTTGGTTCTGTGGTCATGTAATCCAACGCTTTAAGCACAGGTATAAGAGTCCTATACAAACAGCATTAGACAGGGTGGAGAACCCCAAACTGTCCAAATGTTTCCGTTTGAGAAAAGTGAAAAAACCCTCAATCAATATAATTTACATGCCATTGTAGAAATTGCACAAAAAAGATTCTTAAAAATGTAAAAGAGAGACTACAGCACACCTGGTCGATATTAATATAGAAGAGATGATGGAACTATGGGAAAACGATAGATACGAAAAACTACAATTCTTTCTCTATCTGCTCTCCACAGATGGCACCGAAGGAAAATAACAACGTTTTAAATGGTGAGATGTATTTTCAGACGTCTGGACAAAGATCAGGCATGCGGTTGACATGAAATCCAGTCAGCAGCATGCGGAAAGGCTGCACCCTGCCATAAAATCAAATCCTGACATACATTCTTTGGGGGAGAAGGAAATTCCTAAAAGTTCCTATGAGCCTTTCTAGTTATTACAGTATTAACATTTTCATTTCAGTTATTTTAAGACTGCCTTAAAGTTGAATTTTGTCAAATATTCATGCAATACCATGTATTATACTATTACAGCTTGATTTTCATTTTTATTTTCATTTCAGCTAACGCATTTTTTGTTCACTGCAATTCTTCGTCTTAGTAATAGTTTTCACTAATCATAATATTATTTAAACCTTGCGGAGACCCCCCTGTCCTACAGATTAAGCCGGCCTGGAGCTGTGGGAGAAGGATGGCTGTAGACTGTGATGGAGACAGAGCCGTCTGCTGCAGCGGGACTGCAGGATTAGCTTTACAAAAGAGGTGGAGGCTGGAAGTGGGCAGAGTGGCCTGGCCCAAAGACGCTTCCTTTGTAAGCAGCCAACAAAACCGGCCTTTGTGGCCACCGTGGCACTGCCGAAACGCCTCTTCAGACCAGAGGCAGCCGCAAGCTAAATTCTCCAAAACATGTTTTACTGGGAGCGTTTGTCTTGTGTTGTAGTTCCCCAGAATAACACCGCTATGTAAATATTTGATGGAGATGTTTTAGAGATACGCTTATTGAAGGCATCTGACCTCAATTTAAAAGAAACGGATGAATTCCTGGTCTTGTTTTGCGTTTGCAGAGCTTGATAACTCACAATATACAAGACTTGTGTGTTCAGGATAAAATGCTTCTATTCAAAAACTACAACGCATGTTTCTTATAAACTGTTCATTTTACGGAAAAAGTGGCAAAAAATACAACGCATTCTATAATACCATGTTTTCAATTTGTCTGTTTTTAAAATATGATTTTCCTTATTTCTAAAGTTGCAATCCATAACTTTTACCTCTGTTTAAAACATAAAATTACAGATAACTCATAAATGTTCTATTTAAATCAAATAATATCAGACTGACATGACAGATGAAATTGTACCTGACGTCTCAAAATCGAAATCATTATCATAAGCTTACCGATGCAAAAGGGTAAGTAAAGGACACAGTTTTGAAGACTTTGTTTATGTAAAACAGATTTTTGTTCGTTTTAAAAATTCTTACATGAATTGCTCACTCTCTAGATGTCCCAACCTGTATTCATCACCAAACACCAAACAGATATTTGGAAGAAGGTGCCTTCGAACTTTTTGCTTTCCTAAATTCCTCAAAATATCTTCTTTTGTGTCAAGCAGAAAAAAACAATATACAATAATTTTTCTTACAATGGTTGTCAATGATGTGCCAGATATGTCAGTTCCTGACATTTTTCCAAATATCTTTCTTTGTGTTCATCAGAACAAAGAAGTTTACGGTTAGGAACAATGATGACACAATTTGTGGGCTTTAAGGTATTCAATTATAAATAACTTTGCCATGAATCCAAACCAGCCCTGAATCTGTATCTTTCATTTACTGCCTCCTGTTTTACCATCTAATAGGATTGAACGATCAGCGTTCTGTGCCCAGCTGGCATTTCTGCGTCTTTCCTCTATACTCCAGAGATGGTCTTCATTAAACAAGCCCTGGAAGGGGGCAGCCGCATGGCACTGCATTAGTTGCTTTGTTCACTGTAAAAACCACCTGGATTGTGTTTTCGTAGTCTATATATAGTCTCACCTCTAAATGTGAACCACCTGTGTTGGACGAAGACAAAATTCCCCAAAGCTGGCTGAGAGCTGAGACACCTCTGCTGGCCACACATGCACCGAATAGCGCCTTTAAATGACCTATCTTGAGCACCAGTGTGGCAGCAAAACCTCTCGATCGGGACAAATTTGACATGCTACACCTATTTATTACAAACCTCTTTATGAACCATCAGTCATCCCAGTGGAAGTTGCTCGGCCTTAAACAGATATCTGATAGGTTTGATAAGTGCCACCATCACAGAAAGTCTCGAGACTGTTGTGAAAATCTTGACCTGCGATGTAATAGGAAGACAGCGAAAGTTACTTGAGAAACATTTTATTTAAGGTCTGGTCACTTTGAAGTAAAAGCAACCTTTTAACTTTAACCTGTTCTTGACCAGTTCACCCAAAATGAACTTCCATTGTATGGACACCAAACCCCCGAGTCATTTCTCAAAATATCTTCTTTTGTGTTCCACAGAAGAAAGAGTAATATACAGGTTTTAAACAACATGAGGGTGAATAAATCATGAATTTTTAAGAAAAAACAAAAGTGAAATGCAGCACTTGTTGCTCACAATTTGAAAATGAGTTTGTTTGTTTGTTTTGGTTCGGATGAGCAATACTACATCATATTTTTTCTACCGGGGACACTGTAATTTAGCTCAAGTCTTATTAAGTTGCCGTGTCAGAGCCAAACCAGGACTGCAAGAAAAAAGTCCAAACATACGAGTTCTAAGACGGGCATCCAGCAGCTGTTGGGATGTAAAAATGGATCCTTTGAACAAGTTAATAAATGTTCATCCCAGAAACAGCGACCCAACACGCAGCCGGTGAGTCATGTTTGCTTGGCAGTGACCTTATTACACATCGGACAGGTCATTTATTTTTTATTTTGGGAAACATTATTAATGTTGGAGGAACATTAGAATGTATTTTTAGCCCTTCGCATACCAATCTCCATTTACCCCTGTGCGTTTAGATTTTGTTTTTGTATCCTAATGCATCTACACCGAAACGTCTGGTTGTCTTCAGCCGAGACGTTGGCGTGACCCTGTCTCAGATGCCCACTGCTGGGATTTTTCATAAATGTTTGGCGAAGCACTGAAAGCGAAGCTTGGAAGTGTACCTGGAAGACTTTGGTCTTTAAATACACAGAGGCGTCACCCTCTCTCCCGCCAGGCACTTTGATACTAACACTCGCTGATGAATTACAACTTTCACTGTAAATTATGAAGAAGGAGAGAAAAAAGTCATTTTGTGCAATTGCGGTTCAACCTTGAGCTGGCCAGTCACGTCTTGGGATCTTAAGTGTTTTGGGAAGTGATATTTTTAGAACGCAACTTTTTTTGCTCGCACATTTCACAATCCCATGCTGGCTTTTCCATGCTTTTTTATTGATGTTATTGAACAGGTCTGTCGTGCCGGTTTTTTTCGAGAGCAACCCATCTCGATTTAAAGTTCTCAGAATATTTTTTCCCTCAATCCAGCGCTGACGTTCTGTGGAAAGAGAACAGCAATCTACGAATGCATGAACAGGACATTGTCGCTCTGGGACTGGGATCTGACAGTTTGTTGCAGACTGCGGGTTAATCCCGACACTTCAACTCAGTCACCGTTCCGTGCTTCAGAGGAAGGCCAAGGAACTCCACTTACGTGCTCCACCTTTGTCAAGATACTTGCCAAAATGAGTTAATATCTTGGAAGACAGGGAAGATTTTACCATCAGTCAGCAAATCCACCCGGACAGGCTGGGCCGAGGCTTCGCTGGCAGGCAGATGAGAGGCTGTTACCCCTGAAGACTAATTAGCACAAATAAGCACCTCATCAGCTTCCCAATCCCATGACAACTCGGGCGAAAATTACAAAAGACATAGTTGACAATATGCAGTTAAAGCGCAATCCGCATTGCTCCCGAAACTGTTCTAAGAGACAAGGGGATTGCTGGAGTGTTTTATTTAACGCGATATTTCACCGGCAAATCAGAATTTCCCCATGTTTGACTCACACATACATTTTTGAATAATGCGGATAAAGTTATAATAACACGTTTCATTTGACTTCCAAGAAGTAGAATGGGAGTGAATGGGCGTCGACTTTTTGAAGCTCCGAAAAGTGCCCCCATCCATCAAAGAGCTGCTCCACACGGCTATGTGATCTTCACAAAGGTATTCTGAAGCGAATCGATGAGTTTAAGAGAAAAATCCACATTGACTGCGCTATTAATGTTGCTTCCGTAATCCCTCGGCTGCACGTGAACCTGAGGCTTGTTTTTCCGGCAAAGGACTGTAACAAAAGCTCCCGCGTAGAGGCGGCGTTCGTTGGAACTTGCACTTTTTAGAGCTTCAAAAAGTAGACGCCCATTCACTCCCATTCTACCGCTTGGAAGAAAAACTATATTTGGTATTATAACTTTCACTGCAAAGAAAGTCATATTCAGTCAGGATGCCTTGAGGGCGAGTAAAACAAAGGGATATTTCAAATCCAAATGTCCCTGTAAGTATGCTTTTTCGAAAATTGCTTTACGATACATAAAAATAGATACATGTAAAACAAGATTGTATTGGACAGAATCTGGATTGGGTAAATTTGCAGACTTGCTCAATTTGAGACATTTTGGAGATCTCTTCTGAAACTAACGACACATTTGAGATATTCCTGGGTCTTTTTCTTTGGAGAAATATCTGAGACGCAAGAGACTGTTTCCATTTGCTGCGATTTAATCTCATTGATGTCTATGAGAGAGATCTAATCTGTAATTTGTATTTCATAAATCAAATATTATAGGAGTAAAAACAGAAATGAGACAATTGTTCAAACAAAGAGTGTCACACACTCAAGCGGAGTCAAATTGGATTTGTAAGAATTTCATTTATCGTCTCGGGTTGAAATCAGTAGAATAATATAGTGAGACATACAAAAATTTGTCTCGTTCTCAGGAGAAAAATGTGATACCAGGGTACCACCAGGGTAAACATGCGGAAAACCTCACATTTTCCTCCACTTAATTCCACTGCTGTCTTGAAGAAACAATTAAGGTATTGAAGAATTCTCATGTCAGTTTCTTCTTTCCTATAAAAAAAAGCCACATTATATTTTCCTAAACTTTCGAACTGGCAGAGCGGGTCATTAGCATTCCATGTTAAATCCTACAAGCTATACGTCTCAATTCTCCGCTGTCAAAAGCATAAGACATCACCACGAACGGTCTAAATTGGATTAGGCTTCTCTCTTTGTACGGTTCCCAAATGTTCCATGCCTAGCAAACCTCATTTAGAATGAGCGCTATAGCCTAAAGTCTGCTGAGAGAACAGTACTGAAGTAGCCACTACATTTCCCTTTTAATCTTCACCACAGTTAATGTGTTTTCGGTCCATTTTGTATCAACAAATTTCATGCCTGACATGGTCAGAGAGAAAAGACTTTTGTTCTGTATATCTATACATCTACTGTAAGTGATCTTTTTAAACTGGCACATTTGCACTTGAATCAACATGAAATGAAGTTTGCAGGCTATTTTACTTTTGTAATCGTGTATTTGTGAGTAAAACTAAATGTTTTTTAAATTGGGAAAATACGCTGTACATTCTTTTTTAATTCAATGCAAATTTTTATTTAGAGTGCAAAAAACGTGCATCAAATGAATTGAATGTGGATTTCAGTTTGCCCCGGATCCTTATCAACAACATTTTCTAATAACGTTTCGCTAACGTTACCATTCATTTATGAAAAAATTATTTTTGTATGTTTTATAATAAAGTTTTTGATTTGTTTTTAAGAATTGTTACTGGAAGATTTTTTTTTTAATATAAACAAAATAAAACTTTTAGAGAACATTATGCAACGTTCTTAACATGTTTCTGTTAATAGCAATGTATTTGTGTTCTAAATACAGGGGAAACGCACATTTACCGGCTAATTGCCGAGGCCTAAGGCACACAAAGTCTTTCCTAAAACACGGTCTCTAAAGCTTCTTTTGTGGCTGATTCATTCTTTACATGCACCCCGCCCCAGGTAAGATATAATAGGGCTGGATAATTATGGGATGGAGGGTGTTCTTCATTAAACAGACAGTGACTGTTAAGCTTTTCCACATGTCTCTTTCTAATCAGCGTCTCTGTAAGATCTTATCTCACTGTGTCATTGGAGATGCGCTGGGAGTGGAGGATGTGCTGGAACTGGAGATGATAAAAGAAAAACACATAAAACAGCAGAAGAAAATTAAAAGAGCGAGACACTTTTATTCACATCGTTGGTTTTTGAGCTGCAAATTCTGTTAATGCCATTCAGCGAAAGTTTTACAAGGGAATCAAAATGGCATTCTGATAAGAAACAGCACATTCAACTTTCTTGTACAGGCACTGTTTTTCTACTGTGAGATGACTCGAGTCAAATCAAACATATTTTTAAGTGTTCTTATAGCTCAATTGCTAAATTGCCAATGCATTAGGTCATGAGTTCAATTCCTTGAAAACATGTAGCCTATATTTATAAATTCTAAACGTTGCACTGTAAACCGCTTCGGATAAAGCTATCTGCCAAATGCATAAATGTAAATGTAAAATCTGGGTCCCGAAGCAAAACCAGTTGAAAACCACGGATGTCTGAGCCAACAGTCGAGGGTTGCCATAACCTCTCCTCTGGCCAGAAGTCAACTATGCGATGGCATGCATAGAAAAAGGAAAGAAAGGATGATGAGAAGTAATTAAATAAAAGATCGATGCCAAATGGAAGTAAAACAGCCGCGCTGAGCATGCAGCCACACTGCTCTCATTGACTCAGACATGCAATAGGTGTGGCACGGTGGCAGAGAGTGGAAACCAAAACCAAATGGTAATAAGTTCAGATGGAGCGAGGCCTCTGTTGAGCCGGCCGAACAACAGCTGTAAATCATGCAACTGGGCGTGTTCAGTACCAGCATACACACGCATATATTCATCTACCCCAGACGGATAGCCAGACGAGGGAGTTCAGTTTCGCTAGTGCCATTCCTGAGGACTTCAGGTTTACAATGACAAGCACCAAAAGAGAACACTAGCCATTATGAGCTGAGAGAAACACAGAGACGAAAAGACAGATGGAGAGAAACACAGACAGACAGAAACAGACAACAATTTGTTATTTCAACACAGACACATGCATTTGAGAAAATATGCTTCCTTTGGGTTTAAACGCTAACAACCAGAGTTTAAGCAACTCACGAAAGCCAAATAATTGTGATGAGTGTCTGAACATAGTTGTTAACATATGAATCAAAATTCTTACTACTGTAAGCAGATGTGGCGGATATTTTGTTTTCTTAATTGAAAGCGTGTGTGTTTTTGACATACGTCTGCTCTGCTGTAAATTTACAGTGAGAATATATTGACAGAGGTCACCAGCAGCACGGGTGTGAGTACTTCGAAATGTTGAAGTGTTTTTAAAGGTCTTTTGGGGCTCCTCAACCAAAGCACGCAATTGCTGGACCACATAACTTTTCACTTAATGCTTCCACAGAATAATAAAGTTCAAGGTAGAATAAAACTTATACATTGTGTAACGTGGCTACATATAAATTTATATGAATATTATGCATGTGTATATCATTTAATAATATTAAATCATGTTCTTGTTTTGGTGCCAGGCTTATGGTTTAAAATGTTTGAAAGAAACACTCTAATCACTATTTTAAATGTGGACAAATCCAACCCTTGGGTTTAAAGGTCCAGTGTATGATATTTCAGCGGCACTTAGTGGTGAGGTTCCGAATTGCAACTTACGGCTCCCGCCACCCCTCAAACCCTCCCTTTCAGAGCACTATAGCGGCTGACACAGGTCTAAGATGTCATCATGTTTTCGCTTCTTTGTCGAAGGAGTTTATCAGTTTATGGCTACTGTAGAAACAACATGGTGAATTCCGTGTAAAGGGACCCCCGCTGTGTATGTCGATATAAACAACTCCTTCTAAGGTGATAAAAACATAACGCTTCATTATGGAAGGTCTACCTCTGAAGACATAGCTATGGATATTATATTGCATTTCTGTCAATAGATCCTTAAAAAAACACACATTAGACCCTCAAACAAACCAATATTGGGATTTTTCTAACCTTAAATGGGTAAAATATTGTCATTTTCTAGGTTCATTTAACCCAACGGGTGGGTTTGTCCATATTTGACCCAAACATGGGTTTAAACATTTCAGCATTTTTACTTGTTTAAGTATCAAACATACTACAGCAAAAGAGTGTGGAATTCTGCTCATAGATGCCTATGAAATATGTAGAACTTACTTTAAATACAATTATCCAGGTGCGTACTGGCCATCTGGCATACCAGGCATATTCTCTGTGAACCGCATTTAAATGGGCCGCCGCACAACCCCGTCCCCCCCGGGACCACCGAACATTGCCTGGGCCAAGAAGTCCACGGCCGTTTTCTAGTCCCACTCAAGCCCTGCAATTATCCCTTTTATACAAAACAAAATGGAATTCATTCTATAGCAAAACAAACCATCTTCTGTCTATAGTGACATGCAAAACTCTTCCATTATGCTTTCTGTCTGAACTTTTTAATGAAAGAAAATTGCTCATCCAGTATTTTTTTCCTTTTTGTTAAACTGCTCTCCTCCAGAGGCAGAACACTGAAAATGTTGTAGGAGGAATGTATCAAAACAAGCACAAGCCTTTTTGCCACGTAAGTTACCAGATCTTTCTCCTGCCAGGTAGTTTCTGTAATCGTAGAAGCCATGAATTTGACTTTTGACAGTATTATGTTCTCTCATGCCCAACAAGCATCACCCCTCCTGACTGCACCTCTTCACGCCTCTGCTCTCTATCAGACACAAACGTACCCTTCACAGGGTGTAATGTCACGGCTCGTGACAGGCGACTGCCGTCACACATGCCCGTGTTCTTTACAGGGGCGGTGCTTTGAAAAGGTGCTCTCCGGTTGGCACGCCACACAATGGCTTTGTTGTTCGGTGAGCAGCACAAACATATCTCTTACAGCGCAAGGCCATCTCTCATATGTCCTGCAGGTAGTAAGAATACAAGGAGAAGTTCAAGCCGAGAGAGAATCAACTTAAGATCTTACTCCATTACTGCAGCTTTACCTACAAAGATTAGTAGAAAAGTGTACGTTTATAAGGTGAAGTAGGCAGATTATGCTAAATAACCAGCGGCAGCTACTAAAATCATAATATTCGGTTCAACACAGATTCATTTGAGGCCAAAGGGAGAATACTGAACATGATGTTCCTAAAAAAAACCTTCCTACATTTGCAGAAAAAAGAAACAAAAGCTGTCACTCGGTGCGGCACCCTTGGGTTAGCTTTGCGTATAAATGCTAGTACCCCAAATGTCCGCATATCCTTTCAAAGGGTACACTGTAAAAAAGATTTGCTCCAAAAATGTTTCAAGTAAAATTAGCTTAGCTTTACATGTAATTTCAGTGTTTTTTACAAGAAATTTCTGCACGTTTTTTAAGTTATATCAACTCACCACTGGCAACACATACAATAATACGTTTAAATGACTTGTAAAGCCAAGTTGATTGTATAATTTTTTTTAATTAAATTTTATTACAAATATATTTAAAAATATGTTTAAGTGCAGTCTACTGTCCCAGTGACAGCTTCTGTACATTTTTGTGTGTAGGGAAAGATATTTCAGACTGCTCAGATTTGACATTAAATAAAAAGGGGCTTGTGATATAAACCCATAGCATTTCTCATCAGGTGTGAGCTTTACCCCACAATATATCTGAACTAACCACATTCATTTTGACAAAAAATACGTTGGTGTTCTAGGAGACATATAGCCAAGATTTGAATTGCACCTTTTACTGTTTTGTTTGAAAAAACATTACACATATAAAAAAAGTATACCAATGCAAATCCTGTCCGACCTTTTGTAAAACAAAGAAAAAGATTTATTGGCTCACAACAATATGAAGGTGATGTAATTGTGCATTCCAAAGAGCCTATAGGGAAATTAATAATCACACTTAATATCGTAAATTGAGCTTTTCTTGGGTGCAGTTGTCTAATGACCTCAACAGGTCTTCTGTAAAAAGAATATCTCTCTGTGATATCACAAGCGAGGCTGATATCACATTAACTGAGATCCGTCAGGTGTCCTTTGACATCCCTGCATGGCCCGATAAGTCGCCTAATTACGGCTGGTCGTTGCATCACACACCGAGATTCGCCCCGAAACTCGAGAAAGGTCATGAGATCAGATTCGGTTGAAATGAAAGCGACTGTAATTATGTTTTTATTGGTGGAGGTTCTGGTTAAAGAGGATTCGATTGCGATGCGGTCACGGATTTCTCAAGCAGACGCGGATAGGCCAAAATAAACAAACACGCTGCACTAACGTCAACTAATCCTACAAAGCCATTGATAAATGTTAGAGTCTGGGATTTATGCTCTCATTTGTAGTCTTAGATACTCCTTCCTTTAGAAGGTAAATGAACAAACCAGATGAGGGAACGGAGCATTTTAGCAAAGCTTTTCTTCGTGCAAACACACGTTAAATGAGGTCACACAATTCCGTTGGAAATGACATTATTAAAATATTTCAGGAGTCATTTTTCTAATTAAAGACTTTCCCAGACATCTCTAAAGACATGTCTTGTCTGACTAAGCAAACTTCTGGAGACAATTTGTCCCCCAAACTAAGTACACACACACGGACAGACACTCACTTTATGAATTATATGTACAGTAACTCATTTCAGTGGAAATCATTGTGCATTTTAAGCATCATCTTCATAGACATCACACTTTTCATACACACAGAAACAAACTATTGACACATTTTTGCCTTAGAAAAATGCAAACCATTAAAATTGCCTTTTGTTAATGTGTGACAATTAATTTAATACCTAACAGATACAGCTCTGTGAATTCCATAATATGCATTTCAAAATATCCATATGATCCAGTAATTGTCCGACATAAAACTGTACATTTTATAAGTTGACTAGTTATAGTTTTCTGTATTTATGGGCACTTTCGAGCTCATTCTCCTTCGCTATTCATTCCCAATTAAGTTGAGTCTACCACATCTCTTATAACATTTAAAAACAATGCAAAACGTTTCAGTGAAATCTTGACAAGATCGTGTTAACTGCTCTTATATTTATAAATAAAACCTCTCTCTCAAAAGATGTTTGAAAACTAGTAACTTGTTATAAGCACTTCTTGTATTATTGCCTTCCAATGCTTTATCTCTTCAATGTTTTCATGTAAGTCGGTTTGGAGAAAAGCGTCTGCTAAACGCCTAAATGTAAATAATAAAAACACTTAAATAAAAATAAACGCTTTTATCCAAAGCGACTTACAAATGAGGTAAACAATGGATGCAATTGGAACAACAGAAGGACAACAAAAAGCATAAGTGCAGTAACACTGGTCTCATACAGAGTACACAAAGCTAAGATTTTTTTAAGGATAGAAAGAGAGAGAAGTTCGAACTAATCGGTCAGGTGCTGAAACGGTTTACATTATAATACTGAGCTCAATCACAAAGGTCACAGGTTTCGAACCCAGAGAACACACACATACTGATAAATTGTATAGATTGTTTATTCTGTATACACTCGCTTTAGATAAAAGTGTCTGACAAAAGCATACATCTAATGAAATAGCATAAGGCTTGTCAGACTTAAAGCTTATATAACACCAGCTGTGATGTTTTAATTCACAGAAGTTCCCAAAGTCAATACTTGCGCCTCACTTCTGTGATGCAGGTGGCCCTGATGTTTAAATGAGTCCAATTACTGATTCAAAACAACTGTGAGACTAAACATTCTTTACATCATATATCACAGTAAAACCAGCCACTGCAGGCTTTGATGACAATACAGTATGTTTTTCACGCCAAGCGAAACAACAGACAGTGACTGAATCGCAGGGTTCTCGCAAGCACATTCGATCACGCTGTAGATTGTGGACCAAAGCACATGTATTGCCCTCGATAACAATATTACATGATACACCCAGATACAGCACATGGGAAAGAACCTTGGAATTTCTAGAATGGTTGTGATCTTTATGTTCACAGCAGGTCAACAGCCCTCCCCTTCCATCAACAATGGTGGTGAAGAAGACAATGTACACTGTAAAAATGGATTTGTTGTTACCAGGATGCCTTAAAAAATATTAGTTATTACATGAATGTGATGCAAACTTGGTATGTTAACTAAAAGTTTTTAGTAAATTCAACGTTCTAATATGAGGCGGCCGGGTAACTTTTTTTTAGATAAAACAAATGGTTTTAAAGTTTAAAAACATCTGTTCATAATACCTTTATAACATATCAGCTGCAGGTACACAGGCTTTTGGCCTGCGTTACTAACTGCATTACTTTGTACTGTATTTACTTTTCTTTCTATTTGCATCAAACTTTTCCAATCTGGTACCATAACTCCTTCCAGAAGTAGTTTAGTTACAGCAAATAAGAGATTTCAGCAATTTATTTAGTCTCATATTTCCTTGGATAAAAAAGAGCCAGAAATTGCACAAATGTCTCCATTAGAATTCCAATGGGATCAACAAATGTCACAAGCTGAGCTCAGATTTGTCAAGTCTGCGATTAAAAGTCAATATTAATAAAGCTCTCAACATGAACTCAAACATTTCACATCAAATTTACCCAAATCCTCTACGCTCTACATTCATTTTACAGCTCCATATTCTTCATGTGCTTACACAACAGTCAGGGTTAGATGGCAGAACCCAGGCGCAGGCAGACGAAATGTTAAATATAAAGCTTTAAATAAAAACCCATGAAGGGGAAAACATGAACAAAACAATTAGGCAAAACCAAACCTTCCCACAAGGGGGACAAGACAAGATCTTTAGGGTAAAAATAAACAAAGTACACAAACTTGGCAACAGGACCAAGTGTAATCTGAACACGGAGGGGATTATGCTGTGCAGACTGCGGCGAGTACATACAACAGGGCACTAAGACAAAATAAAGGGAAACGTCAACTAGGGATGATCACAAAGGGAGGGTGACGGCCAGGTGAAGGGAATGAAACACTAAAGGGAAGATGGACCAGGGCCTGTGACGGGCAGGTGACAAGACTTAACACTTAATGGGGAACTGGGTGGACAGGTGAGTGTGAAGAAACACTAATGGGGAACTAACGGAGAATCAAGGGGGCGATGCAACACCGGAGAGAGAGCATGGCATTACAAAAACAAACAATGCCACGCCCTTTCTCCACGTAAAACATACGGCCTGACATGATCTCGAAAACCAAGACAAGAATGTTTTTTAGAGAAACATCCGCGACTAAACGTTGACACACAATTGAGAGTTTAATCAAATCTCCGGAGCAACTGAGCAAACAACAAGTTTCCCTCGGCAAGATAAGCAGTAGTTTTGAAGTTTCATTGAATAGACTGTGTGTGTGGTCCATAAGAAACTGTAATTGAAAATGTGGAAAAGGATTATCAATGTGACTTGCACATCGCATTGGGCAATATACTTGATTTCTGGTAGCAAAAAACACCATATGAGCAGCCGAATGACTCGTATTTAAATCAGCTGTGAATGACGTCAAGCCTCTCTAAATGCAGACATCACGTCCGGCCTCTCTGGGGATCGCTGTTGAGGTCAAGAAGTGAGATGGAGGGACTGTTCTTAGGGTCAGGATCCATTTCTTCACCGCTGGCTGAGACGCTGAAAGAAAATTGGCTGGGCTATTGTGCCGCTGGATCAGATTGTGACAGGTCTGAGTGTGTGAGGGACCAGAGGTCTTGTTAACAGTCCGAAGCCCACACCTACGTATGCTGTGAAAAGTGCTATCTGTCAAAGCTCAGATCTATCCGGCTCCAGGCCTCTGAGGTAATAAGACCTTAACCCGGCCAAAGCTGTGACTGCTCCTACTGGAAAACACAGATCTGGTCCCCTGATGAAATCGTAAGGTCTTTAGCGAGACCCCTGCTTTATGAATTCAGATGGTGATTTGTAAAGCTGATCAGCCTAGACGTTTTTATGGGTGTATAACTTCAATGGCATGTTAAGGTCATTTTTGTGCATGCTTTTGTATTAGTACAATAAGGGATTAAAGTCCCAATTCCAACTGTCTGTCTTCATGATATAATGATGTCCTCCCCACAGGAATGTTTTAAATGGAGTGACAAATGAACGTTTTAAACAAACCCCTAACTTTATAAAGGAGGTCTTAAATCACACGACTTATTGAAAAGAACAGCACTATGATTTTTGGACTTATTTAGGTCTGGTGAACATATAATTCCTTTTCATTAAATGACGAAAGGAAGGTCAGAAAAAGGGATAGTTCCCTTTAAGGTCCTTACGCAGTATGTATGCATACATTTGATACATTAAGAGACCATTCCAATTTTTTTATTTTGCATTTCTACATTGTGGTTATTACAGTCCAGTGAGAAAGTCATCCAACGGCAATGTGAAAGACTGACAGCATTACGAGACACAAACTATGAATAATACTTTTTTTTCACATTTTCAATATACATGTAAAATTTTACTGTTGCATTGCTTAACCGTGAATATGAACTTGTTTTTTTTGCAGTATTTGAGGTCTGAAAAAATACAGAGCATCTTTTCTGTTATTTTGACCCGTTTCTTCGGTTTTTATTTTCTGCAAATAAATGCAAATAGAAATAAAACTTTTCAAAGTTACAAAAAGAAATTGTATTCAACACTTAGTGTATATTGACTACAGGGGCAATTCTCACTATTAACTAGTATATTGGCTGTTATTAGTACTTATAAAGCACATATTCTGCATGACCATACTCTACACCCATAATACTTCCCAAAACCTAAACCTAACTACTACCTTAATAACTATTCATAAGCAACAAATTAAGAGTTTATTGGGGGAAATTTTGAAGTTAATGGTTTGTTGATAGCGTGAATTGCCCCCTATACTGAAGTGACCATAATTTTTAAACGGTGTCTTAATTTTATCAGTGACTGTTCTCTTTTGTAGATAGCCGAGTAGACTCTTGGCTACTTTGGCCAGTAAGCACTCAAAACATCCAAGCAACGGCATACAGTCCCTTAAATGGCTACCTTAGCAACACCATAGCAACAGACTGGCAGATGGCCAAACAAATTGCATAGCAATGCTTAATGCAGCTCAATGCATCCTAACGAACCCTTACCATATCAACACCCTGGCAACCATACCATTTAGTTATTGAAAGTAATTAATATAAATTATAATAAAAATACTTCCAAATATGAAATTCAATACAAGATTAGAAGTGTTAAATGTAGTCAAGACTTTCAACCAGCAGTACTGTAATTATAAGCTTGGCGCTAAGCTTAGCATAGCAATCGCCATGCTGCAACTTTAATTATGGGATTTTCCTATCAATAGCCCTTCAGTGGTGCAGTACACAGAAGGCCTGAGCCCCGGGAAGACTGTTTTCCTTTATTCTCTTATGAACAAAGTAATTTCCTCTCGACTTTCCTTTCAAGAATACTTACTGGTCTTGAATCAAATCCAAGTTTTGAGGACTTCTGCCAAGCTTCATAACACAGTGAATAAGGAAAACAGAAGATGCACTTTTGGGGTCCAACCAGTCTGGCCCTGCAAGTAAAACATTGAAGATCATTCAGGGCAAGTGAATGGAGAAAATATCTGTACCTGAACAATGAACCCTGTCCATTGAGCTATTTGTCTGAGAAGATAGAAAAGCTTGATGTAAGACATTTATTTCATCATCACCACTGTGATGCGTTTGTCAGAAATATAAACATTACATTTTAAACATACTGTGTACTACAACCCATATACGATGTCGATGCAGATCTACTGTTCCCGTTCGCTAACCCCATTATACTGATGCTGCCTTGATGAAAGGACCAGATGTGGATTAATAAACACTTGGAGGGCCTTTCAATGAACCCTGCATTTTCTTTTATACAGTTCGTTCAAGATACAACATCAATGCATCAATGGGAGCACAACTTTAAATCGAAGACGGCCTGGCTTTACAAGAATAGAGCACATGGTCTTCTCATTCCATGCGTCTTACATTAGATATACACTGTATTTCATGTCATTTTATCAGGATGATGGTTGCGCCCGTCTCGCTCCGCCGACCGCACGCCGTCAAACTAAAAATACATTCATGCGAAGCGGCCAGACCACAATACGCCCATCGCATGCACTGAAATGATTTCGCATGGATTGACATTGCCTACAACTTGAGTTTCTGAACATAATCGCATGTAATGCAACTTTGACATGTTTCCACTCCAAACTCCAAAAGTTCCTATTCTGAGATGTAAACGACAAGTTTCGTTAGAACTGTAGTCTTTGGGTGAAGCTAATTCAGGGTACTGTTATATGCACTTGCACCCATTTCTATGTGTATATGGACAGATTTTCTCATGGACATGAATGCAATAATAACAAAAAGGAATATATACAGTATATATATATATTCTTATCCCAATATCAGATATTTTCTCTTGTTAAACTCGTTTTCTAGAAAACAACACTTAAGGCCCAGTTTCACAGACAGGGCTTAGCTTAAGTCTGTCATTGAAAGCTATTTTCTGTTAAGACAATTCAAACTCGCAATTTAGTCTGGGACTAGTTTTAAGCTTTGTTTGTGAAACCGGGCATTAATGTCGTAATACACTTCATACAGGTATTATTTTGCTTCATAACATAAAAAAGGCATAATTTAAATTACAAATTAATAACTTTTTTGTTAGAAACAGACATTTCTTAGTTATTTTTTCAACAACAATTTTAATCATTTTCCAAACTACCAGTTTGTATGCCTAAGTCATGAAATATAAATTAGTAAATTAAATTAAATACTAAATCAAACAAAAAACGTTTAGTTAAGTAATAGATTTCCGTGTTTTGTTTTTTATTTAATTGCTTCCTATAAAAAGCCTGGCTAACACCAAAATAAATAAATAAATAAATTAGCCCACATAACAAGGTGTTATTTTATCCTCTCCAGCTCTACACCTCAGCTCAGTTTGACACCTGCAGTCAGCTTTGATCCAGAGCAGGATGTGATTTTTGGCTGTTCACTAAATCCTCCTACGTTTCCATCACACATATCAACCTTCCGCTCTTTAGCACCTCTTTAACACTGTTTCTGCCCCATTTCACAGTGATCTACAACCACACAACACACAGAATCTAACAAGCCCTGCACGAAACGCACACGGCGGTCAGTTCTGGCAGGCCACATCTGCGTGACAGCGTTGAGCCAGGTGGGGAGCAGATCTTTGCGGTGACCGCTTGAGAATGGAATGCAATCGGGTATTAACTATCGAGTATACGGCCAACAAGCCCGTGTCATAAGCCACATCACGTCACCCGACACATATGTTAAGTTCTCAATCCGCTATTGTGTGTCCATCGATGTTCTTTATCAGTCTGAAAGTAGATTGTTGGTGAGAATACAGAGGCCATGAGAATAGAGAGAACATGTGCTGGTGGTTGATCCAGTATTTATGGCAAAATCTATAGGGAAAATTGTTCATAATTTCCACGGATGGTTCATATCTGGGCTCATATGTGTTTGGCTTACTGGATAATGAAATAATTATTAACTCTCGCATACAAATGAAAAATTATGCATTCTGTAAGAAATAAAGGGGCCGGTATTTCTCATTGTAATTGCAAACAAATGTGTACGCTTGGAAAGCTCTGGAAACGTTGCTCTTTTTATAAATATTGCTCCTAATTACTTTTAATACACACCTGATGAGAAGTAAGCCGTTGGAACACACTCAATATTTCACTTTAAATTGTGGTTTGGTTTCTGGACATGCATCAAGTAAACATCATTGGAGGAGACAGAATCATTGAGAAACAGGAAGTTGCTCTAACTTGCAGCTGGGCAGTTGTGCGTGTCATTGCTGCTGGAGTGTACAAAATAGGTGTTTTTTTCTCTATACGACATACTTTCCATTGGTTGAAACGGCTTTCTGTAAAATCCAGTGGTAAAGCTAGCGATGCCAAACACCTGTGTTCATTTTCAGGTGTGGGAACGAACAAAATAATGACCCATGAATGCAACATAAGTCACTTTGGATAAAAGCATCTGACAAATACATAAAAAAATTATGTTTATTAAAGTATAAATATGGACACTTTTATTGAACGAGACTTATAATAAGGAACATCACAAACTTACATTTGCAAAGTCAAAATAGAAGGTTTCTATGTAAAAAAAATGTTTATACTTGATTAATTTTATATAATCAAGCTCAAGTATTAAAAAAATAATGTCCGTAGCAAACACTAGTATACTTGTTAGTTTACTATTTATATATTGAAATACTTTGGATACCCGTGCTACGGATGCAAAACATCGCTTTGGGTTGCGTAAGAAGGAAAGTAATCTGACATAAACAAACAGACACCCAACATCATCATTCATTCCTTCCTCAGACAAACTGTGATGACTGAGATTTCGCTATTTGCTAAATATAGAATTGTGTAATACAAACAATAGAGACACATCGAAATGCCTCCCTGGCTTTAATAGACAAAGACAAACAAGTAAGCTTGAGTTCTCGGCAAAATACACAATGAACCATGACATCACTCGCTCTCTAGAAAAGTGAGAATGGCGGTGTTTATGAGAAGGTCAGGGGTGTGTTGTCTCACAGCATCCCTGTTTGTGTGCGTGTTTATATTTGTGCATCACGTGCCCAGCGATTGTGCGGCTCTTGTGAGCCCCATTTTTCTAGGGTCAGCCAGAAAGCAAGTAGAGGTTGGTTGAATAGAACAAAGCCAAGCCGTTGGCAGTCCCAGATTGTACAGGCCCGCGGCCAGCCGAATCCTGCCTGATAACCCCTCTCTGACACACAAATTCAGTACATACACATTCATAGACACTCTGGCATTGATAACCAAACCCACAAATCCCTTCACACAAAAGAGGGGATTCACAGTCATCTGTGGGAACACGCACATTCGAACAAGACCCCTGGAAGACTTCCGACTTGGCTCGGGCGGCAGTCAGTATGGTTTGCTGCAGAGAGCTTGTGTTGATTCCTCATTGCATGCTTCAATGTGAGTAATACTTTTAATTATGGGTGTTCTGATTGAATGTAGTTTATTTCCTGGAACCGGATCCTGATATTGGATCATTCTCACTGCGCAATAGGCACAATCTGTTCACAATTTAAGTTCCCGCAGAGAGAAAATCTATAACTATTTCTTTTTTGTTGATTTTCCAAAGTCATTAAATGTATATGACATATACTTTAATACAGTGAACCTTGTCTAGCACATAAAATGCGAACTAAGCAAACGTGTCTTTCGGAGGCTAGATCGCACAACATATGGTTTTCATGCCATTTAACTGCACGTGATAGGTGTTTTCTATCAAAGTCATTTTAAAATGTCTGTGGGGGTTGGCTCTTGAGTTTGAATTACACAGTCCATGGTCACAGGGATGCATGGATGGATATATACTGTAGCTAGATGGATAATCAAACCAGTAGACAGACAGATGAATGGATAGATAGACAGACAGACAGACAGACAGACAGACCCGTAGAGAGACAGACAGGTAGAGAGACAGACAGATGGATGGATGTATGGGCAAACAGATAGCAGACAGACAGACACTCATATAGACAGACAGACAGATGGATGTATGTATGTATGGGCAAACAGATAGCGGACAGACAGGTGGACGGACGGACAAACAGACAGACAGACAGACAGACAGACAGACAGACAGAAACTCATATAGACAGACAGACACTCATATAGACAGACAGACAGACAGGTTGGCAGGTAGGTAGAGAGACAGACAGACAGATACAGATATGGACATACAGACATTAGATAGACAAACAAAAAGCTTTACTGGACAACAGAACCACAGTCCTAATCCACTATCCTTCTCTCTGGGCTTCTGAGTTCTTGTGTCCTTGACCGCTCTCTCTCTCTCTGTCTCTCTCTCTCACTTATCCCACAGTAACCTGCTGCCCAGCCAGAGGAAACACAGGCCTACACTGACATCCAGCATCTAAACCGCTGAGCGTACCACAATCGTCCACTTCCAGCCCGTCAGTCCACATGTTGGCTCACTGCAGCTACAGGGCAGCGTGGAGTTATTGACGAAGCTCTTGGCACTGTGACTGGAGTGCATTCTGACCTATCAAAGCTTATTAGCAAAACCATCACGACTGCATCTGCCAAAAGAGGAGGCTGTGAATCGACAACGTACGATTCCGGGGGAATCCAAGGAGGAGGGGGTCACATTAGTTTGTGTTGATGAGGCAACAGGGCAGGCGTGGCCCCGTTCTGCTGGTCCACCTGTCGCCATCAGTCAACTCCGGAAGCGCATGCTGCACATTTTAATGCTGTCACCCAATCCAGAGTTTCCTCTTCTAGCTATCTCAAATATTACATACTCGATTCCTATATGGAAAGCCGAACCTGCCGTTGCGTTTATGACCCACTGTCCTTCGTTCTTCATTCGACCATGCCTTTTGTTCATTGGAAGCATTATCTCCGGGCTTGACAATTTGTTTTGGTAAAGCTACTGAACTCACATGGCACAGTATGAGAACATGATTACCCACAAACCCACAGACTTGACAGTTCACGGCTGCCTTAGATGGGAGTCCCAGAGCTGGCTGCTGTCAGCCGATACTCCGTGCAGGCGATCTGGGGTTTTGGAAGCGCTCCTGCGATGTAGAAAGAGAGCTTGTTAAATTAATGAAACACTCTGTGATCAGCGCATTTTTACAGCGCCGAGCGCGTGCCAGCGGAGTCAGTCAAACCCAGTTCATGCAGAACTATCAGGCTAATGGAACGATGGAACATGCCTTTCATCTCTCTCTCTCTCTCTCTCTCTCTCTCTTTCTCTGGATCATGACACACCACGAAAACTTCTTGTGACATCACACTCATCATCAGTACAGTATGTGCACGTTGAGTGTCATCCTAGGGTGAAAATACAGGACAGCATTTTTACAGAAGCATGCGAAAGGCCCATTTACATCAAGAAAGACATTATTAAATATTAAGTAAATAAAGTATAAACACCAAACAAAATGTAAAGGTCCAGTGTATACAATTTAGCGGCATCTAGCGGTGAGGTCACGAATTGCAACCAACGGCTCACTCCACCGCTCACCCCTCCCTTTCAAAGCACTATGGAGGCTGACACACGGCTAAGATTTTGTCACGTTTTCACTTCTTTGACGGAGGAGATGACGTATCTACGAAACACGCTCTGTAAAGCAGTTTGTCCGTCTAGGGCCACTGTAGAAACAACATGGCGAATTCCATGCAAGAAGATATACACTTTTGTTGAGAGAAATAGCTCATTTCCAAGGTAATTAAAACATAACGTTTCATTATGTAAGTTCTTTTTAGACCTCTGAAGATATAATTAGTTAAATAGTCACACACTGGCAAAAAAACCTGAAGGGGAAAGATATAGACGGGGGAGCTCTGCAACAGTCTGCCTGTTTACAGGAATCGCCACAATTACCACGAGACTCATGCATCCCAGAATCCCACGAGGCAGTCGCATCTGTGCCGAGAGATCCGGCCAGGGCACGAGCACTTTCCCAGAGATATCATTGCACACACACTCTTGAACACATGCTAACGTGCACAGACGCAGACCGAAAATGGTTTTACATCTGAGCCTGCTGTCAAAGCCATTAAACCAAACACATATTGTTGTACACTGTGAAGTCACAATCTAAATACAAACATGAAACGAATCAAACAATCTCGTTCTTATGTATTTATTCATCTGTTGTCTTCGGCTCAACTGCCACTGTCGCGTGTTGGATCGGTCAGGTGCGAGAGGATCGTTGGAGAACTTCTCTACCTCCACATACTGTCTTAGAAGGCCCGGGCTGGTTCTGGTGTCAGGGAGTTCCCTGCCGAGAGCCTGCGCCCGTGTAAAAGAATCACTGGCCCATCCCATTCCAGGCATTGCAGACACTGGAAAGAATGCCGTGATGAAAGTTGCGATAGGCTCAGGCTACGTGGACGCAGGTTCTGAGACGGTACACAACCGTATTGAGTTAATGAGGGCTGGCATGGGGGAGATTCTGTAGGGTTCTGGAAATATAAAGGTCATTCAGGCTTAGGCCGTTCTGTTCTGATGGCCTCTAATGACGAATAAAGGATCCCCTAGTGCAATTGACATAAAACGCATGCTAAATATGGAAATGAAGATTGCTTGTTGGACAAGACGTCCTGATATTGTAACTTTAGAGCGATGCATCAGTCAACTGCTTCTGCAGCGCGCTGAGACAGACATGCTACATATTGGAACCGTCTTAAACATGCATCACGTGCATTTTAGCCAAAACATACAACCCACATGCTGCCTTATAATGGAATGCAAAAGATATCTTCTGATATTAGTCCCGTATGTAACTTTAGACCAAAGGTTTACAAAAAGCAATGTATAAGTCAACCATTCCTGCAAGCAATGTAAAACCTCGGTGTCGTGACCTCGCAGGAGATCAGCGGGTGTACGGATGGGGTTGAACTGCATATTATTTTGGGTAATGTGTTTCAGGGTAACTTTTTCAGAAATACAGTAGTTTTAAAGCAGGTTATTATAGTTCAACTAAACTAATACTAGCAAACGGTGTCTGTTGGAATTAGAATGAGACTAAATAAAGGCTTAAATATGACTTGGAAAACTTAACTCAAATTTGAAATGTTGTCTTAGCAGTAAACCGAGGTTCAAGTTAAAGCACTTAGAAATAAAAAATGACACTGAAATAAATTAAGTCCTATATAACATCATTCAAAAAATCTAAGAATTATAAAATATTTAATAAATATATAAAACATATATGTTAAATAAACATAAACATATGTTAAATATTGAATTGACAAAAGCACATAACACAATTAAAGTAAAATTAACATAAAACCAAAAAATATAAATATAATGAATTTATTAGTGTGAAGGAGAATTTTTTGTTAAATGCAGAAAACGTTCCTCGAACAACAAAAACACAAAGCAACCTTAAAATGTTTCATGGCCAATAAAATAAGAAACTGCATACCACTCTGATCCAGACGCGCTACTGCCCTAAGAATGTGCAGTTCAACCAAAACATGCAACCAACATGCGATTTAAATGGAATGCACAAAGTTTGCATGCAGACCCATCCAGCCATCACGGAATGATTAATGATGAGCGGCCCCATCCATGAACCCCGTACACCAATGGACACCTGACACCTGTGGACCGGGCCAGAGCTGTGACTGACGCGAGGCCTGTGCTGTTTACTGTAATTCTAAATGTTTACTATGTTAGTCCTGAGGATATAGGATACAAACCAAAGCTCACATGCAAAATTAAACAGAGCAAAAGAATGCAAATGTGGTCTCTGAAGAATATTCCTCTATACATAGATTCTTGCATCAGTCATTGCAGAAATGATGTTGAAAAGTGACTCAAGCCAAAACATACAACCAACTATTTATTTACACAGGCGGTCCATTGGTCTATAGGATTGATGGGGACAATTTTTCCAGGTCTCCACCTGCACGTTGCACAGCTCCAGCGCTGTCACAACAATCACAAACAGCCGTGACCCGTGATGACCCCACTGCCATCTGTTGCAGCAGCGGTAGATCCCTGCTGATGAGCGAGGGTCCATTAGTGGCTAGTGCAGAAGCCCCCATAAGTCCCCCGTTGTATGACAAAGCATGAGAGCCTCGCACCCATACAATACAGATGCAGAGACCGATAGCACCTGAAAGATTAGGGTTAGTGCTGCTTACTATGTGAATGTGCACAGGCTCTCAGGGGCCTACCGCAATCTTCGCTAAGAGCCCCAGCTGAGCAGCCTGGAAACCGAAACGGATGAAGCACCTGACCCGTGTGGGTAAACGGAGCCGGATGGTGGCCAGTCTTAGTGAATTCTCCAAGGAGGGGTGATGGTGCTGGTGCTAGGGGACGGTTGTGTTTTCTCCATCTTAATGGTTCCCACCCTCCTCACCAATCCATTAGGTGATACTCCACCCCCCGTGAAAAGGAGACACCTGATCCCTGTCGGGGTTCCACATTCAGTCCCCCCTCCCCCGGCCCTGACCTCTGACCCCTACTTTGCAGGCTATTTATATGGGTGCGTACTTGACCTGACAGCTACAGCGAGGGGTGGGGGCGGGGAGGTTAAGCTCTACCCAAATGACAGGCCTGAAGGAACTCTCTGTACGGAGTTAATAAGGGCACCAGGGGTACAGATCTGCAGATCGAAATGAATGATAGTAGCTTGAAGGGTTGGTTCACAAAAAATAAACATTATGTCATTGTTTACTCATTTTCATGTAACAGTAAACCTGTATGACTTTCATTCTTTTGATAGTTTGATGAATGTCGGTATCCAAACAACGCTGGCATCGATTCTTCCAGATTTTTTTGGGGGGGGGGTGAACTACCCTTTTAAATACACTTTGACAAAAGATGACAGCTCAGTTTTTATAATAACAAACTGCTTTTTAAACAACATGTGTCACAACAAAACGTATATAGAATAGATACTGCACTGCGACAAAAAAAAGCATTTGGTCTTGTTTTTCTGTGCAAATATCTAAATATTCTTAAAACACGATTTATGAGACGCAAAATGAGATGCAGTAATCATTTTGGAAAAGGACTAAACTGAATTGTGCACTTTGCTTAAAACAAGACAAAATATCTGTAAATGGCATAAGAAACATAATTGTGTTTTATTTTTTACTCATTTCTTTACATTACATTAAAATATAAATGATATTTGTAAGTTCAAATGGACATCGCTTCCAACCAAAACCAAGTTTTTGTTATAACTATAGTTGAACAACTTTCAGATATGAGCAGCTTCGATGTAAAAAAAGGAATTTAACTTCATTTAATTAAAGATTTTTAAGTCTGTTTAATATCAAAGTAGCATAAAAAACTAAGTTTTAAAAGGATATATTACTCAAAAAGGAAAATTCGGTCAATCTGACTGTGGGGAAATAAAGACAGAATTAAAATTTTTGGGTGAATGTTCTTTTTTTAAACTTTAGTTCAAAAGCTGCCTTACATTTTTAAGATGCATTAAATCAAATTGGCAATACAAGTCACTTGAATTTAAATGATATTAAACTGACTTAAAAAATGAATTAAATGAAGTATTTTTTTGCAGTCTGGCAGGCAGTTCACTTCTGCTCGTACATAATAAATCACATCAGACATCTGAATGGTGCAGCATGTGCTCACAACCTGGCACTCTTTGATAACACTGTAGCCAACAGCAGGGGTCCCTAGACACCTTAAAGATGGGGTAACGTGCTATTTCATGCATTCTGACTTCTTTACACTGTTAAACGTGCTGGCTTCTCATGCTCAACATGGTCAATTTGTTAAAAAACGAGTTGGACGTATGACGTAGTATATCTGTGCTCGGTACACTTCCCCAGCACTCCAACTTGTTTCTGAAAGTTTTTTTATAAGTCTGGATCCCTGTTTCGTAACAGGGATCCTATTCCTTTTGTTGGCCATTCTCGTCCATGCGCAAAAGACAAAACACCACAGGCACGCCCAGAAAAAAGCATGGCCATCAATGCCGCTTCACTCGGATGACAGAAATTTAGCTCTGTTGACTGTTCAACTGTGATGAATGTTATATAAACGGTGGATATAACGCTGAATTTGGAGATTGTTTGAAACTGATAGATGGCGCGTCCCAGAGCTAAAAGATGCCAGACATGAACTCCACGCGGTAAGTCAAACTAAGTCATATGTTTATGTTTAGTTGGCAATCGACGCGTACGTGCCGCCAAGCAGCTCGCCTTTTTCCGGGAATAATCATACATCTTTATCTCTCTTTTATAAATTTGATCAAACTAAATACTCTTCGATGATACGACGTATGCAATACTACTCTAAAGGTACTAGATTAATGAGAGATTTGCAGAAACTTTGCGTGTTACCGCATCTTTAAATACAGTAAAACAAGAAAACATGAGACATGTGTGTACATTGATGTGTTACTGAAGAATTTTACTCTAATTTATGGAGGACAGAGCGAAAGGAAACACCCCAATAGCTGAAAAATGCCAGCCAGACATGCATACAAAGCTTTACAATAACATCCTGAAGTGTGTATTTTTAGTCTGGAAGCTCTGGGCCTTGCCGCCTGCAACGGGCAATCGCTGGCCCATATTGTAGTCCTACATCTAGAAAAATTTCAGGTCAGCACCACGTGAATAGGCGTCCCTCCCTTCTAAAGCTCCTACCATTGATGTGTGATGCAGGGACAAGGGACTTCGCCGGGCGGTTGGACACCTGTTTTTGAGAAAGATTACTTTGCTTAGTAAGCCAGACAAAATATTGATTTTCAGATTTTCCTCCCTGTGCCACAAATCCCGCTCGGATTAGAGGGTTATCCCCTCTTTGGCCTCAAATGGACTCCTTAATACCTCTCATCTTATCATTCGGACCCCCTGCAGCGAGCCATTTGCAAAATCACAATGATATTTGCAGGAAGAATGCTGCCGGCCCACACATGCTTCAAACGTCGCTAGACGCGTTGTGTTTTTCCATTGGCCGTAACGTCAAACAGTGATGTTTTCCTGGAGAGATATGCCGTGTATAAACTGTGGGACAAAACTGGCTCCATTGTTTGGGCGTCGGGGGCGTACGGCGCTCCGAGTCACACATCAGTGCGCTCGACAAAGCAAGACTTGCTTTAACAGAGAGTGTCTGAAATTCCTCTGGGACCTTATCTACCACACCGCCGGCATCAATAATACAGTGTTACACTGTTAAAGACAGATAAGCCCACCGTGTCCCGCATCTTCCCTTTACGCCCAGAAACGACTGCGTACCTCGTTTCTACAGAAGGCTCAACACTGACATCAAATGGTCAGATTCTGTAAACGCACCCCGTGTGCGTGATTCAGTCTCTGGTGGGGTCTGCTGTTATTTTACCAGAAAAAAAACACGGTTGTCCCCCGCTTTGTGGTACAGCTAAGAAATATTGATGCATGATTAAATATACAATGTGTTGTAGATGATTCACTGGATTTTCTGACAGTGAATAGGCAGAACAAGATGATGCTAACCACTAACAGACACACAAGGTCTTAGATCATCTCCGAGGGCTTTGTTTAACCGATCAGTGGAAACTCTGAGTAACGCTATATAAGAGCTATTGTTTTGCTCCAGAATCTACTGGGGCTTCAAGTGACACTCCCAACACAAACGGCCAACTTTTGTGCTAACTGTGTAGCTATGTGAATGTGTAGGAGACACCCGAACACAAAATGTTTTTTTTGCAAACTATCTGCAGCGAAACACCTAAATGACATCACTTCCTGTTTGCTTGTGAAGAGACATTAGTGACAACTATAGCAAAGACATGATACAAGTGCAAATCCACTCACCAATGAAAAACTGAAGTTTCTCTAAACTTTCCTGTTTTGAAAGCTTTTGACCTCTGTGACCTTTAAAAGTTGATATTATTGTAATGTTATTTAAAAACATCTTTCGAGGTGTAAACTGGTAAATATTTTCAATCAAGACATTCAGCAGGATAGAAGACATAAACAGCAAAATGACAGTTTATTTGCACGAGGTTGTCAAATTTCATTCATATCAATTGCACAATTGTCAAATATCAGTCAATTAATTCAATATGACTTGATTTTAGATTCAAACAAGTCAATAAATATTGGAAAACATCTCAGAACCTGTTTCTAATACTTACTGAGGTTTGTGTTGTTGATTTCCCTCCAAAATGATGTCACTTCATGTAGGATGATGTCATTGAGTGCCTGACATGTTAAAGAGATAATAGGCTTGCTCGACTTGATGCTGCGCCGCGAGATCCGACAGGCGGGTGACATCAAAGTACCGCGAGAGCGAGTCGAAAGCAAACTTTTAATGGTTTGTCGAATCATCAGGTCGAACAAGCGTACGAGAACAAAACCTTTGAGTTTGTTGTGAACTATACTTTGCATGGAAATGATGTCCATAAAAATGCTAAATTATTGATTTATTTGTAGAAAATAGAAATTGGACAAACTGGTCAAAAAATGAAAAGATGCAATGTTTCCAGATCTTGAAGTAAACAAGTTCGTGTATTCAGGTATGCTGAAATAACACAATACTGACGTATTTACATGCATTTCAGCATCAGAATCATGAATATATTAATTTACCTGTTATCCTTTAATGTCTCATTTTTATGTTTTAATTTTTCATATGTCCGTTGACTTTAATACATCATTGTTTTGTACTATGCATTTTATTTTTCCTATAGGCCTATGTTATTTGTTCAACAAATTGCTATACGGTATGACTTATATAAGAATAATCTTATTTTAATCCAATACCTTATATGGCTGCATGCCTGACCATCCAGCTTTATCAGTTCAAGACTCCTTATGAAAGTTCATCTTCAAAAAAAATGTAACACATGAATTTAAGTATACTGTATATTCTTCATTGTTTGGGACACGTACGATGTATAATGCACCTTGCATGCTTTGGATAAAGTCAAATGCATATTGTTCTGTATCGTTCTCTCAAATCTACACATTACAAAGGTTTAGCGTAAAGTTAAGAGAGAACTACAAATGATGCACGTGAAGTTTACTCTGTTGGCCCGATTCCATAAATGACACTCAACTACAAAGTGTAGGCCTATGTGCATGCAGGTTTTCTGTGCATCTTATTTTATATGTGATATTACAGAAGTCTGATCTTAGACTCCAATGATAATGTGATGGTAAAATAAATCTTATCAAGTCAACATCGCGTCAAATGTGATAAGAATTATACAAACGCAGACGCTTTTTCTAGCAACAGTGTACTTTTTTTATTGTAACTGATTTGGATTGCTCTTTATTATATATTTTTATTTGCCAAAACAATACAATGAGGCTGTAAAACATGAAGCAAATAAAAAGACGTGGTTCTGTACAGCAATAGTAGCTCATTCACACATTCTAAGTCTGTTAACAAGTGGACGTAAAAAAATATAATAATACAACACTGCTGGCTAATACATTGAGAGGTGGGGCGCTGATTTTGCTGGAAGATCTCTTTCTCTGACTGCCACAAGATTCCAGAAAATCTGCCATACGTCATTTTTGTTTTTTCTAAACCTATGCACCAAATTAAATGTCCAGAAAGGCAAGCAAAGCAAGTTATAGGTATTCTACGTGTGTTTTATCATTCACGTGTGGACCCAGATGGATCAGACACCTGCAACGACGGAAGATCTGCAATTTCCTTCTCTTTGCGTGTTTTTGTTTCATATTTTGGTTATTTTGATCATGTTTTCCACCAACAATACAATGTTACAAACACTCTTAGGGTTCTTAACAGAAATTTTGGTTCCCCTAAGAATCATACAGGTAACAAAAAAGCTTTTAGGAAACTTTTATTATAGAAGTGCACTCTTTGCTTCATTAAACGCTTCCAAAATATAGTGTTTCTCAGTATTCTGCAGATCCTCTCTCGAAAGCAATGTGTCGGCTCTATCTGGGACAACAATTGTTAGACTAAGTGAAGCAGTCATATTTATTATTTCAATAATTATTAAGTGCTTTGCTTTTTTTGGAGTAGTTTTTTAAGGCTGAACAAAGGGCGTAACAGCAACCAAACACAGTCATATAGTATCTGCATCGAGTCAAAATCCCCATGCCAAAAACAAAACGCCGCCGTTTGCACGCCGACCAGACGGTAATCGTTTCTCAAACTAAGGCATACACAAGTAAAATAAAATCTTTGGCAAAAACGAAGTATTTACATACAAAAAAGAAAGACTTGTTTTTATTATTCAGCCTAAAGCCACCCCGTTCTGGCTGGCACGGGACACGAGGGAATCCGACCAGTACAAGGGAGACATGGAGATCCTGTTCGTCCATCCCTGGGGACCTTCTCATCAAATCACAGTTAAAACACTGCAGTATTTATTTTAAAGTAAATTTACAAGGACCAGTTCCGTGAATGTAAGGGAGAGGGTGCATAGATGGAAAACATGGCTAGCAATACCCGTCAGTTCCTCAAGATGGCAGTATGAAACAAAATACTGAATTCTGACTGACTGCTGGGTTACACTGTTGGCTGAATACTGGGAGGGAAAGGATGCAAAAATAATATTAAGAATAATACAAAAATAAAGACACGTTTCCTTACTTTTCTTTACACAAAGTCTCTTGCAGTAAACATATCGGCCAACTCACTTTGTAATCTTTAGATGTATTATTTAAGTTTGAGATAGCGACGATTTCTACTTCGAAGCCTACGCTCCTTTAAAGCCAAAGAAAAACGGAGAAAATAGTGACAAGCTTTCAAATACATACACTTTACACCATATATAATAGAATGCTTCTCAAAATGACATGATATTTTGTTAGCCAAAATAAAGAGTATTTCTTTCAAAGGCTAATCTTTATGTAGACTATACAACATGTCTATGGGTAAATGAGTTAACATGAAAGAAAAAATGTTGCAAAAACATAATACAATAAATATTCAGTAAAATCACTTTTTAGAAGGATTTTATATATGTACTTAGCTTACTTTGGGGTAGAATGATGCTGTGTGTGTGTTTTTAAGATGACAGACACACAGCTTCGGCCAGAAACACGCTTCTGGAGAGAAGAGAGCACAGGAGTGGATGATGGACACCTGCATCACACCGAGGTCAACAGAAACTAAAGACTGATGTATGAAAGATGCTGTGTGATGCTGTCAACCTCGCGAGTCAAAATTTCCAACTTTCCACCGAAAGAAAATCCTGTAGAATACAAACTATGGTAAAATTCCAAGTTTCTTTAGTGTTTTTGGACCTTACAGTAGTAGTTTACTATAGTATATACTAGAGTACAGTACAGTTTTATCTTGTGCATTATCTACTTGCATTGAAATCCACGTTAAGACTTGCAACATGAAAACGTCTTTGTCTAAAACACAGCCAATAATAATGACTTGTGTTCATACCATGTATTTGATCATATATCTTCCTTGTTTCTATATTGCTTTGTTTTTTCTGTAAAGTGGCTTTGCAATAAAGCACAATTGTGAAAAGCTTAAAAAAATTGCATAACGTTGTTTATCCTTAATGTGGTTGCAACGAGTCATGTTTTTTTTTGTTTATGTTCCAACGATGGCAAAACGCACTGCCATGTTTTCATCTTCCGAGTGTCGGGCAATGGGACAGCGTTACGAGTGCTGCAAAATCTGAGATACAGATTTTCACAGGTTTCCGAGTTGGAAGTCTAAGTTTTTCGAGCAGTAAGCTGGAAATTCTGACTTTGAGGCGAACAGAAGCAACATGCTTTAAGATGCTTGGTGACGGGACACACCACTGGATGTGTGCGGATCTGAAATGGTCTTGTGTGAAAAACAGAAGCGACGTTTAAAAGGAAAAGAGAAGTTCTTATCAGTTCTTATGTACAGTTTGTCAAAGCAGTCATGGCTAACCAAGATATGATGACTGGGTTTGTCCTGACTGCTCTCTCAGCTTTGGTACATCAGCCCCCAAAGTCTAATATCAGCCTCCTCTTCAACCCTCTTTTTACATTTTCATTTACATTTTTCTTAAAAAAAGAGCAACAAAATCACTGACATCATTTCCACCTTCCCTCAAAGTGAGATGAAGACCACCTCCCCTCTGCACGTCATCCCTCTACTCCCACGCTGCACTTCCTCTATCCCGCTTCATCGTCTCCGCCCGGATCGCCCTCCGTAACACACGTACACGCAACCTCACACCCAATCGAACGAAAAACACAAACTCAAAGAACTCAAAACGAAATAAACAGAAAGTCCTCCAGAGAGCAGCGTGGCGCAGGAAGCATTCACCGCTTCTGAGAGCTGAGCATCACTTTTGAGACGAAGTTCACGATGGCCTTGGCCGGCTGATCGGGATCCATTTCGGCAAACAGGTGGCTCACGTTGTCGGTTGTGCTGCCTTGTTTCCTGGCCACGAAGCCAAAGAACCTGGGAAGCAAAAGAACGTGACGGTTAAGTTACGTGTATAAACATTTCAAAAGTATTCATCAGTCTGACACAATGTATGTACTGTGACCTCATAGAGTAAATTATAACACGCGTGTGTGATGCCTGGCAAACTAGCGCTAGGTTTCACGCTTTTATTTTAGATAGCAGACATCACTTTTTATAATGACACTCGTGAGAAAATGCACGCTATCCCATGGTGCAACAGGCTGGGGGAACCGTACTGGGAACTGCTGCTCGACTAAGCTTTCGTATAATAGCATCTAAGGATATTCGTTATGAAATGCAGGTCCTTACTTTGCATTCCCACCGTCTGGTTTGCTCCACCTGCATTAAAAAAAGCAATTCATGTTAAAAAAAGATTCAATGTTTTACTGTCGGCTTTGTGAAGTAATGGCACACAACAGTTCCTAAACGTACTTTCTCTCCTGGGGGTCAATATTGCAGAATGTGACCGTGTTGATGGGATAATGACGTCTGAAGAAAAGCCTGTACAGAAAAATAAACGTTATGTTTGAGATAAATCTGAGTGCATAGAAACAAAAGTAGAAAAAGAAGCGATAGATGACTCACTTTCTCTGGTTGTCAGTAAGCGTGATGCCTTGTGCCGACACCTTGAAATGAACAACCGTGGCTGTGGGTGCCGGGTTGGTTGTCATTGTTTCTGAGATTGCCTTAGCAATGGCCTGAGGCCCGGTCAGAGACTCCATATCCACAGAGTTTAGGTACAGAACATTGCATGCTGGGAAAGACAAGAAAAACAGGAACCGATCAATATGCACGAGCCGACAACGAATGTACTGAACACATTTGAAAAAATCTCTATTTATTAGTCTCATCAAGCCATCATACACAAACAAATCTTTTTGTCATTTGCATAATCGAGTGGTTCTCAAATTTGAAACTTATATGGTGTCAGGTCAGGTGTAACACGCTTTTGACTAAACACAGACATACAGTATTCCATAAACGCACAGATGTTCAGCGGTGGGGGGGGGACAAAAAGACTTCAAAAAGACACTCGAAGTCCAAGTCAGAGGATTTCAATGCAGTTTATGTTTTTTAAAGCCATTTAAAGCCACTTTCACCTTACAATCTACAAGGTATTATTCAGCAGTAATATAGAGCAGCATTTATCGAGAGATTCAAGATTTACGAGTTTCAAATGGCCTAAAATTGAGAACCACCGATATCATTGTTTTTGGGGTGAATCCATGCAGTGTGCTTGAACAGTCATTGAAGAACATGCCATATTCAATAAGACAGACGTTTTTGAAATACACGCAAGGCTTTGACAAAAGGAAGTGCTTTGAACGGTTTGAACAGACAGATAAAAGTGCTCCGGAGGTCTCGAACATCACATGCACAGAATTAAGAGAGAAGTACAGCCGTCTCTCTGGATACAGCAGTCAGAGTCGAGTTAAACAAAACACAGAAAAACAAACATAAAGCACGTAGAGCATCGCTGGCTTTACCATGGGCTTCAGTAGAACTCTTCTGCCCTAAATCATTTCCACAGGAGCGACACCAGAGTGGAGGAGAACATTGATTTAGAGTTGATATCACATCATAACCAACCAACCATCAACCCAAAATTTCTATTATTCAGCTGATTTCTACATTTTTATCATAAACTTGTAATGTTGGGGTCTTGAACCACGGTTCAAAGTATGTCGTCACCATTTATCCAAACATATTACTAGAGACGTATTAAGAATTTTGCAATTATGTGTTGTGTAGTAATGCTTGTTAATTGACGCTCAGCTATAAGAATTTAGGGAGGCTTGACAAAAAGTTACACAAATACAATATATACAATATATGCTTATTATGAGAACTTTTCTATACATTATGTAAGGGATAATGCACAGGCAGCCGGTTGTTATCGAAACGGAGGGTCTTGTATCATACAGAAGGGGCTTATTTCGCGATAACATGAAATGTGAATTTGAAATATTTTATTAGCATATTTTTACCGAATGCAGAACTACCACGAGGAAAGCCGTTTACTTAATTTGGTTTGGTCATTTGTAAATATAATGTCATATATGTTATTAAAGGACATTTTCATATTTAATCTGTCAAAATAATTTGCTGCATCTGAGTTACCGCGTGTGTTATTAGTTCGGAGAGGTTGTTATCTGGGAATAAGGAATGTCGCAACTGGCCAATCAGAATCAAGCATTCCAACGAGCCGTGTAATAATGGTGTAATATAATAAACGCCTATGAAACACTATTATACAATTGTACCTAAATATAACTGGTTTATTAAAAGCAAATATCTAGCAAATATATCCTCTGGACATCGTTTGGCCAATACTGTGTCTTTTTAAGCTGGAACTATTTTTCCAAGAAAACTTTTTAAACTTACACTTGATTTAACTTTTCTTAACAAAGTCCGGAAAAATGCTGATGACAGAACCAAGTTTGTATTTAACCCTTTATTATTTGGACCACACTGGCCAATGTTACTGCATATGACCAGCTCACCTGCACCCTGCTTGAGCATCTCAGCGGCCGGGTTAGCTGGTGTCGCCGTCTCAGGCGACTCGTCCAGAGGATCTGAAAAACAACATCAGGCCAGACTTGAGAATTTACACATCTTTCACTTTCAAAGAGCAGGCTTACCATCTAATCAAATGAGCACTATGACCTGGAATTCCTGCCATGCTATGAATCAGTGTTCATGTCTAACAGGCTGTCACTCTCTGTGTGAAAATAAGAGAGGCACCACACATAAAGGTCTCGGGTCTTGTGTCCTCTGACACATGGATGGCATCTAGCAGCTGGCTGAAAGCGGCGGCCAAACGAACGACCTCGGAAAATATTCTCCATTACTCACGGCATGCAAACAGGATGGGAAACATACATCATTTGCTATCTGAGGTTACGCTGAGACCTGACAGTACACAGGATTGCAGGAAAAGGTACAGTGACGCGTCTCACCTGTGGTGGGTATCATGAGTTTGCAGGGTAGAGCCAGTGGAGTGATGGAGTGCTGGTACACCAGCGCAGACAAGCAACCTACACACACACACACACACACACAGAGAGTGAGAGAAGATGAAAACTAAATAAAGATCAGATTTATGAGCAGGAATCAGAAGAGGGCATACTTTACTTTATAAGCATCCCGTGGCGCTCAAACTTTCACGCTCTGGCTGAACCCATAAATCAGTGCGCGGTTCATTCTAGCCTCAATCGCGTTGGGGAAAGTCGTGCGATCGCTGTGCTTGCGTGCGGCACCACGGGATGATAATACTGGCAAGTGATTAAACCTCTGCTCCAGATATTTGACTATATTAGGGAAAACGACACTCGGGGGAGACTTGGGACAAAAATGTTTCTCACCGTTCATGATAAATGGCCACATGCTATCTCGGCACAGAAGGAAAACAGTCCTGGGTACCTCCCGGATTTGAAGGAGTTCCTGTTGCCATGTTTAAATGTTATTATCAGTTTCTAAACTCCCTTCCTTATGTGAAAAGATTCTATCTGTGCTGAAACTGAGGGACGCCTTACAGTTCACCAAGAGTCAAAATTCAATAACATTTACTCAAGTTTGACTTATTTTCGTATGTGGAATAGAAAATATACAAAGGACATTTTTATATATAAATAGGAATTGAATGCTGTCTATCTGAAATGGCAAAAAAGTATCATAAAGCATCATTAAATTACACCATGTGACTTGTGCACTAAACCATATTGCATTATAAAATGAAAATGGACGGTATTCTTTTTTGATGTTTCACCGATGGGCAATGAATTCAAAACTGCTTTGTGAATTTTCTTTAAAACAAAACCTTTGTGTTCCACGATAAATGATAACAGAATACGGGATTCAGATGACATACAGGTGAGTAAATAATGAGAGAATGTTTGTTCATTTGTGTGTGAAGCTTTGTTTTAACAGTAGGTGTCCTGGCAGATGTCATGTATCGGAGAAGTTTCTGTGAGCCAACTGATCTCTAACACAAGTCCTGCCAAATTTCTCTCACACCTGCTTTCGTTCTCACACATCACACTTCTTTTTGCCTTCTGCTTTTCATAACAAGCACACACTTACGCAATGGTTACCGTAAGAGGCTGTTTTAACACTTATGGAAGCTGGCCGACACAGAATTTTTATTTTCATTTTAAGATGTAAAATAAGGAATATTGAAGAAGACAACGTTGAATGCATAATGCTAACCCACTTAGTATTGTGGTCAAAAGACACTTTATTAAAGCAGGGACCGCCTCCGTGCACTTAATATTACACCAGCTGTCGTTGGGACGACATGTGTTCTACAGACCTCAGGAAGCCAAATGGACGGCTTGATTTAATGCGATGTAAAAGGAAGAGAGAATATTCATGTTCAAAGTTGTGCTGAAGAGCAAAAATCACACAAACGCTGAATCTACAAGTTTGACATAATAGCTCTCGCATTAGTAAACATCAACCGAATTCAGTGTCTATGTACTAAGCTTTCCAGTTGCACAGTGGTTAGAGCACAGCGCTAGCAACGCCAAGGTCATGGGTTTCATCCCAGGGGATTGCACATACTATACATCCAATGTATAGTATAATGCAATGTGAGTCGCCTGGATAAAAGCGTCTTCCAAATGTTTAAATGTAAATATAGAGTATATTTTGAAAAATATTTAGTTTAAGTTGACTTACCGAAGTAAGGCTCATTGGGGCAGCCCTTCAGTCTCACACCCTTTGGACTCGTCTCAATCAGGAAATGTCTCACCAGCTCATTGTTGACGTCTCCAGCTGAAATGAAGGAAGATTTAATAAAAAAAACGAACAAAAAACCCACAACAATAATAACAAAAGAGCATTCAAAAGTAGACCTTAAAGTGTATTATTGCGATAAGTTTCACATTTGCATTATTATGCTACGTGTTTTTTGTACGATTGTGAAAATCTTTCGAGCCAAAAGGGCTTATGCTTTATTAGTAAACATTTCATAGACAAAGCTAAACTGTTTAAATGAGTGCTGTCAATCGATTAAAAAATATTCGGATTTATCACATGTTTTTTCTGTGACTAATCGCGATTAATCGCACACAACATTCATGTTTTTAAGCATACTTTTACATTGAATCTTCAAAATAGTGAAGATACAACAGATTTCTATAACAGCATCTTTTTAAGAATGAAAACCAACAATCTGATGTCTCTATTAAACTGATAATTTTTTATTCATTTTAAAATTAATAATAGCCATTTGACGGTACAACTGAGAACTCAATTGAATGATGTTCTCAAACACTTAACAGTCTTTAATGCTAAATTGTAAATTAAATACAGAAGAATTCTGTTTAAAGCTACAAATCACAGTGAAGTCCTTTGCAACTCTTTGCATTCATGTAAGATTTTATTTAACACGTTGAAGGCTGCGCTTACGAAAATGCTACACAAAACGTTCTTTCTGACATAATCTTGTGTGGTTATATTCATTCAAGCACGAAATAGACGTTAATACTGGTGCGCTGTCTGACAGAGATTCACTGACGCAGCCTTTAGCCCGTGACTGAATCCACCAGACGGGACCTCGCTCTCTATCTTCACTGAACACACTAAAGCAATGTTATACACGTTCACTGCATAATTTTAGTTGCAGATGCACTTTATGATAACTTCATTATTATCATAAAATGCTGAAACTTATAATGAACACATTTTAATGGCAAAGTAAACCCTGCCGGGTTGATCAAGCCCCCATGTCAAGACATTTGTTTTGCATGTACTGTAACTGATGTGGGAACAAGGAGGCCAGAGATTGCAACGAGAACATTAAACTAGCAAACCACTGGTTAACCACTGTGTTTGTGTTCTGTTTAGGATTTGTCAGTAAATCTTTTCATGCATGTTGTTGGGTTTGAGTGTGCTTGTCTGTTGTGGGCACAGCAGGATTATGAGTCACAGGGGTCCGATCTCCTGTCTGGAATACATTTGGCAAATTATTACAGATGGCTTGAAAGAGGCGCATTAAATACCTTTCTTTGTGGGCTGCAAGGTCGGAGGTGGCGAAGCAACTTTCATGGCCAGGCCGTAGGCACCTCTGAAAGAATGACTGTCTCGGATAACAAAAGCTCCCGGGTCTTGATCCTTCAGCATGTTGATCGCTACAATGAAGTGGAAAACAATTCACTAAAAGATGGCTTGCTCCTCCTTTTGTCATTCCAAACTCATAAGACAGTCTGGGTTGAAAGCAAAACTCTTTTTCATGCAATGAGAAGATTTATGAGACTTCTACGCTTCTAAGCTTTGTCCAAAAAATGACACGATAGTAATACTTTGGTGAAATTTTTCGGTTTGTTTCCAAGAAAGCTTTAATATGTTAACAAATTGCTCCAACGTACCCTGCAGTTTTACACATACACAGATAGGGAGCAAAGGAAGGAAAAGAGCTTGTTAAGGAGATTTACTCCTTATCGTAACAGCGAGTTAACGAAGCAACGCATGCAGATGTTTAACTGCGTTGAGGGGCGTGTGATGTCACTGCATGTGCACGCATTTATAGAGGTCTCCAAGACCGATGATCTAATCCAATAAGAGCACAGAGAAGAAGCAGATGTGCAGACCAACAGCGATTGACCTCATACAGGGTGGCTTGAGCAATATTTCACTGTTTATGGAAGTCACAAGCCCCCCACGGTCGAGTCTAAATATAGATAAATGAACCTCAAAAACGCACAGTCGGTGCCCTCACCTTGGTCTCTGGAGATATCTGGTTTATACCAGAATTTGGACGTGTCCTGGACGAACTTTACGTTCATCCTGATCTCTGGACTTCCATCTGGAAAATAAAAAAAAGATTTTCTTTTGTTTAAAATAGTAAACTAACACAGAACTTTCAAAACAATGCAGACAATTATAAGCACAAATGGTAAATAAATATAATGTTTTCTATACTAAAATGATATAAATAAACTTTGAATAAATATAAATATTATTTATAAATAAATGAGTTTAAACGTGATTAAATTATAAAAATGTACATTGTTGAAAAATTAAACAAAGTCCTTTTAATTCTGCGTGGATTCTAACCGAAATTGCGTTTTGAATAGCACACAATCTGAATTCCTTCCGAATTGTACATCCGGTCTTACCGCACATGTTGAGTGTGGAGAAATCCGGAAGAGTGTTGAAGAAATGTACGCTCGGAGTGCTGCCTCCGCTGGACATCGGTGAGGACATTTTCCCATTAAGCGTTCCGTAGGACAGGCCTCCGTTGGGCCGCTCGCCGCTGGACATGCGCCTCTTCTCAGGAAGCTGCGGTTGCATACTGGGGCTGCCCTGTCTGAATCCCGCTCCCTCCATGTATCCGCCGGGAGAGACGGGGAAAGACGGCGTAGACGGCGGTTGGTATCCAGAGGAGCTGCTTTGCCGCGACAGAGCTCCATGCCTCTCGTCCGGAGTGTTATAGCCACTGTATTGTATTGGGTGTCTGTCCAAATTAGGGCTCCCTTGTGTTATCGACGAGTGGTGTCCGAGAACAGGACTGGTCTGATTGGGATGCGGCAGGGAAGCCTGTCTGGTCAGGATGGGGCTGCCCTGATTAGCCTGCGTGACAGACGGCTGTCTGCTCAATACCGGGCTGCTCTGACTGGGTATAATGATCTGTTGATTCAGAGCAGGCTGTCGGATGAGAACCGGGCTGCTCTGAACGGCCTGTTGACCTGTTGGCTGTCTGCTGAGAATCGGGCTACTCGGAGTCCCTTGGTTGATGGGGTACGTTCTGGTCAGCATGGGGCTGCTCTGTGTACCCTGGGACACCATAGTGTGTCTCCCTTGCATGGGGCTGCCGGCCATTCCCGGCGGGTGACCGTTTGCTGGCTGTCGGCCCAGGACAGGGCTGTCCTGATTGGGTATTCTGTGCTGAATGCCGTGAGCAAATGTCATGTCGGGCACGGCACCGTAGTGTCTTGCAGCAGGGCTCCCAGTGATGGGTTGTGTGGTTGTGGTGATGTTTTGGACGGTCTCCGGTAGGGATGGGCTGTAATCGGGAGTGATATAGCTAGCCAGCATGCTGTTGGATGTGGGGTAGGAGGGTGAGGGCATGCGGTACATGCTTTCGGGTGGCTGGGAGTGATAGGTGGTTTCGACAACAGCCTGAGGTGGAGAATTCATCATCACTCCACTATCGACCAATGTGCTCTCACTGTCAAGCACAGAAAAGAAGTGAAAAAGTTGGAAACACACAGATGTGAATTACAATATTGAGCCAGGAAAGGGCTGTCACTTACACTGCATCGGAGCTCTGAATAGGGCTGCTGGAGGACAGTGGAGCGTTCGGGCTGTGGGACGGGCCGGATGGATGAGCCAAGCTGTCGCTGTCATATGTCGGGTGCACGGGTGAACAGTGTGGTCCGCCTGCGACCGCTGCGGCTTTGGCCACAGACTCCACATAGCTACGAGGCTCTGCCAAAAAGAAAAAGAGATATTTGTGAGGTCAAGTATTCCAAATAGTCCAAACTGATAGATATTGAGCACATTAAAAACATCAACGGCTGTATCCAAGACATGACGGTCTTGACCAACTTTATGACCTGGTTTCGTAGACAAGGCATAAAGGTAGTCCCAGACTAAAATGAATGTTTGAGATGTTGAATGGCCCTGGCATATCGTAATATATAATACAAGATCAAAAGTAAGGTAAAGTAATAAAATAAAGATAAAAAAATGTAATAACCAACGCAGAAAAACAGACTATATCTAAAAAAAGAAATTAAATAAAACATGTCTCAGCAGGGAAAAACCATTATACGAAAGTCATACAGGCTGACTGAAGGTTAAAACTGTATAGATTGTCATTTAAGTTGTGTCAAGAACCGACATTAGATCCCAAATGAAACAGAAACTTGACATTTAGTGAAGAGACTCCACGAAGAACACAGGTGGAGCATGCATTATGATGCACGACTGACAGGATGAAATGAGGCGTAATGAAGGACATCTGAGATGCATGTGATGACTGAAAGATTCTGAGATGGTTCTGCTCTTCGTCTCTCATATATTCTTACCTTCTTCATCTTCACTCTCTGTGTCAGACAGCAGTGGAATAACAAAGTCATAAGAAACTGTAAATTGTGAATGTTTGAGAAAACGGAGAAAAGAGATAAATGCTATCACATACATGAAAGACAAGTAAAGAAACCTCTTCTGTGCATGAGTCATCAGATGAAAATGTTTTGTAACCTTCGTGTTTCTAACATCATGTTGTTTCACCTCATAAACAACTTTCCTTCTTGGCTTCAGTTTCGCGTCTCCACTACTACCTTCTGGTATGTAACACCCAATTTACACACTTTAATCCGTTTCTGATGAATAAAATTGCACCTTGTCCAATTTTTGTTGTTCAATGTATGTTTCTAGTAAGAATATGTTAGATTAGTTTAATGTTGACTTTAGGAGAAGAAAAATAGGAAAAACAACTTGGTCCAAATACCAGGAGGCCAGAGCGAAGATGAAAATAACCAAAGTTAAATCCCTTATCTTCAATAAGCACATGACATCATTTAGTCCAACTTTAGTGAGACAAAGAGGCCCCTGTGACATCATCGTCTTATAATAATGTTAGCGTGTGTGCCGTATGGATGGGTACTGAAAGCTCTTGTGATTTGGCGGGCCTCAAAATAACGCCCTGAGGAAGGACTCTAAAATCAGCACGAGAACCAGTTCCACACTTAAGAGACTCCACACGGGATCCTGTTTCCTCCGAGTCTACAAAAACTACACCGTCTGCATCCACTGGCCCCCGAGAGGAAATCTTACCGATGCGGTCAAGAGCGTGTTCATCTTAAAAATGAAAAGATGGAAACTTTTCACTTAGAACGTTAATTTAGGAATATTAAGTGCCAGAAATAGGTTTTAGGGTAATTTGGACCAAGACGTTTAACTGAAAAGTTAATCTTTTGGGTCTACGTTGCTTACCCATGTATACTTTTTGGCTTTTATCCAAAGTGAATTACACGCAAGCTTTACATTTGACCATGTATGTGTGAACTTTGGGAATGAAACCCGACAATAAACTGAAATGAAAAGTCAGTTTAATATATGACGGAAGTCAAGATCTTTGCCAGAAGATGACGTGTGTCTGCATGTGTCGTCTCACCTGAGCCCGTCTGGTTGAGCATTATCTCAGCAGGGTTGTGGGGCTTCAGACCCAGGAAGGACAGTGGCGTTTTGGCCAATCCTGGAGGAGATCGACCTACACCAACACAAACCGAAAATAAACTAAATTATTTCGAGCATCGTCAACTAAAGTCTAAGACCCAAAGCATACTCTAAGCAAGTACATACATGAGATGATTTCTTAGTGGTGCCACAAGGGGGCATCATTTTAAACTGTCCGATTCCAAGATCTCTTTTTCTCTTCTCTTGTGGTTTAAATGGACAAAACATTCATAAGCAAATCATTTCGCTTTCCTTGTACTTGCGTAAAGCATGATTCCGGTCTTTGTCTTCACAGTACAGGTCGGACCACGTCAATCTTCAAGACTGTAACTTAAAGATTCCCATGGTACGACACTGAGGGGCTTTTAAAGTGAGCAGACCGAGGTGACATGGCTGAGGATTGAGCTAATGTCTCATGCTCTGTGGTCAGGCCATGCAAGTACCTCTTTAAGTCATTTTACGATGTGGATTAACGATTGCTGTCACTTTGCCCAAAGAAAGAACGTGAGATGAGAAAACATGCAGACAGGACACATCCGAGCGAAACACATTTTTGATGTGACATTGAAGCGAATGACACCACGTTCGAGACCTGAACAATAACACAGATGGTGCCCAGGAACACAAGACGTGAACGCACAAATAAAGAAAATGAAAAGTGATGTGGCTGCAGAGCTGTGGAAAGCAGCCGCCTGGAAGAGAATTTCCATTTGCCAATCGTGTCTATGGGATGGAGTATTTACGTGTGTGTGTGTGTGTGTGTTCACCAGGGCTGCTCTCCACATGCATGCTGGGTAAGGCGGAGCAGATGCTTGCGTTTCGGCAGGGCCAGGATGACATCATCGCTGACATCAGGACCTTACATGCATCCTCCACTTACCAAAGAATCCAAATCAATTCTTTGTTTGGCAGCGTAAGCGTCTCGGTACGGGACGCATGGAGAGGAGGAAAGGCTCGTAAAGGGAAGCTTTCGCAGCTCTGTCGGAGGAGGGAGCCACAGAGATGTGCTACCAGAAAGAGGCTAACCGTGCATGTGAGCGACTGTACACCTCCACACCCGAAAAATAGACCCTGTGTGTGCGTCACCTGTTTCCCAGAAATCCAACAGGGGGGAAAACCACTCCGTAATGCTCCTGAGATGACGTGAGAAAGTCTTTTAAAAGAACATAACGCTGACAAAATTCTGCGTTTTGATGATGCGTTAAGACATTTAGATTGAAATGCGCTTGCATTGACATGTTTTTCTTCTGACAGTTAATGGTTGCTGTCAATTAAAATAAAAATGAACGAAGTAAACTACAGTAAAAATCCTGTTTGTATGTACCAGTGGAATGGGGCGACACAATGGAGTCACTGAATCAGAAATAAATCGAATCATTAAAACAAACATGTATTTAATGTATTTTAACTTTATTTCACAGAGCCTCTATTTAAGCATTTTTGTAAAACTATGTTTACGTCACGAGGTGAAAAAATCATAATTCAATTAATAAGTAATGAGACTGTTAAGGGACCTTAATGCCCTAATAAAAATGCCGTTCAAATCCCTGTGACACTCACACAATGTTATATAATTTAGCCAACAACATCATAGTTAATACGGAATGAATCGCTCTAATAAATATTCCAGATGGAGATCCGCTGTAGGCGGAAGTAGATGAGGCTTATATAAAACAAAGCTAACACTGCACAAGAAAACTCCATCTATCCAATTAGGTCTGATGAACATCACATGTGCTGCAGAAATCTGCTGACGGACGGCCATTTTTCAGCCCGCAGACATTGGGAATTGCTGGGAAGCAGGTGAGACGGGGGTCTTTCTGATCTGATGTCTATGAGCCGACAAAAGTGTGTTTTCACTCGTGTTGAGGCCACACACAAGTCTCGATTTCAAGAACCTGTGCATGAACGACATGATATGTTTATGATTCCTACTGGCTCACACAAATATCCAGAGGCAGATTTCATTTAAGTGTAGCCAGACCTCATGTTGGCTTATAGACAGCGTGTTAGTGTAATGTTAGCCCTGGAGATTCCCACCACTATTCTGATGTGTTGACTATGAAACGCATATATAGTTAGTACAATAGTACATGTCAAGAAGATCCAGTTTCCATAGAAGCGATTTTGTTTCCGATGATTTTTATAATATTTGGTAACTATACTTTGTCCGCCTCTGTGAACAAAACGCACTACCCCTTACAAAGATTAAACATGGTTTAATTACAAATAAAGCACATGGTTACTATAGTAAAACCATGGTAACTATGATTTACTCTAGAAACGGTATTTGTAGTAAAACTGTGGTTATATAAATGGCAATGAATCCACAATAAAAATCTGGGTTATCACACTTTTACTATAATAAAAACGAAATCTGAATCTAAAGCGTCATGGCAAAACAAATAATGTTATTTATTATAAATTATAAATCTTTGCTGGTCGCAAGCAATGAACTGCACAACCAGCGTTGCCTGATTTATGAACGAGTCAGTATTTTGTTAGCATTTGTAAATTCTTCCTCAAATGCATAACACATTAAGAACTGTTAATGCATTCGTAAGGAAATGCAATCCGAATCAGATCCAGCCTGTTCCTCGTGATTCCCTATGAAAAAAGCTCTATGGCACCCTCCTCCTCCGGGGGGGAACTTACACAGGTTGAAGTAAGGGGTTTGTGGCGAGACAGGGAAGACAGGGGTTTGGGGTAGGGCCTCACCACCGACGAACGGAGGGGGGCTGATGGGACCCCCGTCCATTTCCTCGAACGCTTCTCTGTAGCTGTGCATGTGCTTCTAAAGACGAGAAAGAACATAAATCCGTATGCGAACACACTGATATTCATATACTGTATATCCATTATAGACGTTTGTGGGGTCTACCTCCTTGGGCCGCCCCCCGGGGTTTAAAGCTATTGTAGTGGCCAGCTCCGGTGAGATGCAGCGTATGGGGGACCGGACCGAACTTCCTCTGGTCGGGCTGTCGTCTTGAGACAGGCTCTCGCTGGCGGTCCGACGTCGCCCGGGAGCCGAAGCCTCAACTGGTGACATTTCACCAGACCGAACTCCTGCCAAGAATAAAAGTCAGATATTGTAACTATTAGGCCTCCACACGCTTGAAATGAAAAAGACCTATCCAAATGTCAAAATATTCTTCGAATGAATCTGGGAGAACTCTAAAGAAGTCTTTCTCTGACAAAAGTTGCACGGACGTCAAACGGTCACTACATTGAAGACCGTTGAGACTACAAACAATGTTCACATTCAAACAGATTACAGAAAGCCGGAATATCCACTGAATTCATCCGTCTAGTGGTGTGTACTTCAGGCTTAAGATCTAGAAGAACATCTAAGCAAGTCCAAAGCCTGTTTCGCCAAACCCAAGAGCTGCTGGTGCTAATAAACTAGATTTGTGTAAGTCAAATCCGAGAACTTAAAACAGAATAATAAAGCAAACAGATTAAGGCATTCATTTGTTTTGCATGCGTGTTTTTTTTTCTCGCATGTCACTTAATCAGTCTCTATTAGTGTTACATATAAATGCATGTGTTTGTGTTCTCTGCTAGCATGTAAAGCCACACACAGTTCTAGGCCAGGGCACTTGGAATGGAACAGAGAAAGCCATTAATATACTGCTTGGAGAGAGCGGAGTGTTATGGAAACCGCGCAACAAGCCGAGCAAAATATTTACTAGCTCCCCGAGTGTGGCCTAGCCCTGATCCGTGTGGTCGGACCGCAACTCAGGACCCCTACAATCATACTATTAGGACCTCGAGTGACCCTGGAAACAACTGTGGCGAGAATGACCGCTGCCTCTCCGGAGACAAGCGAGTACCCTTGTTCATAAACACGACACAAGCTTTGACATTCAGTGCGATTACATCACTACTGAAGCGTTATCAACAAAGTGAGCGATTCAGGACAGCGGTTGCATAATGTGTGATGTCACAAAGCGTGGGTCTCCAACCTCCAGTCTGATTCCTAAAAATGCCGTTTCGAAAACAATATCAAATACAGCGATTCCAGAACTGACAGGGGAGCCGCAGGTGCTTGGATGAATCCATATGGCTTAGCGTCACTTCACACGAGCCGGGAAAGCAAACATGCATAACAGATGTAGTACAGCAGTAGTCTTCAACAGCTGTGCATGACAAACCCTCTGCTGTTGCCGTAGCAACCACACAGTCCTAATAGATTCAATCTGGAGTAGCTGTGAGTCCCAGAACTTAGAATGAACTCAGCAGATATGCAGACAGAGCGGTGCTGTGATATACAGTACAGTAGCTATACATTTCATCTCAATACCTTTTGGCAATATGTAATGCATACAATATTGATGTGAGATGTAGAAAATAGCTTAAAAGAATAGTTCACACTAAAACTTAAAACTAAGCACGGTTTTATTACTAATTCAATTCAAAAGCAGCGGTTACTAGTAAAATCATGCATGGTAAACAGAACCATAGTTTGCGACGGTAAATAAAGTTTAACAATGAAATTTGAAGTGAAGCCGTGGATATAAAAGTAAACACACTGTGTTCGACTATAGTAAAAACATGGTTAATTTACATAACAAAACGGGTTTTCAACCAGGAACACTTGGTTGCAATGACTGTTTGGTTGAAAAGTTTGACTAGTTTACAAGTACAATAAACAAACTAGGTTTTCAACATATTTGTCTCCATAAGAATGATACTTCATCATTAACAAGACTATCGAACAAAAATGTTTCCTTTGCATATATTTGTAAATAGATATCGATACATTTCTCTCAAAACGATGGAGAAAATATAGTTCTTCATTAAATGAATGTTTAAAACCAAATAAAAAGTGCACTAAATGTACAATATTCTTGTTATTTTACTGCTATATTAGAATGCAACACTCAGGGCAGAAAATGTGCTTCCCCCCCTGCAGTACCATAAAAATACTTGGATTCTGTACGAGATGAATGAGATATGCGCCCGATATCATGATACCCTCCTCGATTTCTCTCCATAGCCTCATTTACGATGTAACGGATCAGACTCAGGAGAGGTCAAACATAAACAATCATCCTGGCACCTGAAGACGTCCTGCCAGGCCCGAACGGGACCCGAGACATTCTGTGCGCTAGACATTTTCTCCCTGGTGGCAGATAAGGATTGTATAATGGTCTCCAGACTTAGGGTGGATTTATTACCATTTGTCTTCAAACGAAATGCTAAAGCAGAGGTAAAAGAGAGTCCCTGAATGAGAGCACTGTCTGCTCGCCCTCACATTGTTCTTTGAGTCTGGCAGACCAGATCTTGTGACACGGGTTCGGTTGATCCAGACAGACGTGGCTTTGTGTTGCTGCAGTGAAACCTTAACTCGACATATAATACAAATGCAATTTGTTTGTAGAGGACACCCATCACAAAAAAGCGTGCACTTCGGGTGGAACATTCCAGAACAGGTTAGTGGTTTAGCAACTTTGAGTGTGTTATTAGTACAAGAAAATATCGAATGACAACTGTGAGAGTAGGAGAGAGAGAATGAGAACATATGGAAAGAAAGAAATACGGATAATTCATATTTAATTGCAATTTGCTCATTTTTGCAAAAGGTCTTGGTTTATTATATTATACTATATTTCATATTTAAAGTATTTTATTTGTTAACATTGTACATTATATTTGTTTACTCTATTTGCAGAATTTGTACTGCATTGTTATCATATTTGTAATTTACTTGAACTATTAATTTACATTACAATAAAACAATAACGCATGCCACAAAGTTTTATTAAGAACTGTCAACCGCAATATCGTTATTTTAATTTCTATCAGAAATAACCCAAAAATCTGTTTTTAAAAAAAGTGCAGCTGCGCTGTTAACACAAGTGTATATGCTATTTAAGAAAAGCACCGTAAACTTAAACCAGGCTGAAGTAGTAAGATATAACACATGCACATGGAGGACAGAACAGCAGAGAGACCAACCACTAAATGAGAGGGAACGCCGGCGGTGGCCGAGCTCAGGAACACCCGGCCGGCCTTTGATTCCTCGGATACGAGCAGTGTATTCTGCACACCGGCGGGAGGATGAAGTGAAGGAGTGACGGACCAGGGCAGGAAAGAAAAGAGGAGGGTGAGGAAGAGGATGGAAAGGCGGAGGTGATGATGGTGCGGGCGTTCCACAATGAGAATATGGAAAAAGAGGAAAAATGAAAGCACATTAAAATCACAGCCATATTCATGTTGTTCTTTAAATCACCAGCAAAATCGATGTGAATATATTGTGATTCATTGATTTGCCACTCAGTCCTAACATGTGGTACGTGTTTGCCTTAACATCAGTCGTAAAGATTAACAGACTCTTATCTCCGTCTCTTGTTGCAAATGGTAAATGCAGACAAAGTGCTTCACTAATCCCAGATATCCACAAGCCTGACAAGCAAAACCCACGGATGAGATAAGGAGAGTCTTCAATCAGCGTGGCAAGAGCGTGTGTCAAGAGAGAAGGTTACAAGGAGAACAACTTCCTCTTTTAGCTCCAGTTTTACGCGTGAAAACTTTGACTTAAGTACAAAAAAAACTCTGAACTAACAAAACTCAACACACATATTTTAACCAGTATTGGTCATGACTAATTTAACTTTTGATGTTATGAATTTTGAGTGGATTTAGTGAAATTGATTTTCATACCGTAGCACTTATCACAATTTTGCATTGTAAAAGAGCGTTACAGGAAATACATTACAGATTAATATCAAATCTTGTATATGATTATATGCATATGTGCTACTACAGTGTACATTGAAATTCCATTTGCGTATTTGACCAAAGTCAACAGTAGTGTACATTTAGCTACATTGCATTTGTGCGAGGGGAAACCATGTCGATATTGCTCCTAAATGAATCGTCATCTTTCACAATACAAGTACAAGTAGGCCTAGAAGAAATAAAGTGTGCGAAAACATAACACGAATCAAATATAAAATATCAGTAAAAAAACGAAATAAGCTTATTTTAAGAGGTTTTGCTCATGAATCTCTAAAAAAACGATGTAAACTTCCGATTATTGTGATGGTTGTACACAGCCTATAAAGCCACGACTGAGACGGCTGTGTATCCAAATAAAAAATAATGTCCCATCACCGGGCGGCACGTGTCGTGCTTTTCTTGCGATGTTGCCTTTTATGGGTTCACTTTTCGAAGGAGAAGTGCATTCAACGCAAACGTGCAAGCTGTTGTAACAAACAAAAATCCCTGTTTGTAATAGCGAGTAAAATATCCTGTATCAGAGAACTAAATAGGCTACAGAGAATGAAATGCAATTTTGTTTATAGTTCACGCATATTCTCACTCGTTCCTGTGAAGGATCAGACAAATTTGCAGCTCACTCTTTCCACACAGTAGGCACTCATTCGACACCGCTGTACAAAGCAGGGTCATGACGTGAAACAGTATGACTTACAAAGCTCAAATAATTATTTAGAATAAACTTCAAAAAAACAAATCCATTCAAGCTTCTTTTTTATTATTATTTTTAATATTTCCCCTTGCGGTCAGTTGCACTGCCCAAAAGATGGCACTGTGCACAACAGAGAATTTTTTCAACAAAACTTGTGAGACAAGCGTTGAAATGCCATTTTTGGCAACTCCTTTCTTAGCAAAGCTTTGATGAAGGCCTAAATACAGCGTATATGACATTTTGGATGGCAAACAACATTAACAGTATTGCAACTGTAACCTAAACAATATTTGTAGCTAAAACGGAGTCTACGACAAAACAAGATACATGGCTGCAATCATCTCTGACTCTCCAAAAATCACAAGGAAAAAGACGAAGACGTCCAGGAAAATCTTTTTAAATTTGGGAGCTGAAAAGATAATGTGAACAGGAAAACTGTGTGCTGCTATATAACAGCCCTCAGTTGTTTGGGATCTTCTCCAGATGTAATGTACAAATGTTCAGTTTTGGCTCGCCGCAATGCAGAAATGCGGCCTGATAATAATTCTTAAGCCAGGAGCACTTTGGACAAAGCTTTCTTTGTGATCTCACAGTGCTTGTGTCGATGCCAAAAAAGAGACTCAACCAAACAGGCCCAGCGGCGAGTTTAAAAGACAGACTCGACTTGAGGACTCAAGAAAAGTATCGAGATGTTTTTCTCGAACATATTTCTGTTGATGGCTTGCTTCATGTCACATACTGTATATATATGCATAATAAAATAAAGTATGTGTAGTTGAAGTAGCGTAGTGGCCAAAAGGTTGTTGACCTTCCAATGGTTGATCATTAACGTTTTTTCAATGAAAGCAACTAAATGTCTAATCTGCCGTGCAATGAGTAAAATTGCCATACATAAGATTGTGTGCATCTTGGGAATATAAATATTTAAAAAAAAAACTTAAAAGTGATCTTACCAGCTACACGGTGAGCTACAAGACCCTCCAATCTGTAGTTGCTGTCTTCCGGTTCGCTCTCTCTGGGCAGAGAAGATGAGGAAGAGAAGTAGTTGCGCTGGCTCTCCTGCGGCTCCGGGGACTGTGAGGCGGTACTGGAGGGGTAGATGTTGAGGGGTTTCAGCTGGAGAGCTCCAAAGGTGGATGAAGGCACTGTCGATTGCGACATGTGAAAAGGGACCTGACCCTCGGCCTCAGGAGCAAAGGAAGCATGCTGGGATAAAGTCGTGGGTCTCTGCTGGTTAATGACAGGCTGTGGTGACTCCAGGGACCCCGATGAGATCTGCTGATGGACCAGAGGGTAACCCACCGGAGAGGCTCTTCCACGCTCGTGAATGGCAGCGTCAGCCTGGAAGGATGGCCGCGCTTGGCTCTGGGCGAAAGACGGCTGAGTGGTGACTACACCTCCCTCACCAGAGGGGGCACTGTGGGATTTGGGCACTTGGGTAAGCGCCGGGTCAAGATCCAACATCAGCATGTTGAGCGCCTCGATAGACTGCTCAATTTCCTGCTGTGATGACATGTGAGGAAATTCGGGCAGGCTGTGCGATTCCAGGACGGGGTTGAAGGTGACCCCGTCTGTAACCGGGACCTCTGGAACACCATACTGCTGCCACACGTTCAGTCCTCTCTGCACTGCTTCCCTGCTGCTGGTTGTGCGCGTGGGAGCTTTTGGCATGTATTTCTGCTCCGTGTTTGGAGCTGCCCCGAAAGATTGTGATCGATAGATGATACCATTCTGGTTGGCATAGCCACTAGAAGCCCCCAAGTTGTCCTGTGCAGATAAGGAGCCACGGACGGGAACATTAGGCTCTGGCACTTTCTCGTGGACGCTCTTCTCCATATAGGGCACATCTTGCCCATTAATGATTGTCTCCGTCTGGTAGTACAGATCCGCCGGAGTGGCTCGGCCTTCGATTGACGACAGGGTTCCAAGACTGTCGACGCTGTTTCCCTCCTGACTGATGGGCATGTCGTCATCGAGAATGTCTGTTTCTCTGTCTACGGTATTGTGTCCGTTCACATGAATCTGGGCGGGGACAAGGTGTAGGACTCCTCCGCCTCCGTTCCCTGCGCCGCTCTGGTAACCTGTCCGATGCATTGGGGCTTCCAGGCCGCTGAGCAACTGATCCAGCTCTTGTTTTTCCTCTGGGCTGAGGGGCTGGGAGGACGGCTGACTTACCAAGGCAGGCTGCTGGCTGGCTTCATCAGTGCGGTCGGTCTTGATGGACGCTGTGGAGTTGCCCGAGTCGCTGCTTACGGACAAGGCGTGGTCGACTGGGGGTAGGTGGTGGTCTACGACAGGTAATGAGTGATCGGTAGCAGCTGGTTGACCATTGGTTGTGACTCCTCCATCCAAAGACTCTTTCTTCCGGACCTTAGCGTAGAGGCTACCATCCAATGGACCTTCTGTGTGAATAACGTCTGTGGAAGAAAAAAGAAACATGTAATGTGTTAAAACAATTATTATTCAATATATACCTGTTGAAGAATAAAAGGCTTTCTGAAGATGCTTGATCTTCGTAAAGTCTTCAACTACTGTCATTTTATTTAATATTAGTTTCATACCCACCCCAACACTTACAAAAACATGTATTAATAAACCAAAAATAGGAAACATTTTATGTGCTATAACATATCCAAAGTAAATAAATAATAAACTAATAATAATAATAATTATTAATAAAGCAAAACACAATTAATAAATACAACAACAAAAAATCATGTATATATTTGTGGTAAAATAACGTATTACTTATTTTTGTTATTTATTTATTTGACCTATATTTACATCTCCAAAATAAATATATAAAGTACATAACGTAAAATACGCATTCACACACAATACCTAAGCCAAGAATTCACATATAACCTCAAAAGATAAAAACACTTATAGTAATAATGACGATAAATTATAAATGAATGAATCAAAATGGCTTAAGGGTTGAAAATAAGTTGCTTAATGTATATTCCTTTGCTTTATATTACATTTTATAATTTTAGGTGCTCATATCGTTTAAAAAAAGGATACTTTTGCTCTTAGTTTCATATGTTATCACTTCCACAGAAGCTAAATTACCAGTCTTTCAAAACTGCGGATCCTTGCTCTTAAAAATAGCAGCGTTTGAAATTCAGATGAAGGCCTCCTCCCTAAAACATGTAACATGTACTCGCACATGCACAGAAAGACAACTCCACCCCTGTGAAAAAGTCTCATGAAAGCCACCCGGCCCCCTGTCCAACACAGTGACTCACCAGTGGAAAGATCGGCTGCATTTCCCGTCTCCTCTGAATGAAAACATCATTTCCTCTAGTCACACATTTACACAAACATGTTTGGACACTTACACATAACACCCCTTTTTTAGGTTGTCTACTATGTGTCTATTTATATTTGGCTCAACAATCAGGGTCTTGTTTCCCTGTGCTCTTGTATCGTAACACCTTCCAAAACCACTAAGCTGCTATTTGACAGTTCACGATGCAACAGCCTTTTAATATCGACCACGTATTGCAACAAAGAAATGAGACGTGCTCTGCTCAGCGTGCGAGACAAAACCACAGACTGTGACAAAATGTCATTCATTCAGCAAAACGCTCACGCACAGTTTCCCATGGTGTCTTAATGCAGGATCTGTCGAGCCGCAAATCTGATAACACAACAGGGAACAACGCGCGCATTACTCTACAGCTCTGTTCTGCGCTGTTTCTTTGACACACTATAGCGCTTAAAGCCAAAGACTGACAATCTCTGATGTTGCGTGACTAGAATTTAAAATATCATCACAGTCTGGGAACTCTGGTTCACTTTGCAGCTTATTCTGACCGGGAACCGGCCACTCAGACATGATGTGAAAACTGACCTATTAAAGTTGGTTATGTTTTATGATGTTGAGAGGTTTTCAAACTCATTGAAAAAAAGTTCATTCATTTATTACCGATCAAAAGTTTAGGGTAAAAATGTTCACCTAGCATTTTATTAAGAATCTTCTTAAGTTCTGACCCTGAGATCAAAATCATCCAGATTTTGCTTTCAATATGCATCAGACAGCCTGTGGTTGACTATATCTGCCCCCTCGGAGACTAAAAGTTCCCTCGAGCTCCTTAAAAATAGACATCACAGGTTACATCAAGTGACCCGCTGACCTTTAGGGTGTAGATGTCTACTTGCAACAAATTCAATGTTCACCTTTGACCCCGTGACACAGGCAGCTATGTGACCTGCTAGTCTGACAGGATTAGAGACGTCCACAAGCTAATGTCTGTCAAATGAAAAGGAAAAACTGCTGACCTTGATCGCTCCCCACTTTCACGCTGCCAAAATACCCAAGAATCAAATAAGCCCTATTCATCTGCCCATATCAATTTTGTATACATCTGTAAAGCGTTTACATGATTATTTACACAGGTAAATAATCATGTAAACAGTTTTGAGAAGTTGGTGCTGACCAAAATACTGAAACGTCTTCATGGGAGTGAATTCAGAAATGACTGTTTGTTTCTCCCAAGTAAGACCAGGCCCGGTGCCAGAACCTTCCTTAACATCACAGTCTGGAAAAAATGAGCATTTCCCCCATTCTTAGTCATTTCTCTCAGCAGTTTCCCTTAACAATCCCTCAGCTGTTTCAAACATCTCCCAGCGCTCCAGTATACTAAAAAACAGACCCACCGCGGCCCTTAGAGGACCAACAGCACCTCAACTCTGACCGTGACACGTGAATGTTCAGGTCAGATGAGCCGGACGGATCTCATGTTTTATTTGTACCTTTAAAACACCTCATGACTTCATGCTGACATCAGAAGATCTGTGGCTGTGATCAGAGCCTTAAAATGACAGCGAGACGAATTGAATCAGACACGCTTACGCCTCGAAAAAGAATTTCACCTTCTATTTCTCATCGTGCACGGGACATTTCCCATCCCGACAAGCCTGCGTTTATCACTAACCACCACCCATAAAAATAGCACGACACGAACACATGGCAAAGCGCACCAGAAGTTATTCTGAGCTCCGGTTTCACCTTAAAATCACCAGAAGAAACACGAGAAAAACTTTCCTACCTGCCTTTGTGAAACGCTTCGAGAAGAAAGCGGTCTGTTTTCGAGCAAGCTTTGGGTGTAGTTTGGGATTAGGAGGCTTTTTCAGTAGAGCTGCATGCGCGTGTGAAGATGACAGGACTCCCTCCCTCCGGTCACCACCCTCGGTGAAGTGGGCGTGAATTTATCCTCGCTCAGCTGTGTGTCTGGTGTGCACCGGAGTGACATCACTAGGGCTTTCTCAGATGGGCTCCCTCACCTCATTTGCTCTCATCCTCTTTAATGTACACTTATGAGGGCTATGTACTGTATTTCAACCGATGAAAGTTCACAGTGGGCGGCGCTTACAAAGTACAATGCAGAAATAGAGAAAAGCATCTGACAACATGCTCTAGCGACAACAACACTCTTCTTTCCCCTGCACGAAATCATAAACACCGCACCACTCTGAACTTCTGCCTATTCATAAAAAAAGCTACTCGAGGTGGTGTGGTCTAATGTTTTTTTAATAGTCCAGACACTGTGAAAACACCCCACTGGCGATGACAGTTTTTACAGATTTTTAACCCTTGAATAGGTTATTGCAAAGATTAACCGGCGCTTTGAGTATACCCGAGTGTCCTTGAATCTAATATGCAGTGGGCAAAAAAGTAGGCCATACTTTACATTACTTCAGAGATGTTAATGCTTTGTTGGTCAATGGTTAATCTATGACAAGGGCAGTTTGCACTGAAATATGTGTCTTGAGAAATCTGTTCCAAAAGTTGACAATAATAAGCTACGTGTGTTATTTTCAAATGGGAACGGCTTCTTTAAAATGCGTTGCTCAAGGCACAAGAGCCAAAGACATCTGCCTGCGAAACTCGCAAATGAACAAACACACCCAGACATTTTTCCACGATGACCTCTTGCCCAATTAAAAACATGTTGTGGCAACGATGTGATCAAATTCGTAACCAACTACACAACATCTGAGTAAAACAGTTTATCCTCCTAGCCTCACCTTAAAATAATTGATTCATCTCTTAATTTGTGTAGTCAGAAGCAGCGTCAGGCCCAGTGCAATGCATCTGAACATGCAATATTTGGATTTGTAGTTTTGGAACGTGTCGTTCTCTAAAATTGTTCTTTCTGTTCTCCAAAAAAAACGAATCACAGCATCATTTAAATGCAAACTATTCCTTAAAGACTCAAGAATGACAAAACAGATCAGATTTCTCGGTGGTTGAGATCTTTCGTATAACCGTATAATCTTTCGCACTGGATGATTTAAGCACCATGGTGTGGGGTGTTTAAAGCCCAGGTGAAGTTTCAACCATATGAAGAAGTCTCTTTAAAAATGTGTGAGGCAACAGGGAAGAGATCTTTCTCAGGATGAACTGATGCTTTGTGTGGATGTGCTTGCTGGAATTACGGGAAGGACTGTACAAACACTGCTGATCCATGTATAACAAATTTGCCACCAGTGTGAAACAACAGACACGATGTGATCATCGCCTGAACACCTGCTTCCACAGTCTTATCACAAATGAATCGTCAGATTTCCTGACTCACTTTCAGAACGAATGTGGTTCAGATCGACACAGCTGTATTAGTTATCTCTCATTTATATTTTTTTACGACATACAGAAAATGATGGCGTATTGTCCTAATGCCCCCAGTGAGCAAAGGAGACTTTGAAAAGTCCAGAAGACGAAAGACAAAAAGAACCATTGAAGAAACCAGACCATTGTCCTCTGAAATTACAATAATATAAATTCATGCATTTATAATTTTGTATGTACATACACATATATTAGGGCTGTCAACGTTAACACGTTAACGCATGCGATACATTTTTTTCAGATGAACGCCATTAACGCAACATCCGTTTTTTTCTGTCATCATTGTCTAGCATTACATCATATTACCACGCTCTTATTCATATAAAGGCCTTTACACTTTCTAGGCATGATTTGAAATGGTTGTAATGACACTGCTCGAAGCAACACGACAGAGCGGTCCAGTCATAAAGATTAGTTTAAAGTCAACTGTAATAAAGAAAAAACATTAACTGTATTTTATTGTATGTGCATATTATGGTAAAAACATGTTTGTGCCGATATATTTAATTAAATGTGATGGAGTGGAAGATTGTGATGAAGCGTGCGGTCGGTGTTGAACTGCGAAACTGTTGTGTTAGCACTTCAGCAAAATCTTTTCAGAAGCTCTAAGGTAAGAGCAGCACATTAAAAATGCATTAAAGAAGCTTCCGACGGCTCATAAATAAAGATAAAGAGATGAAAGAGCATTCTGTAACTAAAGTTTAAATATCACATTCCATACAGCTCAAATCCCATGAGCGGTTGCGCCATGTGCTCACATCTTAGACTTTGATTAGACGAGAAGTCTTTGTTTCCAAAAAGTCAAATGTAATGTAACTTTTGCTCTTTTGGCTGTGTAGGCCTGCTGCATCCACAACCAAATGTTTGTTTTGTATTCAAGTGGCTCTGCACGAGAGTAACACAAGGCCGCTCATCGTCCGACGTTTCATTGCAGCTGACGTCACGTTCAAGGAAAAACAATCAAGTCTTGCTCAAAGGGCTGGGAATGGAGCGGGCGAAAAGAGGGCGGCTTTTTGATGGGCGTGCAGCACTCGTCTCACACAAACACACACAAGCTCCTCATCAAATAATTCATCAATAGTCATCAGAAAATCTGAAGAAGCAAAACAATTGTATCAACAACCTTAGGCGAGCCATTACAAAAAAAAAACGTTATGATGGATTTGCGTGCTTTTGGAGCTTCACATATAGGAAACCATCCAATGACATTGCAAAGACAATAAGAGCCACAATGTTTTTTCACAATGTCAGACATTAGAACGAGTAAATAATAGGAGCATTTTCATCATGGGGTGAACCTTTAGTAGAGAAACAGGGAATAGAACTTGTAAATATCAACACCATCTGTCACAGGTCACAGAGAGCTATTTAAGGGGCAATATCTGACCCGTGCAGAGCGATGCGTGTAGGCCTCTGGAATGCTGGAGAAATAAGACAATCGGGTCTTGTAAAGTCAAGGGGAGAGAGAAGGTCGAGCGCTGATGGTCGGTAAATGAGCTCGCCCCCTTCTTCTCTCTCAACGGCAGTTAAAACCAAAAACAAACACAGATCCACCGTGCGGCCGATGAGAAAGAGGTCTGGACAGCAGCTGCAGGCGTGGCGTGGGTGAGAAGTCAAAGGTCAAAGGTGATATGTTACGATTGGCTAAATGTGAATCTTGAAGGCCCTGTACACGGCCTGACGCAATGGCCTACAGCAGAGGCAGACTGAACAAACGGCTCTCTGTGTGCGTAACCGTGAAGGAGCATTCTCAGAATGATGTTCTTTCATAAGATCTGCCGTGTGCTACTGTGCGGCTCACTCTGTGTTTACAGTCAAAGCAGTTTAATCGCAGGGATTACAATCTGTTTACAGATATACGGTATTAGCAGAGCGACTATGCGATGTGCAAATATGATTCTGATATGGGTAAATCTCCAGAAAGCGGTCAACATGCTTGAATCAAACCCCACCACAAAATCAAGAGAAAAGAAAAAGCTTGTGACACATTTTTCATAACAATTCAGTACATTTGCTCATTACTGTAATCACAGTCATGTATATACCGCTCAAAAGATTAGGGTTACTTATTTAATCTTCATTCGTATTTGTAAAAATATTGATAAATCAATGAATATTAATACCTAAAAGTAAAATTTATCAGAAATATGTTATATTTTAACATCTCCAGGGCCATCACCCCTGAGATTCTCTCTTTGTATTTTATCATCCAGTTTCAGTTTATGTAAACCAAAACGTATATACTTATTTACAGTATATATATCACCTTAAATGTTCTTTTTAAGGCCATGATTCAGATGATGTGTCAATCACTTTTCAACACATTTAAGTTACATTAAATTATTCTGTGGACATTTCAAAACTGTATATGACTCTTTCTTCTGTAAAACACAAAATAAGATATTTTGATCAATGTTTTATTGATTTTTCGCCCATACGATGGGTATCGAGAGGTTTACAAAATTGTTCAAAAAATCTAGTTTTGTGTTATAAATGATATAAGAGTTTTCAAGAAGGCCAAAATTACACAGTAGCGTCCCGTCCACACTCAATATCAAAGCTGTCTGACACATAACAGACAAGATCCCTATATTCAAGTCCAAGAATTCTGTCCCTTTGGCCACCGTGTCCAATCAAGACAACATCCGGAGGACCACACACACTGACAAACAGCCTTCAAGCAAAGACGAAAAGTGCAGCTCTCGTGTCATGTGTTAACAGATGGGCGACAGTAAAAGCTTAACATTGTGTTGACAAACCGCTCCTCCTGTGAAAAGTCAATCTGTACTGCAGTGTGCTGAAAGGGTTAACCGTCTACCAGAAATAAGCTACTGGTTCCCAGCCACATAATCAAACAACATCTGAGATGGAGAGACCCAGCCGCCCATCAGAAGAAATTTAATTGAAGCCAGCCTGGCGTGTAGACACGTTTATTACGTAACAGTTACGCTGTCAGCCACACAAACAGTCCATAATAAAGCTCGGCATCGCTTTACTCGAAACGCCAATTCAGACTGCGGTGCTCGATCCTGCGACAACGGGGATGAAACTCTAGTCGACTTTCTGTTTAAGAGCTTAACGTAAATATGTGCTAACCGCTCTTAGGCTCATAATAAGCTAATAAGCATAAGATCAACTGTGCCTGCAAGAGCACGGAGAAAAACTCAAATCCCTTTACTGGCACAGATGAGACACAGAGTTGGTGAGATCGATTTGAAACGTTGCAGTTTTCTCAAAATGCACGGCCAAAACTCGTGAACTAAGCATATTAGCGCTTTAAAATGATTCGATGTTCTGGTAAAACCATCATGCTTCAAGAAAAACGATGAGCGTAGAAGTTTTAGCACATCTACTAACCAAAAACAATGTGTTGACCAGAGATTGTTTTAAAAATATATATTTTTGCATAGTTTTTTGCGCAACTATACGACATTTACGCATGAGAGGGATGGAAATCGTAATATAAAAACACTAAGAAGATCATGACCGTGTCAAATCCAACTCAAATCACTTTTATTGTCAATGTGAAGCAGAATTGACATTGTTTACAGTCGCTGAGCAACATTGCGACCAGCCGCATGAATATATAGAGTTCAACTGACATGAGGTAACAGGTGCGGGTATATCTGCTATTTAAAACTTCAAATGTGCCTCATCCAATCAGAATTTAGAGTTTAAACCGTCCGTATTTTAATGTTTGGAGTAGTGTATTCAAGTCGCAGGGTAGATATTGCAATGCTGTTTTTCTTAGCTTTTGTCATATCGTTTCAAACAACGAGAAACGAATCAAATTAGATCATTTCCATTTCAAAGGATTTTACCAAGTATAAACGTATGTTATATACCATAGAATAAGACTCCGGTCAAACATGCCAGCTATACACCTCACACCATAAGTTAGTGAAAAAAAGTTATGAGAGGACAAAATATACAACTTTACCTCAATAAAAGACTTCTACCGTCAGGTTTCAACGCTCCACACCAAAAGTGAATTCTTCCGACTCCTTTGCTTTCAAGGTCCCAGAGGAAAGACAGTTAGCTCTTTAAATCCCGTCTGATCTCCGTGTGTGCGGTGAACACACACTTTCTGATATGTCACCCTCCCTCTAGTGACTGATAACACAAAGCATTTTTAGAGTCCAGGCTGCAAGACTTGGCTGTTTTTCACACACCATCTCTGTCACCGACTCTCCAATCCAATCTCCCAGCCCTCACACTTTTCCTACCCAACCATCCCAAAAATGCTGTGGGCAGGGCCCTGGCCAAATATGGGGAGGCCACGGTAAACAAGGCCTGAGCCCTGTCCACTGGATCCCCGTGACTCAAGCCGAACCCTGGATTTAGGGCCCCCCTCAAAGAGGATGTGGGTAGAGAGCTTGTTTTTACAGTCACAAGGCCTGTCCTTTCCCATGTTTACATGGGAGCGTGTGGGTCTGCATACAGCATGTTGCAATTCTGTTTTTAATTTGTTTCCGGTACATGCCGCATAACACGTGCACGTACTTTTTTAATCAAAAGCATGTATTCTGTATGAGAGAAAGTGGGTGCTTTTTCTTTCTCGTCTTGGTCCTACAAAGTGACAAATATCACGGATAGTTCACCCAATAATGAAAAGGTCTTTCATCATTTATTCACCCTCATGTCATTCCAAACCCGAATTACTTTATTTCCTTTGGAGAACATAAAAGAAGATATTTTGAAGAATGTCGGTAATCCAACAGGCGCGGATCCCATTGACGTCCATTGTATGCACGCAAAACCACCGAAACATTTCTCAAAATATCTTCTTTTGTGTTCACCGGATGAAAAGTCATATAAAAAGTTGAAGGTAAATAAATGATGACAACATTTTTTATTTTTGGGTGAACTATGCCTCCAAATATTCCATGTAGCAACACAATTATTTTAGATGCAGTATAGCATGACACACCACAGGACATGTCTGCTTTTCTTGTCAACTTGTCAAGATCATATGTACTACCCTTCTGCCACCGAATTCACTTCAACAAACTCGACCCAAACTACTTATAGCACAAAAATCACCGCCACTTACCTCAACAAAAGTATATACCATAACTTCATCTCCGATCACAATGTGGCGCGGTCTTAAAGGGGTCTCATAAAAAATCGATATCTTTATATATGTAGAAAAAATGAATGGAGTTTATACTATTGAAAGTGAACGGTTACATTGTGATGGATCTCAGCCCAGCGGTACTGAAGCTCAGAGTCACCCTGCGGTTTCTGAGGTGCGCAAATATCAGCGAACCGGCAAAGATTGGCCATGCTTTACTCCAACACTGCCAACAGCTCCTATTCAACAGAGAAGTGCTATCTGTGGTCAAGGTAAGAAACAGATAAGACATCAATTACCATGCCATTAACGTCCGAGAAGAGATAAGGTATTATTATCTAAAACAAGCCCTCATATTAACTGTATACTCTTATTACGGCTCTCATTCCAGCTTTAGTGTTTCATTTTAAGATAGTGATGAGACAAACATAAAATGAAGTAAATAAAAAGCAGGAATGCTCTAACAAAACATGAAAATTCGGTCATGTTTTAGTCACTCCTAGGTCGGGATCAGATTGTTGTATCACCTCTTCAGGGGGACATAAGCCTTGTCGAGGTCCTGATCACCCTGTCTGGGTTTATTTTGAGTCAACGACCGGATGACTGTATGTTATCGCTAACTTGTGCTTTACAAAAGAAAGTAAGTCATGCAGTTTGGAATGGCATGAAGGTCCCTTAAAAGGAATCTTTCGTTTTTGATCCACTTTATATACATTAAAAGCAAAATATTTAAAGGTCCAGTGTGTCATTTTTTGTAGGACCTATTGACAGAAATGCAATATAATATACAGAGGTGTATAAAGACCTTACATAATAAAGCTTACTATAATGTTTTTATTACCTATTTCTATCGACATACACCGCAGGTCCCCTTACATGGAATCGGCCATGTTGATTCTACAGCGGACAAACTGCTCTACAGAGCGCGTTTCGTAAATATGTTATCTCCTTTCGAAAAGAAGCGAAAATGTCAGACACCGTAGTGTTTGGAAAGGGAGGGGTGGAGTGAGCCGTTGGTTGCGATTCGCAAACTAATGCTAAATCGATAGATGCCGCTACATTTTATACATTCGACCTTTAAAGTAAAAATGCAGATCATTTGCCTCTTTATCTGCATTTATGTTTGAAACAAATTGCAGGTTATTTTGCATATTGCTGCTGTCCTTCTGACACCTTGTATAGCAATATTTCGAGGTTTTTTTGTTGTTGACATAAATCATTGTTATTAGTCACCCATTATGTTTGTCACTGGTCTAGCAAATATCTAACCAATACAACATTAAAAATGCTGAATTTATTCATTTAAAAGTTCCTCACAAACAGTGAATTTGGAAAACCTTGGTTTCTATACTAAAATATAATGACATTTACTTTGAAACTGTGCCTGACAGTTCAAATAATAAATCATTGTTACAAGCTTACCATTGTGAATCATGGGAATACTGTTTTAAACACTAATTTTCTTTATACTTGCTTTATTTTAGAACAAAAATGTACAGATTGCAGAATACCATCATAAAAGGAAAAATGTAAAGATGTACAACTGCTGCTCCTACTAGCGCTTGGTCCTTTTCTCTTAAAATCCCAAAATGCCGGACCGTTCTTCGGTCTTGGCAGACTAAACTCATGAGTTCCAGTACAAAGACATACTGTCTAAGTGCTTATCAATCTCTTTAGTTAGTCCTCTGGCCCCTGTCTCTCAATGGAGATGTTTGACTACGTGATAGCCATCGAAATTCATGTGCAAATGTGCCCTTTCCATCCAGACGCGCCGTCTGAAGATAGCCTCTGTCAAGCATATGATGTCAGCATGCAATGGATCATCTGGCATCTTCTACTGTCTCGGACAGGAGCCTGAAATGCTTCCAGGTGATGCCAGGGGCAGTTAAAGGGACTTCGGGGGTCTGGCCTCTTAACCAGAGAGAAAGATTAGTTTACACTTCTCTTAAAGGTGGCAGTCGCATGCTTCCTATTTCTGCATGCCCTATTTAAAGCAGAGGCTGCTGGAGAGTTTGGCATTCTTTATGGCCCCTCATCTCAAATAGCTTAATGGAGAACACAGTAGAATTTGAATATGTGCTAAACTGGCTACACTGGACCCCAGGGATAACGGGTAATAAAAAGAAACATCCGAAACTCACGGGAATTCGTAACTATTTTACGAGGTGGCTAATTCGCATGAGTTTGAACAATGTGGCTGGTACAACAATATATGAGTTTAAAAAAAACGTATGTCACGGTAGAAGATACCACCTCGTAAAATATTTACGAATTGTGTTGAAATGACAATTTCCTGTATTATGAATTTCCCTTTCCTAAATGCGGACGTCTTGAAAGGGTACAAGAAATCACATGTCTGAGGAGCAAAACTGAACCACGGGTTAGAACCAGAGGACCAAGAGGGCATAAGGATGGACAGTTCTACCGACACGTGCGCGTGTGTGTACTCAAACTGACCCCAGAGCAGCACTACAAACACATGTGATTAAATCAGTCACATGCACAGACAACCACAGTAATGTACACTTACAGTTATGTCACATAACGCTTGAAACACCCCGAACCCTGATGATTTGATGTCGGATTATGCATTTTTACGTCTTTACAGTGTTAAACGTGCTGGTTCTCATGCTTAACATGGTCAACTTGTAAAAAAACGAGTTGGATGTATTACATAGTATTTCTGTGATCGATACACTCCCCCAAAGTTCATATAGGTTTCGGAAAGTTTTTTTCGGATACGAATATCCTTTACGTAACAACTTTTCTTAGTCCCTTATTGGGCACTTCTTCCGCAAAAATCACACCCACAGTAAGTTGAAAGAAATAAACCGCCTACCGACGAGCGTTTGGTATACCCGCTACCATTAAGATTGGCTGCGCTGTTGGCCTCAAGGTGCAGCCTGTTACTCTTGCGATAGTGATAGAAGTTGAGGTGTGTTTTTTTGTTGATGTCATATAAACACTGGATATAATGCTGGATTTGCAGATCGTTTGAAACTGATAGATGAAGCGGTCCCAGTGCTAAAAGATGCAGGACATGAACCACACGCCGTGAAACTAAGTCATATGTCTGTGTTTTGTTGGTTAATTGGCACGTACGTGCATAATGTAAACAACACAAAGTTATAGTGAATCAACAGCCGGGACAATACGATGATGTTTCGTTTGCTCGTGATTTAGATCCTCCCCCCGCACACCCCCAGGAGGTCGTTTTTTTTCGGAAATAATCGTACAGCTGTAGCACTATCTATCTTTTATAAATGTGACAAACGAAATACTCTTCGAAGATACGAAATATGCAATACTACTCTATAGGTACTCAATATTAATATGAGATTGGCAGAAACTGCGCGATCAACCGGACCTTAAATGGACGACATGAGTACACATTTTGAACTCTGGGTCACAATCTTTAGTTAACAATGCAGTAATGCACTACGTAGGGAATGTTGACTGGATATTAAGCAACATAATTTGAAACCTTAAATGACAACGGAGGGCTTTTCATTTTGAATGCGTCTTACCATCCATGGAGTCTTCAGATCGCTGGTTGAAGTTCTCATATGAATCCCATCGAATCAGATGTTCTTGGGTGTTGTAGTCTACTGATACACTGGGGCCGTTCTCCAGGTGATCCATTCCTATGACAATTTTGAGACCGGTTTACTGTTCTGTTCTTGCAGTTCATGGCATTTTGTTTACGAAGATAAAATGCAATGCAATAGAGTTCTGACCTTGGATTTTTTCTGGACCAAAAGAAAAGACAAATTCCACCTTCCCATATTCAGGAAATCTGTCATCTGTTCAAAACAAAAGCAAAACCTGAAAACTTTTTAAACTATTGACAAACGCAATTTTAACCGTCAATTCATCAATAAAGCGAAAACATGCGTTTTTACTGAATGCTCAGAAAACCAGACAAACCCAGCATACCTTTAAAAGTTTCATCCAGCTCATCTTTGCCAAAGACGATACCCAGGTCATGAACGGCACAGGTGTGAAACTGCACACGAAAGATGACGTCACGAGACGGGCTGCGGAAACGCTTGTGGTAACACTTCAGCTGTAGTGAAAACGAGCACAAGTACAAATCACATAAAGCAACAGGTGAGCTGATAAACGACATTCATTCATAAAATTATGATTTTTTTCTCTTCAGAGAAGCTCATTTTAGTGACTTTTGGTTTTATATATGCAGCATGTTATTGAAAAAAAATTGGTCAACGTTTTAACATCTGAAAGACTTCGGTGCGACTGCATTGGTGCTTGCTTTATGTATTTATCTTTTATATTTTCAATGCAAGTAGGAACATCACCATCTTTCTATCATTATCATAATTACCAACATGTAGACGTGAATGCACCATAAATCAGTTTTATGAAAAGTGTCATTGCACAATTCATAAACACAATTCATCCATGTTTCTGGCCTAAGAATGATGTGATCAGAGTTTATTGAGATGTAGAATTCAGGGACTTCCAACCTCAATATTGTAAGTGGAGTACAAGAAAAACTGACGACTGTCCATATTGAAGTACTTCATGGAAAAACAAGCATGATGTAATAATGGCAACATGCGCACATGATTAATGCGGATAGATTCATGCGCATTATCTAACTAATCTACTGAATTGACAACATTACCCGAAGAAGTATAGTTAAAAACATCAAGATATGCTGCAGTTTAGGAAGGTTATGCCATTAGCTGCTTACACCAATTTACAGGAATGTACTGGGTTTAATACAAGTTCAGTTGTCAGTATATTGCATAATGTAAAATGTGGCGGTTACAATAGCTCACAATGAACTTGGGAATATAACTTTGATATATATTAATAGTATACTTATACGTTCATTTAAATAGCATTTTTACTGCATACTCATACTCATTTAATTGCATACTAAAGACAAATGATTTTCAATACTAATCAACATGCTGACTATAAAGATTGACCTAATGGGAAACATTCTTTTAAGATTAGACAAACCAGTCGCATTTAGAAGCTGTCAGCACACACATTCTACCCAGAAAGGTCTATTCATGGGCTTGAAATAGACTGTTTGCCTTCTTGCCTTCCCATGATGCCGCTGAGCCAGATATGTAAGTATAGTGAAAGTATGTAGGACTGTGAGCCTCTCCAAAACCCAGACAAGGACATATAAATGTCCTGACTGGCTACCGAGGAAACTGTATCCCATTTCCTGTAGCCCAAAATAACTGTAATTAAGCTACTTAACTTGGGGCAGATGGACATAAAATGTACAGCTTCTCAGTTCGGAGAGAGAATCAAAACAAACAACAAAATTGAGGAAGACGGGGCCTGGCATCGAACTCTGCGGTTTTCCCAAACTGCAACAGCGCCTGGGCCGCGCAGATGGGGGTCCGGCACAGCAAGACATTCCTCAATGATTCACATTTTACAAGATTTAAGAATAAAACAAGGCAGGCTGTCAGAATGCAATGACAAAGCGACATTTAAATAAATAAATAAACATTTGAACAAATTAAGCAACATGTAGAGTTCATCCAAAAAGTACAGTTTTCACTCTCATGTTGTTTAAAACATGTTTATTTATGTGGCTTTGTGTGTCTGTTTTTACAATGGGGGTCAAACGTTGTTTGGTTACCAACGTTCTTCAAAATAGCTTTTGTGTTTTGCAGAACCAACAGGTTTGAAATGACATGAGGGTGAATAAATGGTAACAGAATTTTCATTTGTGGACGAACTACCCCTTTAAGAGGCTTAAACCTCAAGGGAAACGTTCTACCGTAAGCGCTAAGTACATATTGATCTATCGTGCCCTTAAGAAACAGAAACGCTACTGTTGCGGTTCATCCTCCGTTTATAGTTCTGTATAGATCCACTTTGATTGATAATGCTTGCAAAGGACTTCCTAAAATTATAAAATCAGTGAAAGAGCCCTCCATGAGCGCAGCATAACTGCACACGAAAAAGCACTCGGCTCTTTTTGGCTTCCTTCTCCAAAAAGCTTTCCGGGGAAAAATGCGAATAAATCCATGCTGGCATTCTTTGAGAAAAGTGCATTTCAACAGGGATGTCTATCTTGTCTGATGGATGCCCCGTTGGACGCATCGATTTATTGTTTGCATATTTTGCTCTGGAAAAGCCCATAAATGGATAAAGCTCTTCTGCAATTGTGCATTCTTTCTACTTCAACCGTGTAATAATTCACCTGTGCCTAGGTATTTTCCGCTCAATTGAATATTTGGAAGCGACGACAATACTTTATATGTGAAAAACAGACCAAAAGAACGACTTTAATCGATATATTCTTGTCAGTCTATGGTGCCTTCATGCGAACACTTCCAACGCTTGCGCATTCCGACTTAAAACCCGGAGGCGCAGACGCATGCTGTATATAAGCTGATCTTTGCTAAATGTCTTGATGATTTCGATATTGAGGAAGACTTGCACTTTAACCAACAACTATAACCAGGATGTCTATGTGGAAGCCTGTAAATATCTGGGATGTCACCTAAATATCTTTATTTGTGTTCCGAAGATGCCGGGAGGTCTTAAAACATGTCATGTAGGTGTGTTAAAAATAACACAATTTAGATTTTGAGATTAACTATTACTTTAAAGCAAACTATGACTTAATATCCAATTTTTTACATAAGGGTGTATAATGGATGAGGTTTCATGAGATGCACAACGATGTTCTTACCAGAATGTCTCCTTTGAGGAGCAGGCCAGGCTCAATGGTGATACAGATGCTGGTCTGACCGTCTCCTTGCACATTACTGCAAATAGAAGACAAATGTTGTTGGTTGCGCTCAACAAATGTATCTAACAAAAACAGTTTCTCATGTGAGCCCTTACAGTGCATGGTCAATGCACACAAAAAAAAGATGTGATCCTATCAAGATGACATCTTACTGCAGAATCATATAGCATTTGGCGCAGCACGTGTTAAAAACGCACATCTTAAAAGTATAGCTAAAATGATGGCTAAATGTATTTTTTGGTTCCCGTCCCTAATGTCAATTACACAACAGCTCTCCAAAAGTGTGCAGAAAGTGCTACGGAGGCCATGTTCAGCTGAATGAAAGCAGCACATGTTGGCCGCTCTAAATGTGTGTGATTCAGCTTTCCCAGACACAGTGGGAGGGGCAGACGTGATGGGGCAGCACGTGATTGGTTGCTTTGGAGGCTGGGCTTGATGCCAGGGCAGCATGAGCAATATAGTGCAGAAAAACATGAAGCCATTCATACTAGATCCCAGATGTGTAGACGGGCTGCATGGCCTGGTAGATCTTGAGGAAAGGGCGGCAACCTGGGAAACGGGAAGAACAATAACAATGTGTTAGTACAGTGAAAACACAAATTAGAAGAGCTGGATTATACATATAGGTTTATGTATTTAACAGACACATCCAAAGCTGTTCAAGGTATACATGGATGCGTCCAATGGGAGTCGAAGCCATGATCTTCATCTTGGAGCAGAAACTGTCTGTCTAGCTCACTCGGGCCTTGTTTACATCTGCTATTAACATCCGTGATCACATGGGTCAGCCGAGACGGATCACCGTTCACGCCTGGTATCAACATGTGTCTCCTGTGACCAATTCGCATTTCGTCATGGGGAGGGGCTCTTATTTCAAGCATCATTTATTGCGCTATTGCATTCGTGCACAATGAAGAAAACATGCAGGTCTGTAATGCATCAGATTAACCACTGATGCAACGTGGCCTTTCTAAATCACAAAATGTATTGAAACCCCAAATTTACATTTTGCGACTGAGATGGTAATGGCAATATCAATGCACTTGAGATTGATCTCCGTCAACCATCACGTGTCAAAGAGCAGCCCGTCAGTCTCTCAGGAGGCGTCTGACAGGAAGGCGTCAAAGGCAGCAGGGGGTCGGGCGGCTGCGAAATGCCCAAGACAGGCTCCTGAATGCTTCCTCCAACATCTCCAGTAACCATTAACAAACATTCAGCTACAGCTTACCTCCTTTAGACTCAAAGTTAGGGATCCCGTGCATGATGACGTGATGGAGAAACAGAGGCTTGTTGTTGATTTTGATGTGGCCGGAGAGCAAACCGCTGAAATACTGCACATACCTACAACAAAAATAATCACATTTAGAAATAACGACACAAGGCAAAAATATTACGGACTGGTTTCACAGAAATGGCTTAGCTCAAGCCAGGACTATGCCTGAATATTTATGTAGCTTTTGGAAAAAATTCAGATCTTGAGACAAAACGATGGCACTGATATATTTGAAGAAATTTCTGGGCAAGTTATATCCTGTTAAGACAGGTCACACATTCATGTTAGTCTGGGACTAGCCTTAAACCAACAAGTTTAAAAAGCCAAGCGTAAGCTATAAAATGTAAAGCTGTGCAAAATCACAGGGTTTTCAGCATCAGACGTGTGCACGTGTCATAATGTACAATATAAAAATCTGAACACTGTTGTGAAGTCTATTTAGGGCCGTGAGACATTTTCATTTAGCGTTTGAGGACCACTCTGCTGTCCTTTCAATCCCAGATGCTGGTTTCGATAAACAGGAAAGGCAGTTTTCATCAGGCCACGTCCCTGGAGAAGGACAGTGACCGGAGCTTTCGCATCTTTCTGCCTTTCCCATGAAGCTTAAAGAGTTTTTAAACTCCGAGGCCCCTCCGTTCTGGGAGAGCAAGCTGGCAAAACTCATGAGCTCTGAATTCTTCTCTTCTCCTGAAGCGAGATGACTTTGCTTTTCCATTTTCCATAAAGAAAGCCATTACAGCAGAACTACGTGACACAAGAGCCAGATTAATGAAGCCTGAAGTGCCAGTTCTGCCATGTGTAGATGGAATGCTTACCCTCTGTGAAAGTAGTGTTGCCTTATGAAGAATAACCGCGGCATGTGCCAGTTTGTGTAGAGTTGCGCTTACGTTTTCAGTCAGTTTTGCGTCATAAATGAATGTTTTCACAGATGCACTCTAAAATTCTAAGACCACTAGTTAAAATGCATCTATTTTGAATTAATTTCAAACACAACCATTTTCAATACAAGTTAAATTAAATGATTCAACTTGAATGTAAATATGAGCATGCATATTAGCACGCATGCACTGGAGCTACAGAAGGGTGTGTGATGCTATCCCAGCATGATTTGAGACGGAACATCGATGCATTTATATTAATGATCTAGAAATAGCACAGAATTATAATTCAATCATTTCCCTGTGTATGTAATAACACTATTGTTTTCATTTGTTTCAATTTCTAGGTTTAAAAAAAGTCTGATTTTCAATGTGGTCACAGACATTTGGACCTGACTGTACATATAAAATGAAATGGCAGAAGGACGATTCAAAGTCTGGATCAGCGTGTTTGTGTGTAGTAGAGCTGTAGTAGTAGAATTCTGGTTTGGCAGGTCAGTAATACACATGCCTCTTTTAACAACTGCAGACTACTGGACAACCACTCCTGTCTATTTTTATCTTGGGAAATTGCTGCACAAAGGTCCGAGATCTCAAACACTGGCCTATCAGCATCTCTACCACATCTTATACATGATTTTGAGGATTTAAGTAGAGATGCACATTAAACTATCTGCCATATTGGTATCTGTCGATAAATGGTCATTTTTAATGTTATCGGTATCGGCTGATAATACAATTTATGCCTAACTGCTATTATCAAAACATTATGTATGTAGTATGTCGATATTTATAATTGTGAAAATTATTGTGTACACTGCTGTAGGTAAAAACACAATTATAAATTGAAAGAGTAAACTGAATCTTGCACAAATATATAATGTAATATAAATAATGTAATGTAATGTAATGTAATATAATATAGCATATAGCATATAATAAATACCTTTTATGATGATCTTGGTTCGGTATCAACACAGAAGACTTTTCATACTGCCATAAGATACTAAAGATTTGGTAAGAACCACTTGACCCATGTTAAGCTAACAATACCATAGGCATTTTGTTTACATGTTTCAAATGCTGTTATCAGAACGGTACAGCTCATAAATGTGAACAATAGCTGTAACCAAACATTTACGATGAGGGTCAAACTCATAAAGCGTAAAGATAAGAGGTCAGCAGAGGTCAGAGAGGAAACAAAGCACAACTGACCTTCTCTGGGAGGGTTGACCTACAGGAAGCACTTTATCTTCATAAAACCTCTTCATGGCGAACCTGTCAAGAGCCTGATCCGCACTGTGATAAATTAAAACATTGTTTATTTAAAAAGAAATCATGGTTTTATACGCAAAGATAAACATGGGCTACATGTGGTTATTTGCACAGATATTGCTACAGAATACTTGACAGATTCTCTGTTAATATTTCAGCAGAAATTCATTTACTCATTATTTTTTATATTTAGGAAAAAAAACATTGTAAACGTTTTGCTTTCTTTTGTGTTCACTTACGCAAGTTATACAATAAGGAGTGATTTTTAATTTTGGTTGCGCTATTCCTTTAAAACCAATCCAGTGCATGGCGTTCTTAAAATGACCACAAAAACTGTTTTTGCATCAGGGATGAATTTAATAAGCATGTAATTCAGGTCTTCAGACAAATCCTCCTTTGTAAAATGATGCGATTTGCTTATGTTTTTTTCCAGCTCATGTTACCTAACGCGTGTCCAGTTTTATGATGTGAGATTAGGAAGTGCTCAAAAGAACATCCTTAATTCAATAAACACAAACAGTATGCAGGTCTCACCTCGCTGATATGTTGCTGTAATGCATGTATGCCGCCACAACCACCCCTGTTCGACCTCGGTTTCCCTGCATGGAGAAAATTGAACAGAAGATCAGAAAATACGTTTTATAGCAATATGGAGAATTAAAAGTTACAATTGACAATTATTCCATAATGTTTTATGTCCTCTTCTTCGGTTTACATCCTGCCGCCTCCTGTCTTTTGTAATTTCCCTCACAAAGGCCAGTTCGTGATAACATCCTCCTTCAGGAAGTGATTTAACAAATCCTATGTAATAAATATGTTTTTGTTTACCATTTTTTACACTGCTTTCTCACTTTCGGAATGATCACACATTTCCACCATCAAGCCATCGCCCCTTGTTTCCATTGTTACAAAGAACAACACAGGTCGCCATAACAATGCAGTGTTTATGGTTTTCTGTTAAAAACAAAGGAAAGTGAACATTTTTGGCCCCTTTAAAATCCCAGATCACTTCTTCTCCGGGCGTCTCTCTTGGCAGTGCTACACCGTTTAGGGCATCTGATGGACAGAAATGCGAGATGCATTCGCAGGGTGTGTGGTGTGGGAATACTTAAATGCTTTAATATTTCTTAAAGCTCAAATTATCATCGTTCAATATATGCCTGAAATGTTTGTTATCCCATCTCATCACAATCCACCGTCCCCGTTGACAACAGTAACAAAACATTTTTGTTTGCACCTTGCATTGTTTTTCCTGCTTTTGCAAACCAGATTTTTTTATTTCGGACCCATCGAATGAGAGCGTGTATATATGCTTAAGATATATGCCGCTTTCTAATGTTTCTACGTGTGGACACAAACTGTTTCCATAAAAGTACAGTCTCCTCAAACCAGAACGATACGACTTCAAACATTGTGTCATTACTGTATGTTTATATGTGGTTACCAGCAATGTGACTTAACCGGATCAAAAGGGAGTAAAAGGGAACATTTAAATATATTGTTTATGAACCCAGCTTGGTGTGAACCTCCAAACCCGGGTCACTAAAGGGGTTTCAAAACAACGGAGTAACTGTAAAAGTAAAATCATAATGCGTTTAATAAAAACTGCTACTTATGCAAAACCCTGCAGCCGCATCGTAAATCAGACCACCTACATATACAGTGACCCCAAACGCTACATACAAGGCTCTCTGATGTTTGTGCTCCGTTCCTTTCAAGATAATTCAAATATCCTTGTGCAGTTCAAGAGTGGCATAAGATAGCAAACAGAAGCTCGGGAGCTTGCGGAGAACGCCATCTACTGACAAAGCCCCGTGGGCACCGTTTACAGTATCTATAATATGCGGCAGGCTTAAATAATGTTGTAAAACTGAGCATCCTTGTTTGATGTCTGCGCGGGAGCTTTGCCTTAAAACATAGAGACACTGAAAAACTACCTTATTGTGTAAGACCACCACATTGTGACTGTCTGCATTCATCCACGTGTCCATAGCTTTACAGATGCTGCAGATCTTATCCAGGGCAGGAGCGTGATGATCCGGCCAGCCAAAATCCAGCACCTTACGCAAGCAAACACATATGAGACCACAGAAGGAAACCTCCCCTCTTTACATAACATACGAGTCATGGATTAACCTACTTTAGGATTCAGTTTGGAGATATCGTTTCGCTGCTCACTGAGGTTGAAGAGCTGTAAAAAAGTGTGGTTTCTTCAAAAAACGTTTGAATTTGTAATATTAGTAGTAATAAACTCGAAGATGTCTTACCAAGTAGTTTTCTCCATGTTTGGAGCGTAGCATGGTGGCCACCTCCTTTATGTTAGCGCTGTAGCTCTGTTCTTCTGCTGAACTCGGGAAGGTCACAGATATGATGCGTTCTGTGATGTAGACCAGGTCCACCTCATAGTTTTCCTCCATGGCCTGGATTAAACTCAGACTCCTGCAAAAACGAGAACAGATCGTTTGGAAAACAGAAGCGAGTGCAACAATGCAGTACAGACTCACAGTCACAAGCTTTAGACAATCTTGGATTCTTGGAAGTCTTGTAATTCACAAATCAAGCACAGTCTTGTGTCTCAGGGTACGTGACATCATCAAATCATCGTGCTTTTAAGAGGAACGCGGACATCTTTATTATGTCAGGGCCGATCTGATGTTCAGGATGGCTTGAGCGAAGTTTAGCAGGAAAAGATTGATCCCAGAGATAAACAAAGACATGAAAATATACTGCATTCCATGTGCACAGCGGGGCAGACCAAAGAAAACAATTCGGTCGCTGGTGTGGCGCGAGTCTGCCAAGGACGAAACCACATCGCCCCCCCATCTCTGACCTCACTTTCTCCTCAGGTCTGGTTTTCGGGGCGATCAGATAAAAGGCCGGCGGATAATCAGGACAGCGGAGGTTCTGTCTGCAAAACCTACGTGTGCAGCATTTTATGGCATCGTAAATAGGTTCACCGTTTGCGATCCCTGAATGTTTTGTTCATTTACAAGAAATCAATACGCAGGACTAGGCAAGAAACGTCAATTACAGTGAGAATAGTTGGGAAAAAAAAGAATCTCTTTAAAAATGCATTACTTAGCCAAACGCTACACTTTTAATGGAAGTTCTGTCGGTGAGGGCAGTTGTTATGCTTGCAGAGCTTTCTGCGGCTGATTTGCATTCAATCCATGTGGAATAAACGCATGCGAATAACTCATGATTGTACATCATAGATAAACACTGCACTTACACAATACACAGAAGTTGGGCAAACCCCTACGGTTGCATATCTGGCCTAACAATGATTGAACAATCTTTTAAATACTCAACTCTTTTCTATTTTATTAAGCAGAATTCAATGACATATCTGTATTTCTTTGATCTGTTTTGATGTGAATCACGCACATACTCTACACAAAGATTGCTCTGCAATGGGAAAACAGAAACGTTCCAAGGGGTCTCAAAGGATTTCATTTGAAGGGCTTGTCCGAACGGATAGTTGGCCAAAGTAAGGGACAAACAAAATAGCTGTCCTTGTACACAAAACAGCAATAATTCCCCTGGTAGCTTAATCGAGAGCAAAGCTGTCTCTGAGAATGGCATGACCACACCCAAGAGCCAAGAGACACGAGACTAACAGAACGGATCGGCTTCAGACGGTCTCAAGACGCCTTCTTAAACATCGCATCTTTCTTAAGAAAATGCCTAAAAAGAAAGCCACGGTTTTATAACGTTATGAACACACTCATCTTTTGAGTAATGTCCATCAAGCATCAAATTAAATCAGAACAATAACCAAATAATTACTGTATATGTTCGGGGTATGTTATCATGCTTGTTCAAATAACTGTACAAAGTCTTCTATTAAATCCTGTTCTTCAGTTCACTGGATGAAATGCATTTCTTTGGTTTATTTCAAGTGTAAAAACACGCAAGCTTGGCCTGTTTAAAAAAACAGCCAAATCTATTAAAAATTTCCAATGGCTTTGTATAGAAATGTATGAGTAACCAGGGTAATCATGAATCCCCACGGGTGGGCAGTGCCTGCATGGCCATCAGCAAATGATCATCCAAGATAAGCGTGTTGTTGGTTATGTAATCCATGTGAGAGAGGACCATTATAAGGACATACTATACATAACGGACCCCAGAAGAACCATTCTAGAAAAAGGTTCTTCTATGGCATCGTGAAACACCTTTACTTTTAAGAGTGTAGATGTTTTTTAAACTGTTTATTCTCAGACTGCAATAAAGTATGTGAGACTGATCCGAGCAGACCAACAACAGCAGAGGTCAAATGTCATGGATTTAGGAACGCTGCGAGCGTACATTGAGATGTTCAGTAAAGCAATCTATCACACCAGAGAACTCTGATTTCTGATAAAACATTTACCTGGATGGTCTGCGTCGAGACTCCATGCTCTTGGAGGATTTGGTTGAGCCCTAAGACACAAGAAAATTAGAGTTAGTATCTTATTTGAGGAAGACAAACTAAAGTTTGGTATTATGACGACACTCATGTAATGGCGCCTCATACAAACTGTAAAAGAATATACTGTATTATTATGAAGGAATTTTCCATCATCTTCTTTTACAGTTGTTTTACCTGTATTTAAAAAGTTGCAATGCACTGAATAACATTTTGGATTTATGGAAACGTCCGTAAAATAAACAGATAAAGAACTGAAAATGTACTGGTAATTTTTCAAAGTATGCAAAAATAATGATTAATGTTAAACAGATTAGAATACTACATGTTGTGTCAAAGCAAGTCGACAGAAAATGTTTACGGCTTCTCTTAAATTTCTATCATGTAGGCTGACAAACTGATGACAGTAAAGAAGTCGTAAACAAATAGTAAAAAGGAATTTACAAAACAATTATTCAAACATTCACTGTAATAAATTTGATTTACTGTCAAAGATTTGCGGCTCTGGTTGCCGGAAAAACTTCAATAAGAAAGCAAACAACTTTTCACTTTAAGCACACTTTGTTATATGCATTACAGCAGAGTTGTGTTCAGCAAATTTTTTGTTATAGTTAAATTCTTTATTGTAAATTGTATTGACTGATACATAGTTTATGAATAACAGTAATCAGCCAATAAAATACAGCTCTTATCTCAACCAATGGTTGTGTCAATAGCTCAAGCAATACTGTATGTCTGGGGTGGGACTACCTGTTTAGTGAAGCAGAGGAAGATGGAAGGACGTTTGAATCTTATTTGAAAAGAGTTACCAACCAATCCAACATGTTCATGGTCTCAGTTCACGTGAGAAACAGATGAGATCTCACAAATGTGGAAACATTCAGTGAGTGACTAAGTCACTGGTGCACCATAGGGAATGATGGACAAGACTAAAAAGGAACAATGCTTACTAAGAAAACCCAGAATCGACGTCTAATTACAGACAGGGCTGGGGCCCGTTCTAAAACTGTATGGATCCTGGTTTTTACGAAATCTTAGAGTAGTATAGAACAATGTAAATAAATACGTTGAAAAGAAAAAGGAAACGGAAACAAGAACAAAATCCAAAACCATTCCAGAACATAACTTTACAACTTTTATTTATTAAATAGTAGTACATTTCACTTCTACTCCTCAACTAGGTGAAAAGCCAAACTCATGTCATTGGTTTAACCGTTCTTGCCACATTCGGCTGGTCAGGACGGTCAAATAAACACAGTAATGTTTTAAAAGCTCCACTAAGCCACAGTGTTTACAAACACAGACAACACAGACACGAGATCCGACCCGGGACCCGTACGGGTTCAGGTCTATATTTTAACTAGTTGGCCGGATCCGGGTGGGGTCCAAATCCTATTACTAATAATAGTTGAGTCCGCGTCGGGTCGGGTAGTACATTTATTGCATTTATCGGGTCTTAACGGGTTTGGGTCCAACTTTAAAAATATTGGACGGGTCCGGGTCGGGCCTGTGTTGAACAATCACAGGTCTCTTCGGGTTCGGGTCCACATTTTTGGACCTGTGAAGACCTCTAAACCAAAAATCTTTAACGTAAAAAATCATTTGAAGGAAAAATCGATTTCCTTTACATTACCGTGCATTCCTCGACACTCTCATGTTTACCAGTCGGACGTGTTTTATGTTACTTCATACTTCCATTTCAGTTCATTTTATTGTTTAAATGCAATTATTTCCTCCATCTATAAAGCCATCCAAGAATCCATTAAAACCCACTACAAAAATGTCTGTGCGGTATTGTAGGTCCGATCCAGGTTTCAAATCAACAGATTGTAAAAGAACATTAGCACATTTTGTAGCCAACACACATTTAAGTATAGATTTCAGGTCCAGGCCATTATAAACCTAAAACACGAGGAAACTCACAGAAAAGCTATAATACAACAAAAATGGGGAGTACCCCCTCCCCGTTACGACACACTAGAACAACACACCCTGGCATATAAGACCCTCTCCCCATCCTCAGAGTCCAACCATCCATCTATCGGCACACTGTGCCCGGCTCCAAAAACATTCAGTTAATCAGCCGATAATTGCGACCCCCAGAAGGACAGCCAAGCAGGGGTGGGTGGGGGGGTTGGAGGGGTCTCAGGCAGGCTTGATCAAAACCAGCTGTAAAACACTGCTTGCAAGCGGGCCGACAATAAACCATCCGAGAGCGAGGCGGTGCACGCAACTCCAACAAAAAGACGTGCGATCCAAGATGAACCAAAAAAAGAGCAAAGCTTGGAATCCCACAGAAATTTGAGGGCCTACCTTAAACAGGTAACCTGTACTCCACCTCCAGGCATCGCGAAAGGACGACAAGCGCCTTCGTAGAGAGCCGCTGGGATTCATGGTTGGGAAGTAACCCTCGGGTTCTCCTCGCATTCCCCTTTTCAAAAACAGTGCCTCACGTTGCCGGCTCTATTTTGGTTCTGTGCCGTGTTGAGGATGCCACATGCCTGCCGTCAAACTTCAGCGGACCACAGCCTTCTTTCTTGCACTCAAAAAAGTTTCTCTTTGCCTTGTTTTGTTCTTCCCTCCCTCCCTCCCGCCTTCCGAACTAGCCTCCCACTCGGACCCCTCCCTTTCCTCAGCGCTGCTCCCCCTCCTTCTTTCCCATGCTGCGTGCGTGTGTTTCTGCCACCCGCATTTGTTTGGATCTTCCATCTAGCCTTTGCTCCCTCTCTGGGTCACACATTCAGCAGCTGATCATTCCGACCTCCTTAATCCACCCAACAGTTTCACATTTTCACGGTTATGTCTTCGGCAGAAAACCATGACCCACCATCTCTCCTTCTTTGGATACTAACTTAGTCTACTGCATCACAAAAGGGTCATATTATATACTACAAAATAAAGAGATCCCTCAGGTCCACTTACAATGTTTGGAACGTTTCTTCAGCGCCCAAAATAGCAATGTTCATGACTATATTCCATACTCTCTATGAAGCTGAACCTTGTGCTTTTAACGCCACAAAGAGACGTCATTTCAAGTTACATATACATTTTCCACCCTCTCTGACCCCCCCCAAAAGAAACATCAGTTATTCATGTCATTCAAAACATGTATATGACTCATTTCTCAGAGAAATTCTGAGTGGTTTTGTCTTCATAAAATGGGGGCCAATGTTGCTTGGTTACCAACATTCTGTAAAATATCGTCTGCAGAAGAAATAAAAGTCTCACAAGTTTGGAATGACATGAGCAAGCAATGCAATGATTTCCATTTTTGTGTACAGGAAATATGTCGACATTTCCAAGCCATTTCATCATGTAACAATAACAGTATATATAGACTATAGTTTTGAAAAATAGAGGAAGATGAGACACCTAGCCAAAAACAGCACAGGGTTTGGCAAACTCTAATTCACATACTGATAAAAAAAAGTACTCAAATGTACTTTAAGTCGCTTTGGATAAAAACGTCTGCCAAATGCATAAATGTATTGTAAAGGTCTGGTCTTTAGCGATAAGAAAATCTGTCATACTCCCTTGATATTACAACACCTTATTTTTTGGACTGGCCATTTTAAACACCCATTAGTTGCCATGTAAATCAATTGGTAATGTTTCTGATGTATTCTAAGCGTTTTCGTGTGAGGACAAATTGTCTTGATGCAATGTGTAAAAAAAGAGTTTAAAGATACAGTGTGTTTTTAATATTACAATGAACTCTTTCATCTGAAGCATTTAAGGAAAAATTGATTCCTCATGATGAGAACCCCTTTAAATGGGAGCCAGAGGGGATAATAACTAAAATCCAATGACTGAAGCCGAACCAAAGACAATTTCAAACTATGACAGCTTTAACCCATAGTCAGGCAAAAACAAATACCTTGTCACGCTCAGAAAGGTATAAAGGACATTGACACAGGAAGTCATATGACTTCTTGAGATTCAATTTGCTTCCTATCATGAATCAAAGACGTCACCATAACCACAACCAAATGACCGTGAGAGACCCCAGAGGTGAAGGAGGTGCAAGTTTCCCATGATGCCCCAGGCGTGAGCCACAGGGACATGCAGCTTTAATTATGGACACACAGGGTGATATAAAACATAGACATTGTTTTCCACAAGCCAACAGCTGCGCACACACTGTTCTGGTTATCTAAAGAGCGATATTACAGATCTTTTAAAGACATGTATGTTAACAAGACACGATGTGAACTTGAAAATGTAATTTAATTTAAAGCAATATCAAGCCAGTCAGCGCAGCAAAAAATGACTTGATACTTAGTATTTTTGGCTTGTTTTCCAGATATATGATTCCAAAGTAATTGTTTGTGTTTATAGAATATATGTGCGTGGCGTCTGTATATACAGTCTGACAAATATTGATATAAATTTATATTTTTGTATTTAAATAAAATGTGCAATATGTATACTCATTCTTCTTAAATATACTGCATGTACTGTACAAACATTTATTTTGGATTTGACAGCACAAAAAAGAATATACGATATTGAGATATTAATCTAAATTAAGTTTACGCTTAAAGACTTGTTTTCCCTTTGAATCCATTTTTATCAGATATTTCCATTTAGGAATATTGTAGATATTTCTCTTGGAAAACGAGATAAATAATTTCGGTCTAAAGTAATTCCAGGAAAACCGGACCTTTCATCCCCCAGCATACCATATTAAGCACTGCTTGGCCACATCCTTCTGAACTCAAAGAGTTGTATTCTTGAACAGGAAAGATGAGGGCTGCTATTTCAAATCCTAGTGCTCGGAAATGAATGCGATTATCCATCATCTCAACAAATGAATTGTGACTTTTCAACCTTGACTACAAAAAGCATCAACAAAAGGTCATTTTGAGATTTGGGAGGATAGTTTAGCTACCTCACGTGTTTACTTGCTAGCCAACGCTGCAAGATTAACACAAATGACCACAAACCAAACTTGTTCTAGGACATAAACATACACATCTGGTTATTAATCTGTCGAGCGGTTATTAAAGCACATCACTGGGAATTCGAAGCTCTAATGTTATGATACACCTCACACGACAGCTGTCTCTCAGTTCAGGAGGAATGCACGAATGCCGAATTTGTAATGTGATACTTCCTTCCTCAAGCCAAACATGAATAAGCTCACAACTGGCTGTATGCTTTTATTACATATTGTGCTTAATATTATCCTATAAAAAATACATTAAAAAGCATGCAAAGATGATGGTTTTGGATCGTAAGAAGTTGCAGGTTATCCCGCATAATGCAGAACATCAGTAAATAGTTTTAGCATGGACCTGATCATAACGTAGGTAAATATAACATCCGAGGGGAGGAATTTACGAAGGATGAATTGTTCCCATGATGGCATTATTCACAGAGTTGGGAGGCATGTTTGCACTGAGCAGAAATGCAGTGAATTCATTGACATATTGACACACCAACACACGCTGTGCCTGGACGGAATCAGATGCAAATATCTCACGCTAAAGTGGCGAAACTATTTGGTCAAACTGTTCCAGAAGTCTATATGTAGGGCTTTTCTTTTTATGGCATATCCTTGGGCTACGATCCAGCTCAATGCTGTTGCAATAAAAATATCTAATGATGTTTCTGGGGGACCGTAAGAGACACGCTCCTCCAAACAAACATCTGAATTTTATTTGCTTCAGTGCAGTTAGTCATGGGCAGCTGCGTCTGGCCGAGCGCGAGTGTTACTTACAGAAACGAGGGAACGGGGAGAACATGATAGATGGATGGAGAGCTTCTCTGAGGGGGGTTACGCCCCATGTGAACACACGCGCTTGTGATACAGCATGATTTTAATCCTTTCATTTGTACTAAATCCTCACAATCCAAACCCTCATCTCAGTTCATTGTGACCACAGGCAAAATATAATTGTAAACCAAATCTTCTTAAAAGCCACTTCGGTCAGCACGAACAGAGTAGCTGCATTGAAAACCAACACTCTTTGAACAAGTTGATGTTTCTTCAAGCATTCCAAGGACACATCAGAGAAAAAAATGAGAATAACGACAAACTTAATTTTTGGGGGTGAACTATTCCTTCAAAACACTCTCACAGGTGTTCTCATTCACCAGTTGGATGGTCATTACAGTCCCAGTAAGGCTGTGTTTGGCTAATCCAACCGATAATTTGAGCTTCATCTCTCCGTGAGGTTTAGACTGCTGAAGTTTAGACTACAGCAGACGCATAGCAACATCGTTCGCCAACCATCTAAATATTTATATTTTAAAGCGGTTATTTCAATGTTTATATTTCAAGCGATTTGAACATTCGGTAATGACTTTTCACTGTGTAAGGCTTGTAACGTGCGGTTGTCCTGATGTAAAGAAAACACACGCGCACTAATATGGTTGTAAAACATAAGTAAGATACTTACTGTTGTCTCTACATGCTTCAGAGGGAGGTCATTGCTGGGAGCCTGAGGAAGGAAGGGAAGAAATCTGTTAAGACGGTGTCCAGCAAACACACTGACTGTGGAAAAAGAGTTCAGTCTGACATGACTGTACGTTACACATCTTAAGGACACCAGAAGCTTGGAAAAAAATATTAAAATCCCATAAAAAAAACTGCATAGTGTTGCCGTCCAACCAAAACCTTAGATATATGGATCAGTAAACACTAAAAAACTCAACTTTTTCCATGATTGAATACAACGTTGGCGAAGCTGACTAGCACTTTAAATACATCTTATTGGTTAAATATTTCCGAAATCCAATAACAAAATTATAATGATTATGACAGCATTCGCTCAAACACAAAATATACTATATATATATATATATATATAGCGCTATATTGTTCAAGGTTATATGGTTTTATCAAAACCATGCACACATGTAACTTGAAAAAATGTAATAAATGCCTTTAAAAAAATTCAAAGAATTTGGAAAATATCACTTGATCATTTTAAAATCTCACTTGTTAACAAGAGTGAATGACTCGCATGTCTTTGCAACGTTTGCTGGTATTGGAGAACGTTTGAGTGCTTTTCTATAAACAGTCTATGTCTGTATTTATCCTTCATGCTATTAAGCATCAAGGTGGTCTTATCAAATGTTTCAGTTAGATCTGCGCGAGTTTGCTGAATTCACATTTCCAATTGCTCAAGCCAATTGTTTAAACTTTAATGGATGGCAATGATTGGCTGCTCACGTTGCAGTGCATTATGGGTATTATTTTCGCTCTTCTTCTGACAGGAGTGTAGCATAGTTTGTTGTGTGCTTTTGTAAGTTTGTTGTCAATTCGGTTTCATGGTCAATTGCAGAATAAAACTCGTATGTGTCCCTGTGTGTTCTTTAAAATATACAATATTCAACACAAATGAGATATTTTATAAAAAAAATTAATATGCCTTTTAAAATGGCTTTTATTTGTAAAATGCCTTGTTCTACCGTGTTATTTGCCAAACTGCAATTCATCGACCGGCCGCTAGATAGCAGAATCTCATTGAGCGCCATTTAAAAATGCCCAACTTTACAGCAGAAGAAAACATGTTTACAGCCTGTTCCAAAATATGATTTTGGTCTATTTAGCTCATCATGGCAACTGTAAAGGGGTGAATTGTTTTTATAACTCATCCATTTAACTTATATTAAGCCTTCAAATTCAGCATAATTAAGGGTGTGGCCACTTAAGTCACAATTGGTTTCAGCAACCAGGCACCTCATCTCAAACCAGGCCCCGCCTCTTTGCCCATCTTCGAGTGATGCGTTGCTCATATGGCGACGGTCGGCTTCTCCCACTTTAGGCTTCAAAAAAGCTCCTCAGAAACCTACAGGTGACGTCACAGACACTACGTCCATGTTTTACACAGTGTATGATATTTGCATAAATCATACTTTTTACTCCACTATATTTATTTTACTTACCTTTTATGCAAGGACATCAAAAATCGAGTACTTACATTTACTAGTATTTTACTCAATATTGAGGACAAGTAAAAAAGTACTAGGTGTTTTTAATGTACCCAAAAGAAAAAAAAGGTACCAAATACAACATACAGTATATTTATGAAATTAAATGAGTTAAAAGTATGATATATGCTACTTTATGATACTTTACTATTAAAGTAAATAATCAAAACAATGCATGCCTTTCTTTGAACTGTACTCTTAGTGTATGGATTTTTCCAATAAAACAAAACAATAAATCCTGCCTTGCACACTTGTAATGGTGACACACTCCCAAACAACGTCAAAGGGTGCAGGGGAAGTAACAGGCTGAGCCCACTTTGTAGGTGCATCACTAAACAGCCTGGGTAAATATTTAGACTTGAGCGCATAGCTCCAGCATTACTGTGAAAAGGGGAGGACTGCCCAGTGGCCAAGACGCACCATATACAGAAGTTTTACACCGAACTTATTCCCCCATCAGCTCCGAGGTCCTAAGCCAGGGAAGGCATTTATTTATGAGCTCTCCGGCCCCGAGGAATCCATGATGTCATGAACCAGCGTGAGCCTGGCCAGACTCAAAGTACCCCTGGAAGATGGCACAGGAACACAAGAAATAACCACGTTGAGACAAGAGGATATGGGCAAGATCGAGCTATAACCGGTGAGATATGTCCTGCTATATATTTCCAGTAATGGGCAGCTATGCGGTTTTTAAACTCGATGGGGTGGTTGAGAAAGTCAGAAGATATAAACCGTGTAAAATATAGAAATGACATCCAGGGAACTTTTGAGACTCAAATATTCAAGTGGTTCAGAAGAGAGGCAAACCTCAGGCTTCTGAGGTCTGAGCGGTCAGTGATGTAATGTGAATTATCAAATCTCCCAATTCCGCAAAAGACCCTACACGTCCGTCTCGATTCCTGAGAAAAATGACTCGCTAAGTCTGTTTTCCAAGATTAATAAAGCTAGCAAGAAATGATATACCCTAGCTGCAGTGTGCACTACTGTAGCCCCCGAAATGGATTCCAGGAGCTGAGGCTCAAACCGCTAACTAGAGCGCATCCGCTTCACCGACACCGAACATTTGGCAACATCAACGTTCTGCATGCTTCCGAGCCGCTTGTTACGCCCATCCAGCATGACCACTGTTAAACCTATTATGGCCCCCGCTAGTCATGCAAAAAAGTCGAGCCAGACCTGCAAGACCAAACCACTAATGCAAATGGGAAATAGCAAATCAAGGTACAACCGTTGGCGAAACAACAAAGAGTCCTTCGATAATCTAGGGGTCTGTCAAGACGTTCCATACAGTGGTGTGTCAACCAGTCCAAAACAAGAGTTTCCAGCATGCAATCCAAACAAAATCTATGACAGCATTAAAATGTACAGGTAGAAAACTTTCATGGATAAACTCTTATTGTATCAACATTTCAGTCATGATGGATAGAGCGTGCTGGAAAATAAAAGTAAAGATAGGGCTGTCCGAGGGATGCATGATCAAACAATCTGTAATAGTGCGAATGGGAATGTTTCGCCCAGATGGTAAACCTTAACACATTTCACAAAATCAGACACTTTCTCCGGCTGTCAATCTCACATTTTGCTTCAACCTCCCTCAGCATTTTGTCTTCTCCTCTCCTACGGTGCAGTCCTCAGTTCATCTTTTACCTCACTCTTTCATTATTTTTAACTCCATTTGCATTGCATGGAGTAAAACCTTTGACTGTATCAAAGTAGCAGACTAAAAAGCATTTTAGTGCAATGTAAAGCTGGAGTTTTTTTATGAAAAATTACCGGAAATAAGGATATAAAAATGTTTTCCCGTTTTTCTTGTGAATTTGCGGCCTTTTCCTGTAAGTTTACCGTTTTTTTTACCGTATTTCAAAAATACATAAAAAATGATCTTAAATAATATTCTATTTTTATTTTACGCGGAAAATCTGTAAAATTATGTTTTTTTACATCTTTAGTTCAAGAGTGTACAGTAGGTCTACGTACTGAAAGGAACAGTTTCCCGGGATCTGAAGAACATTGCACCATAGTGACAATGGTGAGCAATATTTTGGATTGCGAAATGCTCCAGATCCTCAGACACCATCATGGATAAAACCTGCAATTTATGAACAACAGCAAAGATTCATAATTGCCAGGCTTATGATGTCAGAGTCAAGTTCATTATGTGGTCTCGCCGCACATGCACCTTTAGACTTGTGTGGTCTGTAATACGCCTTAAAATGTTAACATGAACTACTCGATTTCAGCTTCAGCAGTTATTAAAAAACTAACAGGAGGATGATCCTGAGGAGCGCTTCGGGTGTTTTCCAAGCAAAGCCGGTTTAATCCTGTTGTTTCACAATAATTGTCTCTGTGGATCTTGCAATCCGTTACCCCTCTGTATGGTCTATTTTCACAACTCCTTCTGCAACTAATCAGAAAGGCCTTTTCTATTTGTGTCCAAACTTACAGAAATAAAACTTTGATACTTGCCTAGAAAAATACTTAGATGAATTATATTATAAGGCTTAAGGCTAGGCCCAGACTAAAATGAATGTTTGCCCCGTCTTAACTGAAAATAACTTTCCCAGAAAATATATGTAATGTATTATTTTATAAAAGCGACTTAAATATCTTAATTCAACTGAGGCAAAGTCCTGGCTTAAGATGATGTGTCTGTGAAACCAGGCCGTGGTATTTTAAATTAAGAACAACATAAAATAGATGCAAAGCTATCCAAACTTGCATTCACATTTGATGTTAAAGTTAAATTAAAGTCAACAGTTTTTCACAACATTTGCTATTTCTAACGGGTTCTTGAACTTTGCATCTAAACAACCTACATCCATACTATCTAAAGTCTATGTAAAGTATAAAGCAATGTAAATCGCTTTGGATTAAATCTTCTGCCAAATGCATGAATGTAAAGTTATTAGTTTTCAAAAAAAAGGTATGCAAGAAATGGTCCCCTGCTACCGTCAACATTTCTCAGTATGGACACTTATATATCCCATGATGCCGGTGCCACACGAGTTGAGAAGGTGCCCAAATCGAAATGTTAATAAATAAAATATATCAGAAAGCTGGCTTACTCTTTACAAGTCATAAGTACCAAATATGTATTCATTGTACCCGTTTAACAACACCTGGGTACACTTTGCAGTTGTTGTAAGTCCTACATATAGGTGAACAAATATATGGGTCACATGACAGTGAAAACATGGAGGATGCAAATGCAAGTTTCACCATCCAACAGGCTACTATCATGAGTTGATCTCTTAAAAAAAGAAACAGTACAACTCTCCTAAAAACACATGATTTCAGATATTCATGTTCGTAGCACAAACTGCGTGGATGTAATGTGCAGAAGGATAGTAGCATGGATGCATTCATAAGGCGCAAACAAGGGCCACCTTACAGGATTACAGATTTGCGCATTGACGGGTCCTCAAACTGATCAAAAAGCTAAAGAATGGCTTGATTTAGTCCAGACGGGCACGGTTCATCACATGACCACTCGCTTTAACCAATTCACAGAACGCAAATTATAGCCCACTTGAGTAAATAGAGCAGGAATAAAAAGGCACAGGGAGTTTCCTAGCAGGAAGGCACAAATCGAGTGAACAGAGCCTCCTTTAAAATGGCATACGGCTAAAATAAGCCCAGACGGTACTTATGCAAAACCAAGCATGTCCTATTATCATTATACTGTAATTAATATTCCTGCGCAATATTCTACTTAGGCACAGACTACACAATGTAACAATTTTTACAAAGTAGCTTTTCGCTTTAATGTTTACTATTTCTCTATGAAGTTTAACATGCTGATTACGAAATTCACATTTTTTACCATCTAATTCTTCTTAGCATTCTTCTAAAGCATATTTATAAAAGCGACATTAATATCTTAATTCAACTAAGGCATTGTCCTGGCTTAAGCCAGCTTAGTCTGTGAAACCGGGCCTTGATGTCCTCCGCATCTATGGATGTAGATATGGTTTGCACTTTTCTATAAAACTTTTGAAAACATTATCTTTACAGGTATTATTCTTGGTGTAATATGGCCTTATGTTGCTTTGCTGGCCTGCCGACCTGGTCAAGCTGAAATCAATGAATAGCAGCTTGGCCAAGCGAGAGGTCTCGGTATAAACCAGCTCAGATCAGTAAACCAAGTTGAGCTGGTTCAAGTTTTCCATTTCTTCGCAGGTAAAATAAGAGAAGAACATCATAAAGCTCTGAATCCGAGGCATCCAGTGGAGCTGAGGGTGTGCCCAAGTCGATTCAGCGACTACGGCTGCTTCCCTGCCAATGTGGTATTCCAGCCTCTCCTATGGGATCTTAAAATACTCAAGCCTTTGTTTTACTGTAGGCTCCCTGCATTTAGAACAAGTCTTTCTCTGTCCGTTTTACTTCAGCTTCATGTGGGCAAACTTATAGTTTTACGTTTCACTGTCAGCAACTTTGGAAAGCGCATTGACACTGGATCAGGCGCTGTTTGTCCTTAACCGCCCCTATGACCATAATGTCTATGAAACAGGTATACTAAGCATTTCGAAAAGCTTTAATGTGCATTTCTGTGGGCCACAGATTTATATCCCAATGAAAATTCCTCAAACCGCACAGTTAAAAAGGCATTTTGTCAATGTACCGTGTGCTTGTCGTACTAATGATGGGAAAAATTGCCTGTTCTATGTTAAGACTACATACGCATTTAGTCACTGACCCCAGTTCAACTGCTTACAGAACAGCGACGATGTAGATCAAATCTCTCCTTAAACACAGAGCAGAGCTTCAGGAACAAAGGCGAACACAAACAGGAGGAGCTGCATGAAGCCAGAGGTACTGTACACTGTCCATATTGTCTGCTGCCCCCCTCTGGTGGCCACAGGAAGTGTAGGATCCCACCGGCATCATGACAGAGCCTGTTGCTTTGAACATGGAAACGTGATATACAAAATATAATTTTAAATTGTACTTCTAAGAGGAAAAAAAGGAGATCATTATTCAATACGCACGCTGTGACCCCGATGGAAACGAGAAACAAACTACAAAAAAACAATATTTGAAGAAATCACACCTACATTTACAAAGAAAAAACATTTACAGCGATAGTTGAACAATGTCATGATTTAACATGTCTTCCGTGGAACACAAAAAAAGATATTTTGAGAAATGTCTCAATACAATGGAAGTCGATGGAATACCAAAGCGATACAGGCCTGGGTGAGTAAATGATAAAATTATATTTGAACTATCCTTTTAGCATTCATAAACATCGCTCGCGTTAGGTCAGCGTAGAGAAAGCAGGTCTCTAGATACTGATCTAATAAGCACCCTGCGGTTCTGCATTAAAAACAAGTTCCTTAAGTTTATTTTTGCAACAGGCATTAAAGAGACCTTGAAAGAAAACTTCAGGATTATCTGATAATGCGTTCTTCATAAACTGTGCAAATAAGTTATTCGAGGCAGCAGACAGATGTTTGGCTTTAAGGTCCGATGCCGTTTGTCAAAGTGCAGAACACAGAGCACCTAAAAAGGGCATGATCTCCGTCCAGCACCTCAGAGCACTTTACAGGGAGATTTAAATGTGTTTGGTTAATGTCCAGGTACGGCTGACACAACCACGTTTAACAAATAAAAGCCTTTAAATTCATCTCAACATGGACAATTAGGGGAAACATTGGGCTGAATAGCACGTGCATCTGGCTCAGTGCGGTACAGCACACGCACGAGTACAGCTGCTTTACTCTCACGCGTTTAATGGACACCTGCAACTTTTCGGCACAGTGCAGCGGGGAAAGAAAAACCCTGTAAACAGTGGAGGAGTCGAGCATTTCAGTGGGATTCTCCGTTTACGTTTCACTAATGGAGGGTCCGTGCCTGTCTTCCATCCCTTGAGATTTCTACGGAAAGAATTCCAGAGATGGTATTCAGCTGTGAGAACCTGCGGACAGAAACGTCTTGAAGCCAAACGTCTGACCCCGGGTAAGGGCTCACAACAGGCAGAACCGACCGCTCGGTTAACACGTTGCATAACTCATGTTATGCAAACCCACGGGCGCTGGGCACTGACAGATCCCTGCTCAATGTCACCCATCGGTCGGCATGTGTTTCACCTACTCATGGCCAATTATGGCCAATATTACATTGTGGGGATGCAGACACAGGCCAGATGGCTCGAGGACAGAAGACAGCTCGGAGTGGAGAGGGAGAAAGTCTGAGGCCTCACTTTAAAACAATGTAGAGAGAGCGTTATTGAGACTCCCGTGTTAGATCAGCATCTGTTATTGTACAACTAAACAATACTGGAATATTTTACAACATTTTTTCTAACAACTGCAGTTTTTACAGCAATTAAAATAGTTTTGTTTTTTATCTTTTTGAATGTTTTTATCAGCGTACATTAAACGCGAATGTTGTTGTCCCGGTTTCCAGTACAAATACTTAAAACATCCTAAAACAAAAGGGAACTTTTTTCTCATTTACAGAAAAGTGGGCTAAGATATTAACTCATCTATTTTGAAAGAAAAAGTCACAGTAATATTTTGAAAGCCAAACACTGGATATAAAGATAAATTCTGGTGTTTTCTCACCCATTTTTGCTTGTTTTAATCGCTTCATTATTATTATTTAAAAAACTAATTTAAATCTTAAGGTATTTTGCATAAAAAATATATCTTGTTCTGTACACATTTGAACTAAATAAGAATTTTCTTTTTTGCTTTGAAGGTAGTACAACTACAATAACACCTGTAATATATTGCAAAAAATATTACAGTTACATTACATTTATTCATTTGGCAGATGCTTTGAACTTACAAGTAGAAGAGTTTACACTATAATACATTGTTCATATATACATAACAGTACTAAAAAAAAGAAGCAATGGTCTTACAATGAAAATTGTAAAAAGCGCTATATAAATAAAGCTGACTTGACTTGACTTGAAACATATCGCTTATTGCTCCCTGAATTGGATAAAAGCGTCTGCTAAATGACTAAATGTAAATGCATGCCCCTTTAATTGCGATCAGTCAGATGGTCAGATGTTTTTGGTGAAATGTAATCATGAAGATTCATGAAAGCATCAGTATGTAAGATTTAGATCTGGTTGTTACTGCATGTACTGAAAAAGCGGAAATGACTTGCATAAGAAAGAAGTTGATATTAAAATAACCTCTTTGTCATTTTTTGCTCATTTGAGATCTGTTCCAGATATGTTATTCAACGTTTAAGTTAAAGAAAAATCTCCTGTGAGGGGTTTCTAGCCAAAGTCCCTATTCACATCATCATTTAAAACGTATTATTTGGTTTGAAGTTTTTTTTATTCCAAGATCTAACCACCAGGCAGCCACAGCATTCAGCGGAGGAGAATTGACCAAACATGGAGTGAAAGCAGGTCTCTATCCACAGAAACGGTCCTGAATTCACAGAGAAGCTATTAAACGGAGATGTTTTTGGCCTCTGTGAGCTCAGCCACTGTAAACACGGTGAGCTAAGCGGCTTTGCTTTTACAGAAAAGTGTGAGCGAAAGCTGGGGGCTGAGATACGGCGCATACACATCGAAGACGCCATCCAATTTTTAGGGAGAACCTTTAAAAAAATATTTTGCTCTGTTAAGAAACTCAAAATGTATGTGACTGAACTTTTCCAAACAAACATCTGCCAACCAATGAGAATTTCAGAGAAGGGATTGTTTATGTTTTCTAGATTCCGGGTTATTCTATGGGGGTGTAATTGTGACCGCAAGGATAATGAATGTATCCCCGCAGAGAAGATAGATAAACATCACACTTTTGCTAAACAAAATCACAACGCATTCATCTTTACACAGGGATGCTGAAACCGCAGGTGTAAGCCTTACGAAACAAGATTCTCCATTTGTACATTTTTTAGCAGGACAGCTGCTTTTCCTTTGTTACTTTTGTAAAAATGCTGTCATTGAGATCTGTAATGTTACCCTCAGCCTTACTTCGTTCACACTTTTTTTCAGAATGTTGTTCCGTTTCAAATCATCGCCCACTAGATTTTAAGTGTCTGGTTTTTAAGGCCTGTGGCGAGATTCTCTCTCTCTCAGACAGTCCAGCATACCTGCATTCACTTATAAACATAGCTTGTTCAACAATCTGATACTTTATCTGGAGAGCGGTCGAGGGAGAGAGAATAAACCAAACCCTTTCCAACAGTCGAAAGCCAAATTTTCCCTGAAAACAACTAAAAATATGTCTTCCGTCCGAGGACGCTATGTACAACAAGAGACTTTTTAGTAACGCAGCTAAGAACGATGGATTCTGGCTTGCGTGGCTAGGTCGAGCAAAGGAGGAGCAAGAAAAAGATGTTTGAGAGCGAAACCGCAATTCCGACCAAAAAAGGAATGTGCACGTTGCTATCGCTCATTCTTTGATATTCCCCCCGGCTTATTGAAGTCTTGGGAGTTCTTTGAACTCAAGACCCCAAGCTATTATTTCCCTCTTATAAATATTAATGCTTGTGGGACGATACTTGCTGGACTCCAAAAATGTTTTACGGTTAATCTGATTAACAGAGGACGTTCTTAGTATGGACTGTTCTAGAAAAGTTTTTATAAAAGTCAACAAATAAAACCAGAAATGTTCTTACCAGTTCGTAGTTGGCAACAGGAACACATGGGGCTGAAACCTGCAAAAACATAAAAGACACAAATGCGAGGCTTAAATCTGTGACGTTAAAAACGAAAGTGCTCGATTGACATCGTAAAACAAAACACAATTGCTTAAATAACAAAAGTGAATAATAAAGTTTTGAACAATATGCACAAATCTCCTCTTTAAATGAAGTCATATTTTGCATGGCTCTACATCTCTCTGGGAAATTGAAAAGCTGCACAAAAAAATGCACCAATAAAAGTCAAAGTCTAGTTTCACACATGATAAGAAATATGATTTGTCATTGATGATAACATATGATTTGATTTGTCGGAACTGAAATTCTGCTGAGGTCCGCTATAATAAGATTGCAGCCCAGTCGACTGCCACAACCAATGTCCCTGAATTCCATGAACAAATGAGCTCTGGACTCAAGGAACAGGATGGCAAACCAAAATCTACAACATTTCAAATGGTTTTTAAGGACCAGGATGTGAGCTCCGTGTGCTTTGACTAAGCTACACTTTTATAGTTTCAGCAATGTATTTTAACATCTGACAATTTGGAATTGTATAGACTGACGGCCTTAAAGTGATTCTTCTCCCAAAAATGAAAATCGTGTCATCTTTTACAGTGCTCACCTTCGAGTTGTTACAAATCTGCGTGGATATTTTGTTCTGATGAAGACAGAGAAATAAATTTGGAAGAACGCTTATAACCAGACAGATTTTGACCCCCGTTCAACTCCCATAGTAGGAAAAATTACCTGTTTTTTGTTCTGTTGAACACAAAAAATAATTTTAAAGAATGTTGGACAGCAAATAGTTTGTTTATTTATTATTATTTCCTATATGGTAGTCAATGGGGGGCAAAAGCTGTCTTGTAATGAGCATTCTTCCAAATATATATTCTCTGTGTTCAAGACTTTTTTACAGATTTGTATCAACTCGAATGCGAGTAAATGAAGACATCATTTTCATTTTCAGGTGAAACATCCCTTTAAGTAGTTGCTTTGGTTCTTAGTTCCACGAGAGAGATTTTTCAACTTCTTTATAATGTATACAGTATATATATTTTTAAGCTTTATATTTGTATATATTTATGTGCAGGTAGTTTAGACATGAGAATGGTATGTTTTGCATGAGTGTATGTGTATGATATAAATCGGTATATCATTATTATGCTTGTATACACTTCTGTGATTTTGACATTCCGTTGTTAAATATGTCAACTGTATATGCTGGCAGTTCAATGTTTCTTTGTTTTCGGAAATGTAAAAAAAGGATGAAGAACGTGAGCAACACACTGATTTGTGCACAAAAAATGTCTTCTTCTAGTTCTCCATAGATGTATCTTAAACCCAAGACAGCCTCTTTAAAGTTACCTTCCAAAGACTTCTGAAGCATCATTTTATCAAGCCAAATGATTTACTGTTGAATAGATAAATGCGAACTTGATTCTACCTCATTCTACCCTTTCGAAGAACCTCAGAACCACACACAAAGCAGTATGGGATGCCGTAACGGCAACATGTGTGTTCCTTTAAACCCAAAACTCAGATGAAGGCATCGTTAGACAGAATGTTACACAAACATAGAACGAAGACGTGACTATAACCTCCACATAATGGGTATATAGAACACTCTACTGCAGTAGCTACCAACTTGTTTGACTTCAACATTTTATAGCATCTCTACATACAATATCCACACAATCAAATATTAAAGAGCTGTTGTTCTCAAAATAGGGGTCGGGACCCCCGTGGGGGGAGTTGCAAGGCCGCAAAGGTGGGGTCCACACTCCAGAAATCATCTTTTTATTATTATGGATATCGTATTTAATCAACCGTATTTAATTGTAAAAAACCTCAAATATTATTTAAGTTAAAAATAAAACCATGCAAATAAAAGGGCATCAGCCTTTAGAATTTCCTCCCCAATGGTGCCCAAGGACTGTTTGGTTACAAGCATTCTTCCAAATAGCTTTCTCCGTGTTCATCAGAAAAAACGGTGACAACTTTTGGAACAACTTGAAGGTGAGTAAATGAAGACAGAATTTAGTTTTTGGGTGAACTGTCCCTTTAAGAAATGTATACGAGTGAATCTTGACCCCCTAGTTACAAAACCCTACTTGTACTGTGCTGTACTGTATTGTACATTTTGGCAAACATAGTAAGTCATCTGCAAATTCCAGCCTACAGAAACTTGCATACTGTGCACAATATACATCATGCATACTAAAGCTATTCTGAACACACCCTATGATTTGAAAGCCACAGGCATAAAGATTGCGTCTATTTCTCACCGGACCTCACGGTCTAAGGGGCAACAGTGGTAAATAACTAAAGTCATACGCCACTTGGGTCACATTTCATTCGTGTGATTTCAAGGACAACTATTTATGAATTTCCAGAGGTCAACAGTGTTGTCGCAAATTTTCGATTCAGATGAAAGCGAGGAATTTGACTGGTCTGGAAGCCATCAGTTCAGACCATTTGTTTTGACAGCTGAATATATAGATGTGTTCAGTCGAACCATCTGCCATTTGTGTTAAAGTTGCTCAGTTCGTGTAATTGCCTCAATGTTAGTCGAGAAAATGTTCAGGATTTATAAAAGAGCCTTAACTAACTAGTTTGGTTTAACAGGTGTCTCGGTCCTAAATTCACTGTGTTTCCTTTTAGCAGATGTTTGAAGGCAAACGCAATGAGACTCAAATTGTAATGATATGAACAGGAAGTTGCTCTGTTGTCAGATGAGTGATGTGAGACTTGCATGATTATGAATGATGTTATTCCAGCTGTGGACGTGGAACGCAAACGCTAGAACAAACACACTATAAACAGGAAACAGATAAGAGTGACGCACCAAACCTCAGCTAACTGACATCCCATAATGTGTGTTTATCTCGGAATTCCAGATCAGTTGGACAAACATGGACACAATGCAGTATACTGGATAATAAATCTTAACATAGGACATTTTTGTGGGTATGTAAAATTTATAATAATAAAAAACGCTAGCATCACCAAAAGGAAATGGCAAAAATAACGTGTTGTGCTGGTGAAGATTCTCAAAACAAAAAGACAGCTAGCATTTACACCAGGGCTAGTCAACTGGCGGCCCAACAATCATCTTTACCCGGCCCGCCTTCACATTTCAAATAAGTGGAGAGACTTTTAAGAGCGGTGTGCTTTAAGAAATGCACGCCCTGAGACGCCACGTCTTTGAACTCCAAAACGCTGCTACATTCAATACAAAAGTAATATTCATAACAATACTGACGTATTATAAAGCGATTTGATCGGTCTGTCCAGAAAACGTATCTTTTTGCAACGTTACAATCAGCGATCCACAGCCACGGCCAGTGCCCTTGCAAGTTACTGCAGGAGGGCTACATCACATGAACGGTTGACTAAGATAAGGGAAAACCGTGTTGTTTTTATTGCAGCAATCTATGTATGATTTAAATGGCTAGATTAATGAAAACAGCTGTTTATTTTCCTCCGGAACTCGCACTACAAAGGATCTGCCCTTTTAAGTGCTCGGGGCACATGAGTGCCATTGTAATTCACCTGAAGATGCGATAATAGCGTTCAGTTCTTTGCACAGATCAAATGATTCTTTTTATAAGACGCCAGTTTAACGTCACAATGGGCAGGGATTACTTTTGAGCTGAAAATATTAGCTTTTGTGTCTTTCGTTGATTTGAGTTTTCAACCAAATATATTGATAAATATCTTCTTGAAAAAACAATGCCACCCACATCTTGGATAGACTGGGGGTGAGTAAATGAACAGCAATTTTGTCTTTGGGTAAATTAATGCGTCAAGGAATATAAAATACAATTAAAAAGACAATTTAATTAAATATAATATCTAAAAGTAATAGCAACAAAAACAGTATAAAAGGAACAAAATGCAGTACATATCAGAAATACAAAATTACAAAAGAAACGAGGATATGGTAAAAAAAAACTGTCCCGCATCCCATTTTTACTTTCAGAATCCGGCCCTCAAGGAAAAGGAGTTGAAGACCCCTGATATACACTTTTCAGGAAAACAATTTATAAATGGTTGACATTTGAAAAAGAAAACGAATACACACTTTTTCTTTAATGCTTTCGCACAAAAGGAGACATATTTTTCAGCCTTCACTGAAGCACACAAGATGCTCTTTGGTACATTCGTATGTACAGAATCTACAATGTATGCTATCGTTGAAGGTTTAATTTGCAATGAAAAAAGATTTGTGTGAAATCAGAAAGTGATGTAGAGCATAAGCATTATTACTATTGATCTCAGACTTCTGAAGGTCACTGTATCGTCTGTGTCCAAAAAATCTGCCAAACAGACAGTTTCTCCGTCATCAATTCTCTTTTCTCCAGGGCAAGTCTCGTAATTTCCGAACGGTCCTTTCTGACCCAACACACAGTAAAAATACCGACATCATCTCGCAGTCAAACACTCATCCACATTCCTTTTCTATCTCCATCCAAAGCAGATAAAAGCACCACTTCATAATACTTAATAATACATGACAATATCTTCTTTATCTAAGCGTTTTTCGGGGTTCTGTTCTCAAGCGTTGCCCAGTCCTTCTATCACAGCCTTGGTGTATCTCTACCCTGGATTCCATTACCTGGTCTAGCTCGGCCTACAGGCACCTGCTGTTGACAGCTCATCCACCTGCCATCCAGAACTAACAAACACCTTATGTTTGCGCCGAGATCTGGCCCGACCCAGCATGCCTCCCTGCCTCTGAAAACGTCTGGAATGTTTGAAACGGAGCCCTGACTTCTGAGATCTCTCAAAGGGTCACTCTGAAGGGCAACCGAAGCAGGACTGTGACGTATCCATATACATATATGTGTGGTTATTTGGGGAAAAAGATCTTTGATTTAAACTGAAGTTGCAAAAAACATTGTTAGATTCTGCGGGTTTGACTTGTGTTAGTAAATCACGAATCACTCATAACTACGGTTTGCAAATGTGTATGTTTACATGGTTAAAGGGATAGCGTATCCAAAAATGATAATAATTTTGTCGTTTAATCACTCATATATTTTTATACCTGTTTAAATGGCTTACTTCTCTAGAAAGCAAAACAAGCCTGTCATCAAACATTGACTTACAATGTGAACAAAAGCGCTCGCACTTCTTTTTTTCCAAGTGAATAATTCATGGAAGAAATGTGTCGAGTGAACTATCCCTTTAAAACATACATTTGGCTATATTGCAAGTGCTAATATAGACTACATTGCAAGAACTCTTAACAGATAGCCACAGAAGTGGAGTCCGATGAGACATGCGGATCAAACCCTATAAGAAATACATTGTATGAGACTGAACACTTTGAAGTAAACAGGTGTTTGAACTGTCAAAAGACGGCTAAATAATGTTTGGTGACATTTACTGTAGTAAAGATGAAAACATGCTCATGTTCTTTGACGGGCTGTAATAACATCACACGAGGAACATGTGACCCCTGATCCTCGTGTGTCAGAACAACATGCCTCATGTGGGCAGCAGACAGGAGATTTTGTCCAGGGATTTACATTATGACTCCACCACATAAATCATTCAGACACACTGTGAGCCTACACCCCGAGAGAAAGCCCTAGTTAACGGTTCATACTAGACCACTTAAAAGACAGCAAGGGTACAGTTGAACACCAAGGTAAAAACCACAGGCCTTTCTCTTTGCGTCAACCGTTTGTTTTACAATGCAAATTCATACACGTGTATCTATTAAACTTATACATTTTTATGATTCTTTTTCGAATCACATAGCAACCTTTCTAAGGACGCATTGAATAAATGATTTTTTTAGCACATTTAGCGGATGCTTTGTTCACGACCGGTGAGGCAACAAGGACAGAGGACCCAGGCGCAGACAGCGGGTAAGGGGTTAACACGAGACTTTTTCATAATATATAACAAAACAAAACATCATAAGGGTATAACATGAAGGGTAAACAGGAACATAGACTAACTACACGAGACTTAATACAACACAAGACATAAACTACAAATAAGAAAACTAGATTAACACTACAAACCGGGAGGGTAAGAAGGGACACACGATGTGAAAAGATCCAGCACAAGACGGAAGACACTAGGGCATTAAATAGGGAACCAAATCAAGAGGGGAACATGCAGCGGGTATGAAATAATGAACTATCAATGAGGAGACGAGAGGCCAAGAACAGAGAAGAGACCGGGGAGAGACAGTATGGCAAGCCAAATCAACAATAGTCTCTCTCCACATTAAACATGGGGTTCTTTCATGATCCTGCCACTAGACCGAGAGAAACATTACAAATCTAACAAGACAACATACTGTAAATAAGTTGCATTAGATTTGTGAACCCTTAAAATGCTCCCTATGTAGCTCACTAGGTTTTGGAAAAGAGGTATTATTTTGCAAATCAAATGAGAAAAAGCACTGCTCAACGCCACCGTAACCCAGGCACTGCGTTCCCTGAATAAAGACACTTTCAAACCACTGATGATGGAGACAAGTTACAAATTTCAAACTACAATAAGAATTTCTTAAAAAAATAATTTCGTCTTTGACTGATCAGGCAGTTGGGCAGAAACAAAATCTTTCCAAATTACTTTGCTGGCATGTTGGGAATATAAAGCCGCAGTCTGTATCTCTCTGTGGAAAAGAAAGAGAAGCAAGGAGAGCGAGGGGAGAGAGAGTCGAGTACACAAATGAATATTAAATAATGAGCGGTAATTGTTTTTACATTCCTTACATGCTTGTGTTAACCAGATTAATGCAAGATCTGCTGGACATCATGTGCTACCCGTACTGACTTCATAACCTGCTGCTTCTTTAAATGTCAGCAAACCAACATTTTCTTTTAAAGACAGAAGTCTTTGAGTGTCTGTAGAGCTTGATTAATATGGTCTGGAAATGTACTTTACGCCGTCACGCTTGAGATTATATGATTTGTTTGAAATGTAAAACTCACTTTTAACACAAATGTGTATTTATGTATACTCAAATATTCAGACCTGATGTGTTATAGTAGCATAAGATCGTCTTGATAAAAATGACGCTTGCGGGATAAAAAGGAGCTTTTGTGTTTGACTGAAAATAACACGTAAGAGCAAGTAAATATTTAAACGATTTACAAATTTGAGTGAATTACTCATTCATCTCTTTCCCTTGAATTAAGTTTGGGAAATAAAGTTGCAGTTGTGGTGGGTTGAGAACAAAACTCAACCATGCTGAACTCAAAACACTAAGAGCATTTTCCATAAGCTCCCTCATGTGCATCCAACATGATCCAAAAGAGAGATAGAAAGAGAGAGAGAGAGAGCTGAGCTTCAGTATGCAGTGAGGGAGTCCTTTTCCCATCTAAAGTTCATCTAAAAACAAAAATGATCATGATTCATCAGGATTGGATTGACATGCAGGCGAGTAAATGATTTAGATTTTTTGGTGAATTATCACTTTAAAATTCATTTCATTTGACTAAAATGGTAAAGCATTGAGTAAGCAAAAGGTCATAGATTCATTTCAAGTGGAACACTCATGAATACTGATAAAACATAGACCTTAAATGCACTGGAAGTCGCTTTGTATAAAAACATCTGCCAAATGCATAAACGTATATGAATTTCTGTCCTGACCAACGAATTTATGACCAGTGATTTTAAACAAACACAGAGACTGTTCAGAATAGAAAAAACTTAATCCGAGAATAATAACAGAAAATGTTGTTTTCTTAGCTAAAGCCTTACATGTTCAGTACAAACATTTTGTGAGGAATTTCATAAGAGCAACAACTCCGACCTTAGAGTAGCTAATATTAAGCCATAATGCATTGTCTGTTTACAATTCGCTGGCTTTGTCATCCCACGGAGGAATGGAAAAACTGCTCAGTCATTTCCTTAAAAAAAGCAGGACCATTGAGCCGAAGCAGAAGGTTAATCTCCAATCACAAGAGGATTCTCGAGGAACTGAACGCAATTACAAAACTCAGTACACCAAGACAATTAATCGACATATAAAACACGATCCAAATGTGATGTATAGCATGAATCGCAGAACTTTGGGGAAGATCTGGTTGTTGAGAGCCAGAAACATGACAGGCTGAAACAAGCCACGCGGGATTTCATGAGTTACTGGCCAGCAGGTGAGGGGGACTCCCAACTCCATTCCACATCTTCACCTGTCCTGTCCCAACGCAACATTCATGATTAATGTATTTCTCTCTTACACGCACACTTACAAAAGCTACAATTAGGCTGTGACTTAAGAGGCTGAACTGAACAGAATTGCACAGCGAGAAAAGCTATTTTTTCATAAATCTGAAAGTGGTTCAGAAAAAATGCAATGGTGGTTTAAAAGACAGCATGTAAAGACTGTTCTGTAATCTGGCATATTTCTGGGCAAAACTAAATCTAACAGGGAAAATGCAGGAAAGGACTGATTTTTTATTTGATCCATTTGGAAGTGAAAAATCTGAGTGGGCATAATATAACAGACTGGAGCCAGGTGGATAAAAACAAGGATTTTTGCCAACGAGGCAAGTTTTGTTAGAATAACATGCTCCAACGAATTTTGAACGAACCTGTGTTTAGAAAGCAAACAAGGTAATTTGTGATTTAATTTCGACTTTACATACTTGTCTTCACATGGGATTAAGTCCAATTTTCTGTAAAACTGGATTTGACAGATCAATTTATAAATCATTATTATAACTAGGGATGCACAGATACTAAGCTCATGTACTCGTACTCGTAAAATGTCCCGATACCTCATGTCGAGTAACATACAGCACTGGCAGAAATATGTTTGCGAAATTTCATTTGAAAGTTTGTGAAAAGCAAAAGATGGAACATTTATTCAAAGATGGAACATTTAAAAACCCAACAGCACATGTTCTCCGAATTAAAGTGCAGCATCTGGGTATTAAAGGCACAGCAGAAAACACTAGTCAGTTTACATGCCAGGGTCAGTGGAAACATTCAAGTGAAAGTAAATTACGATTTCTTTTGGCCAAACCTTGTGTTCTTGCCCTAATTTAGTTCTGCGTGATGTTGCATATAAGAACAATGGAGGGCCGGAGGGCGAGGGGGGGGGGGCTGGTTGGGTTTCCTGGCTTTATTTCGTGCCCGGTCCATAAATCAAACGCAAAAGCAAACAAGCAGCTTTGTACCAGCAAGCCCTGAAACAGGCCTGTTTTATATAAACATTCCTTAAGGAGACCAGGCCCTGATAAGACCTCCACATACTCAAGAGAAAGGGGCATGAACCCCGCCTCCATATCCCATCAGCGACATGTTCAACCATCAAAATATTTCACATCGTGTTCGGCGGTCTCACGCTCATGGGTTCTCCTCTGGAATTTCCTCATGAATGTGAAGCCCGAGTCTTAACAATCTCTCGGCCCAACCAGAGCGATAAGAACAGTGGGCTGATCAAATTTGGCACATGTGCGATAGACGGGTGAACCACACGCCTCTTCCTGTAGAGGGTGTTGTATCAGGGCTGCGAAGGCTACCACCAAATCTCTCTGTGGTCTGGATCTCATCCTATAATAGGAGATGTATTACAGACAAAACAACAGAGGAGATCGCTCAAGCCAATCTGGTGGCAGTGTTCTTGTGCAACAAAGAAAACATGTATGAATGACTCACAAGATTGCAAGTTTTTGACTCTGGTTGGAGAAGCATTTCATTTAAATGAATCCATTTAAAACAGACATTTTTCTCCAGACCATTCAAAATGAAACAGCATCGCTCTAAATAGTCAGACAAACCATTATTGTGGATATCATTGGGACCTTTCTCCATTTTCTTGATTATCCATTTTTGGAAGGAACATTGCCCACAGTCATTCTGACAAATGTTCACTCCTGTAAACTGTCAAACAAGTTAAAATGCAGCACAACTTATTACTTAAATGTTTAATTTAATATGACATACCCCAAACCATATTTTTTGCATTTTGTATATGTTCCTCTGCGTATTAAAGCTAAGCATTTTTATCAATGGGAATCAAACCAATGACTCTACCGAGTGAGCTACATACTCTTAAAACCCACATTGGGTCAAAAATGGCTAAAGCCAACCGTTTAGTTATAAATTAACCTCTGCTGGGTTGCTCATTGTCGAGATAAACATAAACACTTGGGTTTGTTCTATTTTGACCCAACGATGGGTTGCATCAATCTAACAAAGCACATCAGCATTAACATATTTGTCCATTTCATTTTTGCTAGTTCTCAAATGAAAAAGTATTTTCATTGAATGACAAATAAACAAGTAGGAAAAAACAAGCCTAAACCGGTAGTCTGTATTCGAATTAAGATGGAGTTCAACAAGTAAACAATCTGGGAAACTAGTTGAGGCTGTTTTCAGCAGGGTTGTGCTTTAATGTTGTCCTCGGAAAACAGAAATTTGTTTCTTAGAGTCTCGTATCACCCCACCATGAGCAGCACAACATGATGAATGGCTCCTGACAGCACAGCAGACTGCACGACTGGCATCACACAGCAATGACTGAAGACAATACTCCATACAAACCACACAACTGAATCTCAAGGCTCAAGCAAACGGGCATGTTTCCAGTCTCCAACAGCGACGATGGGTTTATTAAACATATTTCTGTGAGAAACAGGCCCGTGTGATTGCATATATGGCAATTTTCATATTAAAGACGTTTTAAACCGCTGCAATCATTTGAAGGAACTATCCGCATGAAACTGGCAACCTCCCGCACTGGTGTAGGGGATTTGGTCAGATTGATTTGGTCCAATTACTAAATCCAGTGGTTAACTGGTGCCGCTCACTATGAATTACCAACGCAGTGGCAATCAGACGAATGTTACAATCAGATACACTGTGGAATGAACAAGCAGAGGCAGGTTTAGCGTTTCTGGGGCCACAAAGCAAAATTTTATTGCTTTCTGTGGCCCCAAGCATTCGAGCGGTTTGTGTGGTGGTTAACACACTGCAAACCAGCAGAGATTTGACTCACTTATTGGAAGACCCAACTAGAAACCGGCAGGCTTTGTTTCCCACATTTGTGCATTGGTTTTTGGGGACAACCAAGAGACATTTCCTCTCAAAATAAAAATGCTGTCGTCATTTATTCACCCTCATGTCGTTCAAAACCTGCATATAACTGTGTTTATTTTTGGAACACAAAAGAATATATTGTGAGAAATGTCACCGCGGTTTTGTATCCGTACAATGGAAGTCGATGGGGGCCGATGTTGTTTGGTTACGACGTTCTTCAAAATATCTTCTTTAGTGTTCTGCCGAAGAAAGAAAGTCATACAGGTTTGGAATGACATGAGGGTGAATAAATGATGGAAGAATTTTCCTGATTGGCCGAACTTAATGAAATTCTATGCGGGCTGCTGTCCTTACATTCTCTTCCCATGTCCCGTCCAACCCCCTTTGTCGGCATTCAAGGAAAATATTTCCCATCAATATACAATTATGGTTTGCCTGATTTGGTGAGAGTAATTCTGTCGGATTTTGTATGGTCTGGAGCTCTGAAAATAAGCGTTAGCAGCAGAACAGTAGTTAAATGCTTTTTAGCAGTACGTTCTCAAACTTATAAAGCAAGCTCTCATAAGCCTCTTTTTGTAGGACTAAGCCGCAGTGTGTGAAAGTCAGAACAGGATGTTTTAACTAATTGTCTCCTAAATGACTTCCCGCGTCCCATTTAGCAGCTCCAAAGAGTGCCAACTCTCCAAAAAGCTGCTTTGAAAAGTGATCTCCCCCAATCTCTGCTCTCTTCTGAGAGCCTCTCGGCCTCTTTCCTCGATGCCAGCACACCCCCAAATGGATGAAGGAACACTGACATCATTCAACTCAAACCAAACGGCCGGTTCATTAGAGCCCCAGAGCACAAGCCAAAGATGCCATTACCTCACACATCCACAGCCAACGTTAGCAATGTTTTTTTGGCATCGTGCGCAGTCTCCCTTAAGTAAAATTCCCTTCAGATTCAACACTTGTTATTTTATGGAGGTTTAAGTATATAAGCCATTCTGATTTCTGACCGGCGCTGTCAAACGAATTGGCCAATAGGTGGGTGTTTTAAAGGTATAGTTCATCCAAAAATAAAAATCCTTTCATCATTTGCTTACCCTTATATCATTTTAAACCTGTATGACTTTCTTCTGCAGAACACAAAAGATATTTTAAAGAATGTCGGTGACCGAACAACACTGGTCCCTATAAAATGTTATCAATGAACACAAAACCACAGAGACATTTCTCAAAATATCTTCTTTTGAGTTCCACAGAACAGTTACGTACAGGTCTTGAAAAACACGAATAACCTTCAGGTTATCTCAAATGTCTCACCAACTGAAAGGTGAATATTCATTGACACTTCTTTTCACGGGCAAAGATGCTTGAAAACAAACCCTAACCGGAATATTTGAAGAATATCAATACAAAACATCGCTGTCTTGCGACGACTGCAATAAATCAAAATATACCAGAACTCCTACACCTTTGCATTTCTGATTCACGTCCGTTATCTGTGTTTTCACGTTACCCCATCCTCACGATCCTTCACCAGCCGCAGAGCGCCGAACGTGCCACCCGCCAAACTGCAGTGATAAACGCTCCTCGCCAGAAGCTCTGCTTTGTTTCCGCAGAGCGAAGGCATTCATCCGTTTAAACTGCAGCAGTCTGTGAAGATGCTGCAGGGGTCTTAAATCAGCCCTTTTCCGACAGTCCTGGAGACTCGGCTTCTATGCAGGAATGTCCGTTGAGCGCGTTTCTGCCTCAGTCAGCACCTCCTCACCACCTTCCTAGCCTCCAAACATTTGGCGAGGACTAAACCTCTAAAAGATTGCTGCTAATTTGCTGTGACATTGTGAAAAGTTGGGCACCGATCAAAAAGCTTTTTCGATATTGTCAATTATGTCTAATTCAACAACCCTGGGGAAGGAAGCCATGTTAAACTTGGGATATAAGTTCATGAGCCCATTTTTGTGCTTTATTACAAAACAAATTTAAAGTCTAAAAAATGGTAGATGTTTCAAACCATCAAATCTGTGAAGAGCAGAGATTCAAGCAAAGATCTTGTTCCGAACAAGTGAATCTGATTGGTCAAGGTATGAACCTGTGGCGGAGCCCAAGAATGCAAACAAATCTTAATGGCTGCAAAAAATGATCTTAGATGTATGTGCGATTTAGAATTTATCTCCACAGCTGTCGTTTCTGTTAACACTTGTCGCAAGCAACCCACGTGACCGCACAAGCCGACACACTTTTGTATAATTTCCTGGTATCTGAACATGCCCGCTGGATGCATTGAGGTTCATGCGTTCACATCCAAGTTAAAGGAGGAGGGTTGGCCAAATTCTGTAAAGGCACAGAAATGCAGATTTATTTATCTGGCAGAATTCAAGGCGATACCAGATACATCTTCCAGGCATGAGATGAAACCATCCCTGAACTTCCAGAACATTTTTAAACACACATTTATCACACAGAATTCCACACTGGACTCAAGCGACGTGGATCTTGATGCATCTCCCTCGCTTTGAGTAATAGAGAAATGTTGGAAATGCAGTTAGAGGATCTTGAAACACTTAAATTATAATCCGAGCCAACAGATGGAATGCTGAGAAAACTCCACAATGCTAGCATCTCACTTCTGACTGTATTGACCGTGAATCAAAGAATGGGAACTTGTTTGGTTCACATTTGAGAAAATTAATCCTTATTGTACATGTGCCTACAACTATGACCAACAACGTCTTACATCCTTAGTTACAAGCAATTTCTAAGTGCACTTCAGCAAAACAGTTCAACAAATCCATAAGGTCTTCTCTTACCAAAAATGTGTACCGTGTAGTCCGGTGCGTTTAGTTTCAATGTGGGCCTGCCAATAACGCATTTCTCGCTGTAAGAAAGAACGTTTCCCAAAGAGGAAAAAAAACGCCCTTCTACATCAAACGGTTGGCAGGGATCGCGGATCAGACAGCTTAGTGGGAGACTAACAAAACGGTTTGGTAATTAGCTCTGTTTGAGTGACCGCAAATCTCCTTCCTTCATATCTGAGTCAGGCAGGTACTTAAGCTCCATCAGCTGATAGTTTTACTGGCGTTCTGCAATGAAACCTGCGGGGGGTCGGATAAAGTACACAGCCGAGATCAAATATATTTCGGAGAAAAATCCAATAGATGCTCATCAATAACCAGCCTAAGCAATCATTTATTTACTCATTTTGATGTTTTTCCTGACACGTATGCTGGATTTATGTTTCTGCGGTACACAGAAAGGAACATTTTAAAGCTGCGTTCCTCAACCTTTCCATTTCTATGGCTATCTTTGATTGAAACATAAAATCAACGTTATGTTTTCATGCCCTTGTTCTACTGTATTCTTTTTTTTGCATTAAGTTGCAAATTGCAGCTTCACGGGACGTTCTTTTCCACGCGTTTCAGAGCGAAAAGTTTGTCATTATTTCAAAGGCTGCCTTTTTGGAGTTTGATTGCTGTGGTTTGGAAAATGGAAAAGAAAAAAAGCGAATGGATTTGGAACGACATAAGAACAAACATGGTAAATAATGTGACATTTTTCATTTTGAGTAAACGGTTCAAAATGAAACGGTAGATTTCTCCTGATGATTCAGATGTTACGGAGATCAGTGAGGCCGATTGAACGTTCTGAGGTCTGATGATGGAGAGAAATCCAGAAAAAAGTCTGGCAATACAAGATATTTGTTACACACATGAGAAAATGTGATTCTCTGACTCCGTTTCCCCTTTTGGTATCTTTAGCAAACGATAAATACACTTGGTATGTTCAAAACAAGGTTAATCTTTTTTCCCCTCAATTCGAGCCAAATTAGTCAAAATTGTATCTGCAAAAATGCCCAAAACACCACTGTTTCCCACGGTTGAGGTAAAAGGGACGAATACACAAACAAACCTCAAAATGGTGCAGAGCACTAGACCAGCACGTCTTAAAGAATATTACATGTGCCTGTATTTTAACCTCAGAGAAGATTATAGTATAGTAAAAAGGTTTATCTGACCTTTGATGCCATTAACGCATTTGAATTGCATCGTCATAAATACTTAAAGAGTCTGGTGTGTGATATCTAGGGTCACAACTGTTCTTGACCTCAGGGTCATGAGGTCAGGGCCAGACACAGTGATGAACCCATGTAAATGCACCTCATAAAAACATGGTCCAGGTCACTGAAATAAACAGAAATATATTTTGCATAAAGAATTTCAAGCATAAGGAGTTGTTTTGCTTGTTTGTATCTATTGTCACACTGTTTCGTGACAATTCAGCACATCCCACTCACCCCCAACCCAAAAATGATATTTACTGCAATGCACCTGAACATTTCACTTTCAAAACCCTTACGATGGGATTGCATATGTCAACATCGGTTAATGCTTTATCCAACGTAAACTACTCATAAACTTCCACAGCATTTATCAATCTTAGTTCACTACAATTTAAGCACTTTTACACGACAAGTTACATCTTTTTAAATCGTTAATACCAAACATGAACAATGAGTAAACAATCGCTTTTGTATTTACATTAACAAAGATGAGCTAATGCTGCAATATGATTTCATTGTATATACCAAGTACAACCATAAAAGGTCACCGCAAAATATACTGTATATTTGTTGTTTCTCTTCAAAATCTGGGGTAAATGTAACCACATTTTCGACATGTTTTGTGAGATTCACCTCTAACCAAGCGAAGATAAATGAGAGACAGAGAGCCACACGCAGCGCTGTTCGTCTGCGCCACAGGGGGACGGCTATTGTTCACCATTTAACAGCATCTTTGTCAGCCTGTCAGATACATTTGTTACAGTAGAAAGGGAAACTCTGAGGCCACTCTAGAGCACTAAATCAAAGCCGAGAGCCCTCGCTGCGGACCGCTGACATCTACACCACCCCAACCCCTGACCCTAAACACTGTCACATGCTACATAAAATACAGTACAGCTTTAAAGAGCAGATCACCCAAAAATGACAAGTTTACCAATGAGAATTGTAACACTTCATTTAAAGTGACTGTGCTTGTCAAACAAATTCCAAACACAGTGTCTGTACAGTATTGCTTCTCACATTTGACGCAAAACAAATCCAGTTTGAAATATGTTTGAGATTATTAAAAGTTATCATGTGGCATCCAAAGATTTAACAACGCACACTATTTTTTATAGATTTTTGCGCTTTTCCAAGCTGGACAGCCTTGATTTACTATAAACTATCGTTGTATGAGCATGTGCATTCTACATACTCTCCACATAATGAATAAATAACATTCAGGTTTAAAACAAAACTACGTTAAGAAAATAACCCCAGGTCATTTTGGGTGAACTATTCCTTTAAAATGGCAATGCCCCATTGAGCGGTTCTAAAAAAGCATGTTTGCATTGCAGCGGCATTCCAGATCCTGAGTCTTAATGTGGTCAAACATCAGTTCTGTCTCATTTCTCCTCAACATCACCACAGCACTGCTGCACTTTTCATTTCGCCTTCAGAGCTGTTTTACCGCTCGCCTCGCTCTTACCACACACACACACACACACACACATAATCTTTCCTCCCCGTCCATTAAACGCGTCTGCAAACCCTTCCACACTCAGTCTTTTCACAGAACAAGCAAACAACCCATCAACTCTGTTCTGCTGCACAGGCACACAGACGCACACAACTCAAAGCGCAAATAAGGAAAAGATTCCCAAGATATCTCCATCAACGTCGATAAATCACAATCCTCCTACCTGAAACACAGCAGTGGCCATCATCCGAGAAGGTTTGGGTATGAAAGGTGTGTGCGTGTCAGCCCCAGCGCCGCATTCTCCTCCGTGCAGACAGGATTGCGGGATCGCTCAAACAGACTTGCAGTCGAAGCAACGCGGCTTTCTCACACAGACAGTAATCCAGCGAGTGTGTGTGTGTGTGTGTGTTAGCGTGTGCGAGTGTGCGGACACGTCTGCCTCCTTGCCTTCCCGGGAAAGATTTAACTCTTGGACTCACATTCCCTGCCCACTCCGGTTAAAAGGACGGATCATAACAAATCTCCACACTATATATGGCTATTGACTGAGAGGGAAGGTCGGCTTCTGTCATACAAGCACCTACGAAAGGAAATCTAGGAAGTCTAACTGCAGGCTACTGCCATTCTGCTTTACCTCTTATCACCTCTCTCTCTCTCTCTCTCTCTCTCTCGCTCTCTCTCTCGCTCTCTCTCTCTGTGTAAGCATTTATGGAACAGGACAGGGGAAAAAATCCTTAGAAACACACACAGCCGAAATTCCCAACAACTCATGTGGGCTGGACTTGGTTTTGACAGACAAAAGCCATTCAGCCTCTCTCTTTCTCCCTCATCTGCCCAACTCTCTCACCCACTCCTCTCTCTCTCTCTCTCTCTCTCTCTTCTCCAGTTGTTATCAAGTTCTCAGCTTACAGGTTAAACATGAGTTGACAAGCTCAAAGTTACGCCACGAGCAGTCGTAGAATCTGTGCTCAGCGTGAGGCGTGTAGCTGCGAATGTGAGGAACAATGTGGAGAGCGTTTATGCTTTTCTGGACCGGCTCTGACATACCAAACAACACCATGTCGAAATCACTTAAACCGGCCTCGGAGTATCTTCGGAAAGATAACGTATTTGAGTTCAGATACAAGAAAACTATTTGTAGAATTATAACTGGAGAAAAAAGGCGACTACGGACATGAAAATACCCCAAAAAAAGAAACGAATGTCAACGAAGGAAGAAAACGGCAAACGTAGATTGTGTTTGATTGAAAAAGAGTTGCATGTCAATAAATGTAAGTTTAATCTCAGATTGCTTAGAATTAGGGGTACATTAAGGCGTTTAGAAAAAAACAAAATGTTGGATAAAATTAAACATTTAACATTGAGAAATATCTTTTTTTGAGGTGTAATTATCCAATGTACAGAAAAAACGTTTAAAAGTAAATGTAACAACCCTCTCCGTCTACGACGTCAAGACTAAAGCGATCATTGATCTACAAATCGATCTAAATTCGCTGTGGAATGAGGGTTGAGGGGTCTGTTCACATTACACATCAACCCCTAAACCACCAATATCTCAGCCAAAACAACATCCATGATAGCTATTATCAATGCCAGGGGTCAGGATTGGGCTGGTGTGCATTATGAGATCGCCCCCTCTGGTGGATGTTCTTACTGCACTCTGTCGATGATTAAAACTATTTGTGTATCCTTTCAAAAGGATTCGGAATATTTACCAAAATATCATGCCAAAAGAAAAGGACCGTTGTTTAGACGTGACATTGAAAATTGTCATGTCATCTAACAAGCATTTCTGTCGGTGGTTTCCACAATGGTAACAACTGGGTGTCTGTTTAAAAACACACCTCCCTGATGGAAAAGATGAGCCTTTGGTTTGGTAATATCAAAGTAATTATACAGAAGACGTGATTATCAATGTTCGGAGAGGTTCTGCAGTTACGCGGAACAGATGTTGGTGTGCGACGTGGGACGCACAGTTCAGCATTAATCACAAACCTGAAGAAAAAGGAGGAGACGGAACAAGACACAGGCTCGCCCCCAAATGCCATCTCGCATTCTTTAATCATTTACAATAAATGATGTCAGATGGCATTTAAAAACAACGTTTTGTGACATTCATGAAAAAGGTGTTATTTTTTGCTTTTCCTTGTGTTCTAAAAAATTTATGATCTGGGTGAAAAAGGGATTATAAATATAAACATCTTAAAGACCCGAACACCACGGTCAACCCGTTTACATGAAGCACACATCATTTAAATACGATCCAAATGCAGATAAAATCAGTTTTCACTCTTACTGTCAAGGTTTGAAGGATCTTGAAATGTTGTTTGTCTTTGTTGTTGTTGTTGTTGTTTGTAAGCTGAGAAATTAGGCTCGTCTGAAAAGCCCCTATTAGATGTTATGAGTCTGACATATTTCCTGCGTCCTGGCTTTTATTATCTTTTATGTTTCCCTCGGTGTTGTCTGTAATAAGCATTGTTAGGTCGCAGCTAACGCTTAGGATGAAGCATTAACGTTTGCAGTTACGTGCAGGGAAAATAAACGCCAGGTCCACCATGCCACGAGAAAGTGTGGGGTCAAAATGAGAACGGTTCTTCATGTCCACTAGATGTTCCAGCTACATAAGCGCATTCCTGTGATTCCCAGAAGGTATGTCCTGCCGGAACATGCAGGAACCAATCAGAAGCCTGAAGAGAGGCAGGTGCGGGAACAAGCGGCCCACCAAAGCGGTTTATAGTGACACTGAGCTGCACATATGGAGCACACACGTTCAACTAACTGTGAATTCCTTCACCTCTCTTAAAGCTACAGGTGGTAATGGCGGAGTATCACTTCCAATCCTTGTAAAACTCTGAGAATAAGCGATGCTCCCATGCCATATATATGTATATTCAGTATGTATATATATATATATACATACTGAATATACATATATAAATCTATCAAATCTATGGTTTGAACAACATAATGGTAAAATGCAAATTTCATAAATGCAACTTTGAGGAACACGCATGGACTGTATACATATGGCAAAGCTGCTTTTACGAATCTCAGCAGATGGTTTTGTCCGTGAAGACCAATTCAGTGAGGTCACGCGACATCAAGCCTCCTTACATTCACGACTCACCGCAGAAACCCAAGACCCCTCAAATCAACAGAACCTACCCACATAAAATACCTCGACATACACGCAGACTCACAAACTCAGTAAGACTGGCAAAGTCTACATCCATATATCGGTTTCCAATGCGCACCCATGAGCCAACGCTTTCGGCAGAGACCTAAACAGAGCTATGAAAACAATAAACAGTTACAGTAGGAGAGAATGTTGTGGGTTTAAGAACACAGAGGGGGGCTTTAGTACCCTGCTCCCGTGTTCCTATAAAACAACACTACGGCTATTAGGTTTACCAAAGTGCACTTTAAGCTAGCATGAATTATTTGGATAAGTACTGTATGTGGCTAGTCTCAGCTTCAGATGGACTCACGGCTCGCCAATGCCAGTGTCCATAAACTTGAGTCACTGAAGACATACAATGAAAATGAAGAAAAGAGCATTGAAGAACGCATGGGCTGAAACGTAAGCTCATTGTTCTGTTTCCACTTCTTTCATTATGTACAATTTTATACATAAAATAAAAGAACATGTTTGATACAATCACACCAAAGATGGTCTATCTCTTCAGCTTGCGGAAACTTTGGCTATTTGGTTGACAACTGTTTTTGTTCTACGTACCTGAGACATATTGGTTCTTACTTCCCTCTTTGAAAGCAGACAATTCTTTTTTTACGTGAACGGTCATCAAATGGACAATCAATAGGAACATGCCAACTGGATGTGTATGAAGCTATGCCACACCATTCAATACAAAAAGTCATTATAATTAGCGGTTTTCTCACTATAATCATAAAGTCTCGACAAACTCCAGACTTTAAAATACAAAATCGAATGGCTTACATTACAAATACCATTATGAACCATCAGCCAGATAACGTCCCACCAACAGAACCCAACACATCACTTTCAGCGACCCATTACAGTTTCCAGGCAAGATATCATCAACATCAGCAGCCCAATTGGGTACGCTCAGTGTAAGTTCTCGTGCCAATCTTAATGCTCAAACTGGACATTCATGCAAAATGACCAGTCAGCGCTGTACATAATGACAAAAATCTAACCAAAGATATCGTACTTTCTAAACCTTTCGAACATTTACCCAACATCTCAATCACGTCACATCTTACAATCTGACCAACAGAAATCAAGTACGAAAAAAACGGAGCAAAGCGTTCTGTACACCTGGCTTTAGTTAGAAGCCTAAACAAGGCCTTGTACAGAAACTGGAAGACCTGAGTCACACAGCTCAGTGCTGGAGCCAATGGAATTGGAAAAAATCTTTGTGTTTGAATCTAAAGCCTTTACATTATATTTACATTACATTGAAGGCCTTCTGTTTACATACTTTCCATGCCGTTTTGATGTCGTATTACATCTAACGGAGTTAGTACGTCTCTGTTTGTTTTCCCAACTGTATGAGCGGAGGAGAAAGACAAACATATAAATGAAGAAAGATGAAAATCATAGCTCATTGTCTGACGGGGGAATGCCCGGATCAGGATATGAGACCCTGCTGGAGAGCTCAGCTGTACACAATCCATTTTAAAACAAAATCACAAACAAGTGTGTAACATGTGCTTTCATGTTCCTCATCTTCCAAACAGTCAGAATGCGCCTGAAGACATGTGTGCGTCAACATTCATTAACCGTATCGCGGGAAGCGGTGAGAAAAATCCTCCTATTATAAAGGAGCTCATGTGGAGTCGTTCGTTTCCGGTCTTCACGACCGGTGCCATTACCTCGCCTGGTGACGTACAGAATAGTATGTTGACTGGTTTATTGCTCTGAAGGATTTAGCAATCGAGCTGCGATCCGGTCCCCGTGTCAGGGGTCCGAACGGGGCCAGCCTGAGAAAACAGCTCCCAGGACATCAAGGAAATGTTGGCTGAAGCGGCCATTTCAGATTTTTTTTACATATGCATTTTTTTCCCTGTTGTCTACTAATGTTAGAAACTGAGCTCATAGATTTCCAGCGATACATTAAAATAATGAAAAAGAGACATAAGTACAGAGAAAGAAATACTGACAGTAGAAGAGAAAGAAAGAGCTGATGTTTATTAATGATCGGTGTTCAGGTCCTTAAGCCTCCAATCTAAGCGGAGACCTCTCACCTTACTCAAAAAACAACAACCGCAGTAATCCTCAGTAAAGATACAGATTCACTTTCGCCATCCAGACAACTCATTCATCGTCTCCCGCACTGTCAAAGTATTTGCCCCTTAATTCACATAAAGCTACATTAAAGATGCTATTTATTATCGTTTCCCAAAAAGACAGACTCACTAGCTTATACCAAATCAATACTCACCCTGGATACTGTGTTAGTGCACCTTCCTGGTTTTTACTGGGCACATAACATGGATGTAAAAAAAAACGAAAGAACCATGCCAAAAACACAATAGAACATGTATTAGATTTAATGATTATTTCGGATGTTAAGTTGTGACGTAAGGATTATCTTTTTTCGGGTCCAAGCATCTACTCATTTCAAGCGGGGCTACAGTTTAAACAGCGGTTCACAAGCACCGTTTACTCATAATGCATATTTAAGCAAAACATGTATTAACTCAAAGTATACACTACAGTCACTAGGCTCACTGAATCTCCGACATCAATATTTGATTCAATTATGAAAAATAAATCACTGACTGGCCATGTGTGAGTTCGTTATGAAGATAAAGGTTAGGATCGCGGTTTTCCGATAGTTTCATAGCTCGCGATGAGTCTAGTCTCCCTGGAAGAGTTAAAGGCGAGTCATTGGACCATCAACATTCAGCTCCATTGAAATTGCTCAACTGGGACACTACAGAATGACTTTCTGTACACCAAAAATAAAAATGACTTGACACAAATGTTTCTGACATTGGCCTTATGATCAAGTATGTTTGTTAAGTTAATAGGCGAAACAAAGAAGTGCTGCGCGGTCACAGGACGTGAACGTCACAGGAGGTCTGGATGCGTACAGCAGTGATAGATGATGGCCGCACCCAAACGTCATGTGAGGGTTCCGTGTGATACCATTGTTTTCAGAAACAGAAGCATGGAGTTGACGCTGCGCGGAGGACGTGCAAAACCCCAGGAGCACAGACAAGAATCAAAGTCAGGGACCGGGGCAGAAACTAGTCTAACGAAGTCCAACCAAAATCCCCCTTTTACTGCTATCTTCATCTGGCCAACGGGGTAGAAATCCTACATACATTATAAATCTCATAAAAGTTTAAAAGTCCACCACAAAGCATCTTCGAGATAATACTGAATTATATTATTCTTCTTCTATACCAGAGGATGTTTAATATCTCTAAGTGGCCGATCTTATAAATCGTGCCGGGCGTATGGCATATTCATTCATCAGGACTGCAAGGTGCACGCTAGCCATCGTGGGAACGGCTGAACATTTTTAGTAGTTCGGGTCAGAGATCTGTATCAAACAGAAGTGCGCAACTACCTTTCGAACCAAATCAAACTCATGACTTACACCTAGCAGACCATGATACAAACATTAAAAAAATCCTCCAAACTTGTGATGACTAGGGACATCAGCAAGACCCTAGCAACCATCCAAAAAACATAATAACCTTATCAAAAATCACTCAGAACACCTGAACAGCAATACAGCGCTGACCCAACAGCCACAGGTAGGTTTTGGCCAGACCAATTTCACTTAGATTTGCTTTATAACATATAAGAATCTAGATTTCTTCCTCAAAAGAGTCAAGCTAAATAAATCTCTTTTAAATACAGGGATTCTTTTCCACAAGTAAGGGGTGGTTGGCCCAACACCCCCGCAGGACTATTCAACCACTTAAGCCATATTCCTCAAAGTCAAAACATCTCTGTTTCATGCCGTATATAAATCACCATTAATGACAAACTAGCTCTCGCTGAACTAGGTCTCCAGGACAGGAGACAGATCATTGCGCATGAAACGACCCTGAAAGAGTCAGTCAGAGGTTAGACCGGGAGACACCAGAGCTCCCTATGAAGAAATGGACTGACCTGCGGCAAACAGTCCTTCCAACCCTCAAACGCTGACAAAGGGAACAGTAAGCCACTTCTGAAGTAGCACTCGCTGCAAGACCGTTTCCAAATGAGGCTTGACACTCAGCGGCTGACCGCATAACCACAGACTCGCCAGATAAAAGTAGACAAACAAAATACTCGGGCATGTTTGAGCGACTTAACCATTGAAAAAAGAGGTCAGAGACCAAAGTAGGCGGTATGACGTGCAAAGTCAGAAATGTGTCAACAGGTATTTTTATGATGTCATTTGTATTGCTATAGATATATTTGCACAGCGATTAGTGGGGTTGATATTATTTACACCCACGAGCTACAAAAAACCTGAATTACTGTATTGTGAAAATAGAGCGGGACGCGTCCGAAACAAGTTGAGATGTGAAATAACTTGTTTTAAGGGCGTGCTGGGCACAACAAAGTGTGGTTGTCTATGGTTGCCGAGCAACCAATTTGATAATATACAGCAGAGAACAGGTGATGACTCACATCTGTGCGCATTATCATTAATTAACAGAATTAACATTCGATCCATATCTGCTTGTTTGTGTTTTTAAATGTAAAGATAAAGAATCTTTGACGCATGTTTTTAAAACAATTTATCCCAAAGGTTATTCCAAAAATAGACATTAGCAAACGGTTAATATAAAGACCAAAATATTTTCTATACCAACACCACAATATAAATGACAGCTGTAGGATTTTCATCATAAAAGTCTGATGCAAATATTAAATTCCACAGAAAACTATTCTCTATTCAGTGCAAAAGTTTGATGCGAGTCAAAACTACCCAAATACCAACATCTGGCTCTATCAATACTACTCTTACCTGGTCGCACAAGTCTGCTGAAAGATGCTGAGGCTCCACAGTCCTGTTTTTTAAAGTCCAAATGTGCGGCACTAAACCACAGCTGCAACCGGGCTGTAAAATCTTACGAGAAGGAAAGTGTGTGTACAGGAGGTGCACTGACATTCTTTCTGCCAACCACACCTCAATCAACCTCCAAACTATAGAAGCACATTCCCTTCTCTCACTGCCACAGCCTTCTTCATCTCTCTCTCTCTCTCTCTCTCTCTCAACGACCACATCAGTTCAATACAATAAACATTTGGAATCAGTGGATTTGCTAAAAAGTTTTACATTTAAGTTTAAAACATAAACTTGTCAAAAGTTTGGGATCATTTGTTTTAAATGTTTTTCAGAATCTTAGACGTTTTTTTGTTTTGTAAACAAAGATTTAAAGAGTGCATTTGCAAAAACAGTAAAAATATTAAATTCACAATTCATGCCATTTCTACCATTTTTTGGGTTCTGGCTGTTTAACTGTTTCCAATACATTGCATGTCGGCCAGGAATCACGCAGACTTCACACGGACAGGGTGGAGCGGGGCTTTTCCTGTACAGTTATTTGGTAAATGTTTGATAAAAAAAGTTACATTTTAGTTTAAAACATACACTTGTCAAAAGGTTGGGATCATTTGTTTAAACTGTTTTTCAGAATCTTAGAATTTTTTTCTTTTGTAGACAAAGATTTAAAGAGTTCATTTGCAAAAACAAAACAACAAATGTTTTTTTCACGCAGACTTAACACGGACAGGGTGGAGCGGGGCTTTTCCTGTACCGTTTACCCACAACCAAACCCACATCGGATTCATCAGTGTTCTTTTTGGCTAACAGGGGATGCAGTTTTGGAGAAGGACCCATCATTGTTCTGTCGACAAACACTTCCATAATACTTCCTCCTTAGATATTTATAACCTTAGCGGGTCAACACAGTGAGAACTACGGACTTCAAAAAACCTGACCCGATTGAAACCATGCTCCTAAACCGCCCCAAGCTGAACTCGGGTATGTCAGGGGCTTAATTGAACCCCTCAAGTGGCGAAAAAACAAACAGGGGGAGGTTATAACTCTCTCGATAGCGGCGAGTCAGTCCTCAGATACCTCAAGTGAAACAGAGGAACATTACGTTGTGGAAATGAGGCAAAGCGTCGTAAAGAGACTGTGTGTTTCGCCAGCACTAACAATGTGTTGTGGTCACATGCGCTAACAAAAAACTCTAAAAGAAAGAAAAGCTTAACTGTTAGGAAACAGTGGTCACAGTTAGTTTATTTTCTCATACTGCTGCCCGGAGACTGACCTGAACATTACTCATGGCGCATTGCGGTAGTGTTTCATCGTCCAAACAGAGCAAAATCAATCCAGCTCAGTTCTACACTAAACCCGCAGGCCAGAAACTTCTACACAAAGTATTTGTAATAGGTATTTTGGATTGGATTCAATTTATTGTCATTACACACATACAAGTACAGTGCAACGAAATGTATTGTATCAACACTCTTAAAAATAAAAGGTTCTCAACAGCGATGCAACAGAAGAACCATTTTTGGTCTTTCTATGGCCTTCAGGATTACCAAATAGGGATGACTATTTTATCTCTATAAAAAAACTTCTATATCACAATCTCTATCTGAAATATAAGATTTCTTGTGTACTGAAGTTAAATGATGGCCAACTGACTCTTGCAAAATCATACCTGACTGTTTATATCATGAATTGTTAATTTAAAGGTCCTGTTTGAGAAATGTAGCGGCATCTACTGGTAAAGTTACGAATTGCAACCAAAGGCTCACTCCACCACTCCCTTTCGGAGCACTACGGTGGCTGACAACGGACAAACATAAGTTTGCTTCTTTGCCGAAGGAGATGACATATTTAGAAAACGCGTGCTGTAGAGTTTGTCCGTTTAGGGCTACTGTAGAAACAACATGGTGAATTCCGTGTAAAGGGACCCCCGCTGTGTATGTCGATATAAACAGCTCATCCTAAGGTAATAAAAACATAACGCTTCATTATGTAAGTTCTATGTAAGACAGTTATGTATATAATATCGCATTATCTGATATTAGATCCTCCAAAATAAAACTGATTGTTTTTGGTGCATCAATGTTGCACTTTGCACTATACCCTTAACCACCTGGTGTCGTCCCCTCATGCACACGCGTGCACACGCACACACACACACACGTCTGATTCGACTATAAGTCCACTATGGGCAAGACGTAACAATTCTGATTCGACAATGAAAATCCTTTGTCGAGGACACCCCTAGCGCTATTTAAACAAAACCGTTATGGATATGGATAAGCATAGAACTGACACACTTCCCCTTTAAGAAACATGTCAGGCTACACAATGAAGTTGTAACCGAGGTCGTCTTCAGCTGAATGTTTTCTCACACCTTTTAATCCGCACTCATTTCCTCTGGCGTTTACAGTAATTGGCCTCTGACTTCAACGTGCTGGTTCTCCTCGGCACTCTCCATGCGCTGGCGTCACATCAGCTCTCCACAGCTCGCGGCTTCCCTTCGAGTCTAATGAATATTTTACTTCAGCACTTAACTTCAATTGCCTATATTTACAATCGCCCAGAGACTGTCACTTCATTTTCTAGCTTTTGGAATTCAAATTACGTCCAGTCTCCAAGCGCACGTGCTGTGAACCCGCCGTGAGCCCACAGCAGTACACGGCCATTTCTGACCTCTTGAGAAACCAGGTTAAACAGTCCACAAAAATGTGATTTACTAACTCTTGAAATGTCCCTAAACTTCATATACACACTTCATGTCACACACATCCACACCTTTGCCAAACAGCAGTAACAAATGTAAAAATCGAACTTTCATACCACGCTGTTGTTCATACCATTGTACTTTTTTGGTACCAGACCACGAAAAGAGCATATTCAACGACAGATGTAATTTGTTCTGTTTGGAGGTGTCTGACCTGCACAATGTTCTCTAGTCTGAGCCAGGGTTACCAGTGATGTCAGGACACATATATAATCGAAGCCTGGCATGAGAATACAGAAGTTGAAATCTCTTCTGTCCAAGATCTTTCCAAGTGAATGTCGGACATGTGCACGTGGATATATTTTATAGGGAAGTTTTCTGCCAACCATTATCCAAGACACAAAAAACTGTTAAACAAATTCTGATAACTGTTTCTAATTTGGGCTCAGGGCACTTCAGTCTGTCATATTTATGTTTACGTGGTTTCTTCCAGCCTTCCATCAGACGGGGACCAGAGCCATTAAACCGTCCAGTGTGGCCATAGCAAACGGTCTGAGCATTTGCTTTTAGTGGCAGAGGTTACACAGGGGCCATGTGCAACTCTCATCTAAATATGGAAAAGGTGATTTATGGCATGGCATGCTGGCATGAAAAACATCATTTTTGGTGGAATATCAATTCATTTAGGCCCATTCATGAGTGTACATTTACCAAACCCAGTTCCAAAAGTTTGACTTTATAACATTTTATAAAACATCATTTTGTATAACATTATAAAACATAGCCAAAAAGCTGTACGCAAGATATTTTTACTTTAAAAAAAGTGTTCATGTCGGAGTCGATTGCCTCATTGGCAAGTACTCGGACATGGATTAGGGTTGCGCTCCGGGCGACTAGGGTTCGAATCCCGGTCCTTTCCCGATTCCGCCTCTTTCTCCCATCTTCACTACTTTTACAAATCCAATCAAGTCCAGATAAATAAAAATATTGACATTTAAACATTACATTTTTTATATTTGTCATTGCATCTGTGAAATACATTTCTTAAATTAGGTGCTCTTTGTTTTTTGTATAAATGGATTAAAAACAAGCATTTTAGTAAACATTGAATCAGGTCTCGTACACCACAGAAGAGTTAATAAACATCTAAAACGGGAAACTCCTGAGACTAACTATCACATGTCATTTTTATATTTTATCTCATGGTGGGAGGACGAATTGCATCCATTCCTGAATCTTGAGGCGGAAATTTCTCAGCGACTGGCCGGGGAAGTTATTACACGACTTCAAACAATCTGGAGGTTTTTTCCTATTAATTGCAGTCGAATCAAAGAAACTTGTCATAGCTCTCCTCTGAAATCACACATGATCTATCCAAAAAAAGCCCTGTCTCTTTTTTTCCTCAATACTTAAAGAAAACACATCTTAATGTGTCATGCATTCCTCTATAGCTGATGGTACAAACTACACAGTGTCTGAAAGCTACTGTATAGTGTGCACTGATCCACAAACACACTCAACAGGACTCAAAACACACACACACGCTCCCTTTCACACTTCTGGAATTTCCTGTGGGTGCGATGAGGAGCACAGCAGTAGGCAGGATTAGCTGTATACACACACACGCATACACACGTATACACACACCACCAAAATACACAATAATAGTGGACACATGGAGACGAGATGATGGCTCTGTTTCAAATCCTAGTGAGCTGCCTAAGTAGGGAGCATTTTAGGGTAATGCTGCCTTGTGACACTTATTTGTCTAATTCAAAAGGCAGCAATCCCATAATGCATCAATTAAACGTTTATCTGATTAATCGGTAAAATAATCGACCGACTAATCGATTATCAAAATAATCGTTAGTTGTAGCCCTGAATAGGATTGAATAGAAAGTTTGATTGCAAATATTCATAAAAACTTTATTCAGAGTGACTGACAGGCAGTAAACAGCATGGCAGCTCACAAAGTTTTAAAGCAGAGCATTAAATGTAACCAATTGCCTTCTTTTAGCCATTAACCTCTTCTTTAAACCACCCTTCAAAATGGCAAGCGCCCCACAGGAAATGAAGACGGGTCTTAATTTTGGGGCGGGGAACCTTGAACAAGGAAAGCGTTGGCGCAATCAAACATGTCCAGTTGTTTTTAGATTCCTAAGATTGCCAGAGTACGCTAACTCTCTTCCCCTGACAGAACCGAGCTGTATTCACTGTCAGGACAAACATGTCACTGTGATAAAACTCCAGAAGGAAATGTGATGGCAGAATCGACAAAAACTTGTACGGCGAAACCATTTCAGGATAGTTTTTGAAAGTTTCCTGAAAGAACCCGGTTCAGGAAAGTTGAAAGCCTGGCACAACACATTCAATGTCATTTGTTTTCACAGTAAAGTACTTTTAGGCTTTAGATTGTTAACTGGAACACGAAAGGCAAAATGTTCAAAATGAGACGTGCTTTGTTTCTTACCTTAACCTCACACTTCCGGTGACAGGCTATCCGGCAAACTGCGAAAAGACAAAGGACAAAATGTTACAAACAAATGCCGTCATATTTTCATTTCACAAATCGGTTTTAGATTGTAAATGAGCGTATTTTCGAAAGCAGTATAACTAAAGATTATGGTGCCATAAGATGCTGTCTCAGACCGCACACAAGCTTTTGGAACGTAGCCATGATCAACACACCCAAGCATACGAATCATTAAGTGATGTCTTTTCCAAATTTCTTTTACAAACGTAGTCGTGTTATTTTCATTTATTTATTCTGAACGTCTGGTGGCTAAAATTAGACACATAAACAAACTCAATGACAGCCGTGTAATGCTGCGTGCGCCACATGTTTGTCTCTGCGCAAGCCGGTTCTCTGCAATTCTCTAATGTAGTTTCAATTGCAGAAACTCGTAGAGCATTTCTATCACAAAAATACCCACGTCGGCAACTCTCTACCGGCTTTAAATGCGGAGGACCAGCCAAGTAATGCAGTAACTTCGAGTAGAGATAAAACTGGACTCAAGGCTTGAAAAAATAATATTACAAAAGCAAGAATGTTTTTATCTCTGGTCTTGTCATTGCCGTTTCAGAATGAATGTGTGTTTAACTTGCAGGGTTTTTCCTGTTTATACTGCGACCCGTCGATTAACATTTGCCATTACAGAATTAACATTGGCCAGCACTCTCCACACCAGACACACAATCCAGCATCTCTGTTTCTCACATTCGATGGCCACATCACTCTTTAAATTCAGATGAGTGCGGGTTTCCCCTCAAACACATATGACTGAAACCGCAGCGAGAAAAGCATGTTTTAAAAACAGAAGAATTCTGTCCACTCATCTAATAACTGCTGTAAGAATTAATATATGAGCGAATGTGCAATTCCACATTAGCGTTGCCATATCTTGCTGTAAAAAAATAAGCAATAATGAATTAACCAAGACTAAACTGCATCTTGCTGAAAGAAAATGTATTTTGAATAATAGTTAAATCTAACATATAGATCTGGCCATCACACATGCACATACAGTAAATCAAATGCACGTCACTTTACGAAAAAGATCAGGTCATTTAAAAGAACTAGCGGAGAATTGCTTTAATTCTACAAGTAAACGTTGTAGTTAGAGATCATCAAAACCATCTTAGGAATAATCACAAAGGAAAAAGGGACAAAATCCACACCAAAAAAAAACTTTCAACGTTAACTTTTCAAATCAGACTTTCTTCTGCACGACACAAAAAAAGATTTCTTAAAAAGTTTTGGTAACCAAACTAAATTGCACCATTGACTTCCAATTTATGAACACGGAACCACTGAGACATTTCTCAAAATATCTTCTTTTGCGTTCCAAGGCGTTTGGATTGGATAAATGACGACAACATTTTTTAAACATCATTCCTCAAAAACCAATCCTCTCCAAATAATGCTCCAGGATGAAATGTGCGAGGACCAGGGAACATAAACAACCTCCCAGTTCTATATCCTCGCTTGCACAGGTAAACTTCAGCAAACACACACCCACAGATCTCTGGTGTTACACAGACCTGCTCTGTTCTCTGTCTGCACTGCCATTCCGGAGAAAGGGGCTGGGCCTCAAAGACAGAGGTCTATACACAAGGAGGGTATTTCAGTCCCCAAAGTGATGAAATGCTTCCAAAGCCACACCCAGTCATCTGTAACTCCCATAATGGCTTCACGGTATTAAATACATTACACGTACATTACACATCGCTTCTGTTTCGACAAGGATTCCCTTGTTCGAGAGAAAAGAAAGATGCGGAAAATGTATGCTGGCCACCATAAGATGAAGATGCCTCCAAATGCTTTCTATGAAGTGAACTTGACTAGGTTTTCTTCTCCTGTATCAACTCGGGTCATTGCAAGAATTATAAATAAAACACAAGTCAACTCAGTCTCAGCCAATTCCTTTCAAAGAGTACAAATCTGAAAAGCCTTGGGAAACTCATAGATTAAAAATAAGTGCTTATTCTGGAGTAGACTGTATTTTAAGTAATCGCTCTCTTTTGCTGTCTTGGGTCACATAGTTTCGTGCATGTGTAATGTTTGTAGCATTGCTTTTCTAAAGGTTTCGACTCAGAAAAGCGCTGGCTGAGAGCTCTCGGTTCTCCCGTCTTTCGGGAGTGGTGGAAAACTGGAGGGAAAGCTGCGCTTTGGGGTCAGGTCTGCATAGTTTTGGGCCGCTTTTGCAAGATATTAGCATGTGATCCTCCTGTTTGGGAGTGTTTCGGATAGGAGACGGTTGATGATTCTGGTGTGAGGTGCTGTGGCTTGACGGATCTGGAACGGAAGCCGAGAAAACACTCGCTATCCTCGAGGTTGTCGAATTAAATGTGGATTTTACCAATGATGCATTTGCAATAGCGATGATGACAACAAACTATTAAAGCTCTTACGTTTTTAGATCAAGATAACAAAAATCACGTGAGCAGATTTGTTCAAATCCGTCCTCTTACCCGGAATCCTAGTGGCACGCTTATAAAAATGATTCATCACAAAATGTGTGATCATAACTGCGTTTATCAGAATTCTGCGATTTTTCTGAACACATTTGCCCTGCCTTTCTGAAGGATACAGGATGGAAAACCGCACTACCATATTGGGCGTGAAAGTACGTTGTGTGAATCACACGTGGTTTTGCCTTGTTAGGAAATCATGTCTGGTGTGTAAACAGCACAGGGCTAAAGAGGGGCAGGAGAGACAGGTGACGGCTGTGAGATTACAGAAGCGGTGGACTGCTTAATATCTGACTCAAGTCTTTAAGAATGCTCAGAGTAGAGAGAAGGAGGTGGGAAGGGGATTGGCATTTCCCATACCGGCCTTTTGTAGCATGATGTTGTCCCAGAGGTCTGGGCCGTGCCGGGTTACACCGAAAGCACAATCAGACAGCTGGACCACAGATTTCCTCACAAACAAGTACACTGGACCGCAGTCAACACACAAACACACACACAGAGACCACAGCGACAGGTTACAGCCATTCTCTCGCAGGAGGGTTAAGCGTTACGGCACACTTATGACTATTGATGCAGAAATGTGTCATTCGGTAAAGATTTTAACCATTTATGGTAGACTAGATGTCTTTTGAACTAATGCCAGACTTTTATGCCTGTCTTTTTTTATTCGTTTTCTTATGGATGGTTTAAACATTCTATGGAAAATAGGCTTTGAACTTTAACCTCTACATCGCCAGAGATGGGAGATGAGAAAAATGTCAGGATACTTTTTGTATCTACCGTATATCTATGTGCAAAAAATAATACAAAAAGCAAAAAAAAATGTTTTTTAGTCTTGATTTGCAGTACAAATATAAAACAATCCTAAATCAAGATTTATTATGTTCAGAAGCAACATGACCCAGGAAATAAAGTCTCGTTTTCTATTAAAAAAACAAATCGAACTTACGTGTTATGCTTAAAACCAAACAAATCTGCAAATGTGATAAAAAAGGTCTAATAACTTATTTACGAACTACTTCAAGGTTGCAAAGCAATTTATTTCTTACCTCATTGGCTTATTTCTGCTTGTTTGATGCATAAACATGTTTCTTTGTTTGTTTCTTTTACAAAACAAGAGTTAATATCTCCGGTCACTTTGCCGCTCAAGTTTCTTGAATTAAGACTTTTTAGATACTTATACTGGAAAACAAGACAAAAACACTAAGAAATGTTTTTCTTCCCGTGAAGTCAAGTGACATCAAACTGACATTTAATGCAAAATGGCACCGGACAGCTCAAATTATAAACCATTATTTGGAATTCATAAAAAAGCTTGCTCAATAACAGATTTTTTTCATTTTAACCTCCAAAGGTTACAGTTTGCAGATTGTACATATAAGACCGTGGTTTATATGGTCGGTTACCATAATATATCAAATGATTCACAGCGTGACATAAGACTTTGGTTTTAGTGCCTGGTTCACCGCTCCAGATGAACCACACAGAATTCCACAGCACACTGACAACTGGATGGGCCAGTGGGGTAAATATTTACCCCGTGTCATTGACGGTTCACCGTACCACCACATAGGCCTACACAAACTTCTGGGACCAGCGACAAATCTCCAGCTGGCAATACTATTGATAACTGTACGGCTCAATTTTTTTTTTATACATCCACTCCTGACAGACTACGATGCCTATACCTGTCCATCTTATGGAGAGGGGATGGACAACCATAAATTACGGGTCATTCTGCAACTGCAGTGACAGCAGATAAAGCTTATGGAAATAATTCCTTAGACAAAACTATTACAAAACATGACTCACCAATGAGACCTCTTTATTCTTCTCTCTCTCCGACCTTATTGTATTTATAAAGATCACCCTGTGTATCCTTTAAAGTGTGATTTCAGGTGTTGACTATGAAACAAACCCCCATTAAGCTTTAATATCCTGTGTGTAAAAGTTCCCACAATTGATTTTCAAGTCTAAGTGCAGTTCGATATTGAATCGGCGTGCTTTCTTAAAGCCTGGGAATCCAAGTTAAAAATCACACGTGTGTTGAAACAGCTGTTCGGTTAGGCTTCGATTTCAGAACACTTTGAGAAAACAAGGTCTCAGAGTGTGTTGGCTTTGTCTTAAAATCATGAAAGAACTTCAGGATTTGTACAGAATATGAAGTATATATTCTTATACTGCCTCTTAGTGGCGAGAACTATTACTGCATGAGTTTGTCTGCAATGCGGTTTGTTTGTGTTGTATCCATCATTTGCCTTGAAGGATCATTTCAATCTTGTTTAATAACAGACGACTTCCATTGGCTGTGCGGGTTTCTTTCTAAACACATACATTGTGTCTACTACCTGACAGGTATCTCTTATACAGTCGACATTTAGAGAAATCACACCTGTGACGCGGTCAACCTTTTACGGTCATTCAGCAGGCACTGTGGTTTGTATTTGTCGTGGGATGATGATCATTGTGCTATGAATCAATATTTAACAGTTACAAATGTGAAAATGTTCATTTAGAGTTTAGTTTTCGACAAACTTGATTTCACCAAAAGGTGGCAGCATCTCTTTAAAATTTTGAAATGGCATTGGGTGCATTTGACTTCACACTAAATGGCTAAAATTTAAAATGACAACGAAGCATGTCCAAATTGTACGAAGATGCTTCACTAAAGAATTTGTGATGTCACGGTGTTTAGTTTAAAAAAGGCTTCTTCATACAATATCAATGAACTCCAAAGGAGGATTTGATGAAGAGATGATGATCTTACAAAAACAGGTGATCTAAAAGATATCAATAGGCACCGTGAGCAGCATGTCTTGAGTGTTTGTGTGGTGCCGTGCAGAAACAGCGAGGTTAAGCTGATTAAAGTAATGATGTTAGACTCAGCACAAAGACCGTCTATCAACGGGGAGAAACAAACGGCTGTGTTCATCAATCTGCTTATCTCATTTCACTAATGCAATTCAAGGAGAGGAGTGGCAACTTCTGGAAGCCCTAATGAGCTATAGTGAAGGTTATGTAACATGTGCGTGTGCGCGTGTATCACAATGAGAATGATGGATGCGAGAGAGTAAACATTGCGTGATGGACCTGCTGTGTAATTTCGGCACCACGAACCAGCCAGACATAACAGCCACGGCTCAACCACCCTGATGAAAAAACATCTAAAACCAGCGTAAACTGGTTGCCTGGTCTTAGCTGGATAATGTTGCTCCTGTTAACTGGTGGTCCCAGCTGCTCTATCCCTTTAAAACCGCTCTAAAACTAGATACAACCAGCCTGAAAACCAGACCGGATAAAACCAGCAAACTAGATAAGGCCGGTTTCAGCTGGGGCGGTTTGGCTGCAATGGATGTGAGATTGAGTTGGGTTGTACTGCAACCCATAACTGCACAACCTACCGACTACTATTTCCTAAAAGGAATCATGAAGCGGTTATTTCAAACAGTACGCAATATTATTGTCACATCACGACCTCATTGCAGTACATGTGATTTGGATTATAATTTCAGAGAACCTGCATTTTTGCAGTTCCTCCAACTACAGGTACATAAATCACTCACAATTTAAAAAAACGTATGTTCCATTGTTTGCCATCTGTAATCCTCTGGGTAAACTGACGGTGTGTCCACCCTCGTGTGTTTGCCGTGTGTGCAATCCAGCACAGCCGAATTGTCTTCAAAAGCAGCCTGGATTTCATTCCGGGCCCCCGGGGTCGATCGGGAGAGATTTCACATTTGTCTCAGAAAAAGGAAAACAATCTCAGCGTCCCGAGGCAGAGATGGAATTTGAGTGAAACCACAGAATAGACTATTTTTAGACACACATTCTCTCTTGAAAGCGTTCGTATCTCTGGGTCACCTCGGCACGGTTTATACTGGTGCGAAGCACGGACACGGCGGATTTACTGATGCCATTGAAAGGCAAACGGGGAATGAGTGGCGAGTCAGATGGGCTGTTTTAACAGCAACGCCGTGATCGCATGGAATGAAAATAATCAAATGAGCTCACGTTACAGGACAGGGGTCTCGACGGGGATGATCGCAGGAGGTTTTTGTCTCATGAGGTACGACATTCTCATGCCAAATCACACCTGTTGAGAAGGACGATATTTTACAGAGACTTCAGGGAGCAAAACAGAGGAGCAACAATAGTTTCTAGTTTGCATTTTAAACAACATTAAAGAAGTTCACATCTATCATGGTCATTATTCAACCTCAAGTCTGTGCATTTAAAAACATTTTATCAAATAAAATGTTCGTTTTGTAATGAAATAAAACTAATATGTTTGCACAATTTCAATTTCAGACATTCAGGCGTTTCGTACCTTCAGATCAAAACCATTTGTAAGGTTGAGGGAAAAATGTCACTAAACTGAAGCTAATATTGAATGGCACCGTGTATCTGTTGAAATGAATGAAGTATTACTCGCGTTTTTACATCACTGACCATTTGAAACACTTTGTCAATGGAAGTATTCCGGTTACAGCTGCAGCTGATGAATCAATAAAACCGATTCACTGAAGTGTCATCTCTGATTCACCTCTCTAATAAACTGGACAGACAACACAACAGACACTTTAAAACTGGAACCCACATCTGTGCAATAAAAATGACAAGGGATATTCATTTTAAAGATGAGAGCAGTGCGCTGTTCTCCTGACAAGTGTGATCGGATCTGCTGAACATTTTCTATATTTGGAAAGATATCAGACACAGCGCCTTGCAGTAAAACTACGCCATGTTTTATTTTATGACAGCTTTGATAGATGCTCATCTTTCTAGAGCGTTAAAATGACTCATTTTCTAGTTGTTGCAGACGTATACATTTCTTGGTTCGGTTGAACAAAAAGAGAGATTTTTTGGAATAATGTTAGCAACCAACATTTTGAAGCACCATTGACTGCCATAGTAAGAACTTCTTTAATTTTTGGTTCTGTTGAAGACAAAAGAAGATGGAGGTATGGTTCCCTTCAGACAAAGTTAACTTGACAAAGATATCAGCTCAAGACCCATATTCATAGGAACTATGTACCTATACTTTTAAAAATAAACGATCTTCAGAATGATGCCATAGAAGAACCATTTTTGGTTCTGCAAGAATCATTCGGTCAAAGGCTCTTTAAAGAACCCTCTCTTTCTTACCTTTATATAATCTAGAGAATTGATTTGACCCTTTTATGAAACAGAACGGTTCTTTGGATGTTTAAGGGTTTTTATGCAACCATTTGGACAAAAATGATTATTCTATGGCTTTATTTCTAAGAGTGTAGAAGAGCATCTGAAAGTCCATAATATCCAATCCAAATAAACATTTTTGTTTATAAAATGTCTCTTTATATTTTCAATTGTCACTAAATATCTCAAAATGTTGGACATCTAGAATGCACATACATAATTAGTAAATCAATACATTACATAAATCAATAAATAAGAATTAATAAATGTGTTTTGAAGCAAAACAATACATTTAAGAGATAAAACTATATTTTGAAGGACCTATTTAAAAATTGGTTTAACCGAAGAGTGGAAGTCATGGAATGGCATGAAAGTGAGAAAATGATAAAGTAATACAATTTTATGTTTCTGTAAACTTCCTTTAATGTTACGCTTCTCCATTCAGCAGTTCATAGTGACCAACCATGTTAACAAGCTTGAAAACCTTATCAAATATAAATAATTCAAAATCTTCTTTTAAATGCATAGATGACAGATCTTACATTTAAGGACAAATAATTTGTTTTTGTCCAATATAATGCATTCTGCCATTGTTCACAGCGATCACAAACAAACTATATTAAAATATGCCATTTTAAAATAAAGCCTACAGAAGTCAATAGAAAAAAGCTTTTGAGTTTGTCACAACATGCGCCGGGTGAATAAATGACAACAGGATTTCCACTTTTAGTTAACTATCCCTTAAATAACAGCCCACAAAGAACTGACCTCTTCCACCATTCACTTAAAGCCCCATCAGACGATTCAGATACAAAGAGGGGCATAAATCTCTTTGTCTTCTCCACCTCGAAGCCCACAGGCTACACTGCTCTCTGAGGAGGGTCCATCCTTTTTGTTGGCCGGAGAACTCGGCTGTTTAACACAAGTGTCACACAATCACCTCTTAAAGCTCTTAACTAATAGTCTTCAGTGCTTTAACTCAATCACTCAGATGGCACACATTCTCCAGGGATGCTGACCACGAGACATCGCTCCTGCTCAATGGAAATCATTACCCGGGATGATCTTTACGATCGAAGGGTCAAATGTCTGGATAGAAGCTTAATGCCACCAACACAAGATGTATTCTAATGTTACGAACACATACATTTAACTATAACCCTATATAGATATCCCTTAAGGCTTATAAATTCCCACTATCAACTTGATGGTTTAAATAAGTATGGATCCTTTTTCTGCTGACCATAAAAATCCATACCTGGCATAAGAGTGTGAGAGAATTGCTATATCAGATTTATATCAGATTTTCAACTAAACTGTTCATTGACGTAGAAAAAGTTACCATCGTTTTACAATTATAGTAAAACTGTAGTAATCATGTGTTTTACCATAGTACACGTACTACAAATATAATGGCATAAGTATATTTACAAGTGAGCCAAGTGTTTTACTTCAACTACTATATTAAAACATTGGTAACTGGTAATAAGGAAAACAACGATAAGGAAAAGTAATCCATCTTCAAAGCAACAATTTATATCTGAAATGAACAGCTTTAAAGGTCCAATGTGTAACTTTTTGGAGGATCTATTGAAAGAAGTGCAATATAATATACATAACACTCAATGATGTAAGGTCATCCTCTGAAGACAATTAAGTTGAACTTTTTATTACCTAGAATGAGCTATTTCTATCGACCTACACCGCGGGTCCCCTTACAAGGAATTCGCCATGTTGTTTCTACAGTAGCCCTAAACAGACAAACTGTTCTTCAGAACGCGTTTCGTAAATACGTTATCTCCTTCGGCAAAGAAGCAAAAACATAATGAAATCTAAGTCCTATGTCAGCCACCGAAAAGGAGGGTTGGAGTGAGCCGTCGGTTGCTATTCGCAACCTCACTGCTAGATGCCGCTAAATTTCACACACTGGACCTTTAACGGATTCATTTATTCATTACTGTAAATCCTTTATCAACAATACAAGGTTCAGGTTTTAAAACCCTCAAGAACATTGGCTCAGCGACTTCCACTGTAAACAAGAAAAAATAAAGCAAGGAATTTTTCCCTGGTAATCTGCTTCATCTTGTTTTCAACCTGGAACGTTCCTTGGCTTTGACTTGTTGCAGACTGTATTGATTCTGGACTTCTGCAACACGGTTGTACACAGTCTGAAAGTGATCAACATACACATCTAATTCATCGAATCCCTTTTACAATGCTACAGTCGAGATTCTCAGACAGAAATACTCTGGTAAACGGGCTAAGAGATTAATAAAGCCTTCATTTTTCTAAGCCATAACATCCTACAATGACCTCTGACCTCTGAAATTGTAGGATGGTTTTAATAGAGTGCCGCAGGCTTTACGTGTTTTTGTATGCGAAACAAATAAGTGAGTCCACATTTTGGCCCTTTTGGTTCCATCGGCCCATGTGTATGTCTGAAATGTCTGGAGTGAACAATATCTCTAAATATATTAACATTTTATTCTACAATATAAAAGTAATATTTAATATTCATTAATTTATATAAAATGTTTATGGTCTTAAAAATGATGGCTGCCCGTTGCTGATTCAACTACATACATGAGCGGTGACGTTAATATAGCATAATCGTCCTGCATTACATGGTTTGATATTTTTATAGGACTACTTCATAAATAACGGCACCGCATGAGTCTGACATGTGGGCCGCGACATGAACCGTTTCTGTTCAGCAAGAAGAAAACGCACAGAGACGGTGATCTACACAAGCCACCGTGGCATAATGGAAACCTTGTTTCCAAACGTCTCTCTCGCAGTGCTGTGTGCCATATGAAGTTGATGTCACAGACCCTCCGATCCCCAGCTGCCGTAAGTGGTTCATATAACGTCACACACTTTCCTCTCTGTCATCTAATAAATGTAATAATCAAGTTGAGAAACTTTCAGACTGGACACCGGGATCAGCTGCAAAGCCTGCGTACTGCTCCAACGCACTTCTCCATTAGTTTTCGTCGCATGCCGGATCAGGCAGATCAGTCTCTGGTGGGAGACCACCACAATTAGACCACCCCGCCCTGGACTGACCTCTGCAGATGAGCCCCTCATTGTTTACAGTCTGTTTGCACACGCCGCAGTGTTTCCCCTTCTTGAAGGTCTTCAGGCGGAAGGTGTGAGAATGGACGGCTTCAAATTCTTCAGGCTGTAATGGAAAAGAACCATGTCAGGATCTCCTGAAACTACATTTTCAAACATGCATTGCATAGATTTATATGTTTATCTTTTTATATCAGATGCACAAATCTGAATTAAGCAATAAACCATGACTGATCATCAGTGAGATTACTAATGGTTGTTGTTACACTTTTTTGGTGCATTGTGTGGTTTTAAGTGCATTGCAGTGGGTTCAGGGGTGTTCTGGGTGGTCTGTACTAGCCAAAAAAAGCCCACCTCCAAGTGCAGGACATGTTTACACAATGTTGAATTCTCACCCCATGTGTTTACAATAGTAAAAGTGATATTTCCTTAAACACCAGTAAAAGTACAGGAGTGCAGGCAGTACCATGACTTCTAACCAACAGATCTGGTAGAGCTGGAGCAGAGGTCTGGCCTGAACTTAAGAGAACCTGTTTTTGTTTTCACAGCAGGAACACGTGTTCAGTTTCACTGGAGCATGACATCACTAAAAGTCCCAGTCAACAAATTAGAGTTTATGACTCGGTGCTGGATTAAAATACATTGACCGTATAAACAAAAACACTGACTGTTCAAGTCTAAAAATGATGGTAATGTATTTTAAATTCTTATATTTATGCTGGATGTGTAATAAAAATTGCATAAATAAACAAATACGTATTAATACGTCAAAGTGATGGTTTACCTATCTTTTCATTTTAAACCTGTTTGACTTTCTTCTGCAGAACACAAATGAAGATATTTAGAAGATTTGTTAACTGGCACCCATTGACTTGCATTGGTTTTGCAATAGGAGTGAATGGGTGACGGTGTTACCAACTTTCTTCAAAATATATTGTGTGTTCTGCGGAAGAAAGAGAATCATAATATAGGTATAATAAAAAAATATGATGGTATTGTAGGGATTGATTATTTATGACATAACATTTGCGTTAAAATCAAAAGCTTAAGTGCCTTATCACCTCAATGCACTCTCTGAATATGTACATGTATGGAAGAAGCTTAAAAGGACAAACAAACTGCTCCCCAGCAAAAACTTGTTTTTTTCTCTAAAGTGAAAGAGAGAACCGTATTTGGATGCAGTGCAGCTGTGTTTAGGTACGTCCTTCACCCTCAGCAGGACCTGAGAGGGGAGAGCGAGGCCATCCAAAAACAAGATAGCCAAGGACGGAGTTTTGGGCCGCTGCAGGTGTGCTATGTAAGCTGGAACTCTATATTCGGACCCGACACAATGGGATTGGCTGTGTTCCTGTGAAACGCAACTCTGTTCGAGGCTCCGTGTTTAATTATACCTGATTCTATTTCCTGTCTGGATGTGATGGTTGTGTGTTGATCAGGATATACGTGAAAGAGAGGGAGGTTAAAAGCTGAACGTTGATTGATAACGTGGCATGATAATGAGATGATGACAAGCGTCTGTGGGGATGAAACGATCCCAATCGCTTCCTCTGGTTTTCGCCCAGCCGTATTACATTGCTCAAAAAATGGATGTGTAATGCCCAATATTTCATTATGCAGAAAATGACAAATCCTACAGTGAATACGCAAGTATTTGAAAACACATTTAGTTAAAAAAAGTCAATTTGCCCTGCAGCTAAAACTAAAATCATGCAATATTGCATTTTTTGTGTTATTATTTTAACAGATTAATATTGCTGTTACGAAACTTAAATTCCCAGACCTATACTTAAAGGCTTGGATTTGAAGCTTTGTATTTAGAGACTGCAGGAAATCTCAGACTAATTGTCAAGGGCTCCTGTGTTTGTCTGATGACTAAATATTCATTCAGACATACTGCATTCGCTCGATGTCAGTGTGTGAAAAGCCACTAGGGGGCACCAGAGCGCATCAGGGGAGATACAAAAGAATTATAATTAATTCCAAAATTAGGTTTTTTATGTATTTGAAAACTGCAACATTAAACACTGCTTAATTTGTATTCCTTTAACCCAGTTGTTAAAATGAAAACATCAAACACGTATACAGTGTTGTATGCACTGCGTGCCGCTTTAAAAGCATCTGCCAATGCATACATTAAAATATTGAATTGAACCCTTTATGAAGGTAACATGAATGATTAAAAAATGCACATGGCATGCCTTAAGGCTAAAATACACTACAAGTTTGCATACAAGTACACACTTTTTCCCCAGATTTTCAGTCTGTGCCAGTCTGCAGATTTGATCAGTTTAAAAAGTCTGCAAGTGTATGAGTTCAGAATTTAAGTCTTGAAGTGCATTACAGCCATTACACAAACATGACAAAAATGTCGTAGCAAAATAATAGTGTGGCATTGGAACAAAAACACATATTTTTAATAAAACGTATATATATATGAAGAGTGTATTTGCAAAAACAGATAAAAAACTGTTTTTATGTTATCATGTATTTATTGTGTTTTATTGTCCAAGTTAGCTAGATTTGTTTTAGTTATTACTTTATCAAAACAGGCGTTCTGCAGTTCCATTGCTATTACTTGGAATGCACAATAAAAAATAGCATTACAATAAAAACTATAATTATAATAAAAAATATACATGATCAAAAATCTTGTTTTTTTATTGTGCAGTCCAATTAATATCAATCAAACTGTAGTTGGTTTGCTTTGATTTGAGCCATGATAACTAAAAAATAAAAACATGTTAACTTAATAAAAACATTATTTTAGATTTTTCATCTCAATTTGGATACACTTCATATATATATATATATATATCTTCATATATCAAATAATATAAAAAATGCATAATAATAATAATGTCATATATTAAAAACATTAAAAAATATATAGAAAATAATATATGAAAAAATTCAAATCTAATTGTTTTGTCATTGGTATATCCACGATAATTACACCCCCCTTGTCTTAGATGATGCACAACACAATGCTGGCAGAGATCCGCTCAAGGGTTTATCCGATCCAGTCTTCTCTCAACACACTGCGGTGGACAGACAAAACAACGATGGTTTATCTCCAGACCTCATAGGAATAAACCTCATAGGGACAGTGTTACATTGATGCCTATTTGCCAACAATGCCACGGTCTCATTTCCATCCCACCGCCAGGATCCGCCCCGGCACCAACTTAATGTGATTAGTCTAATCTAATTAACCAGAAACAATCAATGCACCTCAGTCTGAGCTCTCAGAGCCTTTCAATTACTCTGGAAATGTGAAGATAGGATGAAACCATCACATTCAGCCAATGTGCGGATCTGAGCCCATCACCTGCTTAGGACTTGATGTTGTTTTTGGTACAACAGTGACAGTCACAAACGCTATCAATAGATCCTGTTTTCTATTTCATACATTTAGACCCAGGAGGATGTGACAATACCCCACTCTATTCAATTCTTTTAAAAAGAACGATATGTAAACAGCCTTCATGTCAGTCCAAACCTGTACGGTATGCGGTTCATTTTTGAAGAATCGCGTCTGCAGATCACAAACATCATTCCACGTATTCAAACCAGCCTTCTGTTTTCAGTTACAACACACAAGATCCAGTCCCGTTTGTCAACATTTGCTTTTGCCATCCATTTGACATGAAAACTAAATATCAGTGCATGACTTTCTGTAAAGCTTTTTTTTATACTCAGGATGCTTCTTTCAGCATTCTGCACAAAAGAATGAATAGGACGGGACGGAGAAAAAGAGGGGGAGAGAGACTAAAGTGCAGACAGGAAAACGACTCAATCTGAGCTCAGTTTAGCAGACAGCGAGATGTGTCTGCGTTCCTGACAGTGAGACAGAGCCCATGTGTTCTCTCATTCACAGTCTACAGGAGGCTGATGTCAATGAGAGAAACTCAAGCACACTGACAGGAAAAATGCCAGTCTGGCACACATCCCAAAAATGGCTTTGGAAGCGTTTAGTTAAGATTGGATGGATACTTCATTCTACTTTATTACTAAAGATATCAAAATTAACAAGATGCGTCACTGCCATTGAAATGAATTGGGGAGGAACGCAACGCTCAATATGGCCGCCCTATCGAAGCTTTGCGTATGCGTAGTATCTAAAGCGACACAAAAAATTTGGTTTTATGGTCAATTTGATCATATGAAACAAACGTTATGTGGTACAGTATACGTCATTTTTAAATGTTGTTTTTAAATATGTCGAATAATTGGGATTTTAGAGAGTGATCGTAGAAATATTAGTATTCCCATTCACAGTCTTGTTTGAATGATGTAATAATTGCCCTAACCGGCCAGAGGAGCGTTGCAGAGATGTCCGCGGAGGGGCACGACTTCGCTAAATTATCTTTTGTATAAATAAAATATAGCAAATGGCATTAGAATAAATAATGGTAGAGAACTATACATTTTCTTTTGATTCCGAGCCAGTTTTGAAATTACTTTTAAAGTCCCTGTGAAATCAAAATGGACATATTTTTGGCTTTTACATTAACTGTGTATACGCCCAAAAAATATCTATTGTCTACACTCCAAAACACTTTCAAAACTCAAATTTAGAAAATAAACAGCCAAAAACAAAACAGTCAACTAATAACGACATATTTTTGACACCGTTCTGCACTTCAGCTTCTCATTAAATTTCAGATTGGGGACAAGAAGATGTTGACTATTTTAAAAGGGGGAGGATCCACTCAATACTGTGCGTCTCACCCTAAGTTCGTGTTTCAGTGGAAACAGTAGACGCATCAAACAAAGCTGTGAATTTCAAGACACTTCGGCGGGTCTTTAACAAACTGGTTTCAAGGTCATTTGTTGATATATGAAGTCATTGGCTCTAAACTATTTTGGCAGAGTATCCAGTTTTATCACACCAAATATGGGCGTGTTGGACAAACCATGGAGTTTTAACTGTCCAAATACTTCTCTAGGACATTGCACATACATAAACACATCTTCCAAACACAATACAGCATCCTGGGATATTGGTTATTGTTGCAGAAGTGTGCTGGGGATGGAAAAATTACATAAAGAGATAAATAACCATCTCTTTTGAAACGGATCCAAACACTGCTTGTCATTCAAATGGCCCGTCTCACACACTCAGACTGGCACAAAGGTTGAGCTCCCAAAACAGGGCACACATCATCTCCCATGGCCTGCGCAACTGTATACACTGCCCCCATGCCGGGATGCTAAGCCCCTGGGAAAGGCACTCGGCCCCATTCAGACAACCAATCCATACACCCAAACAATACAACCTCTCGCCCCAATGAGAGAAAAGAGGTGGAGCGGGCCACCTCCTAGTGCGGGGCATGGACGACCTCCAGTCTGGATGAGGAGAAGCATGGATTGCTCCCTAATGTGATTGATTGGAAAGTTCAGAGGGGATGTTAAAGGGTTATGTTTTTACTTATTTATGTTTTGTTAGAGCTCTTATGGCAAAGCAATGCATTCGCAAAGCAAAGGTCATGGTTTTGAGCCTAAAAAAAACAAAATCAAATTAGTCTTGAATGCATTGTAAGACACTTTGAAAGCATCAGACATATGCATAAAGTTTGAAAATGGCTTTAAGAAATGTTAATTCATTTTTCAAATATAGTTTGAGCAATTTCACGCTTTCACACAGTTCTTTCTAGTGAAACTGAAATCCAAGATGCTATTAAAACATCTGTCTTACATTAGAGACCAAGCTTAGTAAATGCTCTACTCCTACTCTCTATTCCAGCATGTCCAACTTTTTTCTCACAACCCAACGTCTACCACACCTCACTGAACATCACCACCTGGTCACAGATGCGGTAACCATGAGTTCACAATGAATCCAGATGGGTGGGTGGGTGAGTTAAAGCCACCTGGGTTTCCCTTTGATGGCTTTCTTTGAACTGGGCATAAGGGATATGTTTGAGAAGCTGAAGTGAAAGATCAGGTTCTGTAATTCTCAAAGGGGCCCTGCAATGGTGTTTCATGCATTCTGACTTATGTACAATGTTAAACGTGTTGTCTTCTCATGCTTGACATGGTCAACTTGTCAAAAAACGAGTTGGACCAATGGCGTAGTATTTCTGAGCTCGATACGGAAAAGCGCGCGGCACGCTCATGCATCAGCCAAGAGCGGGAGAAGGAGTATGCGCACAAGTATGTGCACTGTGTGCAGGAGAGAGAGAAAACTACGTTCGCGAAGTTCAGCTGTGTTTGTCTGTTTACTGCATTTGGGTGATAAATGTTGTATAAACGGTATATATAACGGTGGATGTGGAGATCGTTTGAAACTGATAGATGGAGCGGCGTTCCCAGCCCTAAACGATGCCGGACATGAGCCGCACGCGGTGAAACTGTCTGGGTTTTGTTGGCAATGTGTGTGCACATGCTTAAGCTCCGCCTCCTCCCCCCACACGCGTAGCATGTTTTCGGAAATAATCGTACAGCTCTATCCGTCTTTTATCAATGTGATCAAACTAAAGACTCTACCGATATTTGAAGGGTGCGATACTATTCTGTAAGTACTCAAGATTAACATGAGATGTGTGTTATGGCCGCTTTAAAGTTCTGCAGTGAGGTGGGACGCCAAAAAAACACATATGTCAAGAATCAATACGTTACCTATGCACCTACGTTACCAGGCTTGGAATAATGTTAGATGCGTTTCTTTTTCCATCTCTCACTCGGTTACTTTCTGTCATCCATCTTTCAGCTCGGCAGACAGACTTGACCATACCACCAGGGCAAAGAAGGGGGTACCATTACACAC